>NC_077248.1:7875800-8188073 GCF_947179165.1 Solanum dulcamara | reverse complement strand
TTATTATTATTATTATTATAAATTTTCTAAATATTTAGAAAGTTGAGTTATAAAATAGAAAATGTTGACATAAAAAATATTAATTTTATCATTTACATTTTATTCATTAAAAAAATCATAAAAATGGAACATTTGCTATCAAAGAAAAAAATATGTGAAATTAATTGAGATTATATAGTCTCTCATGGTATGAATATGTCAATGAATTCCTGATTGAAAATTTAATAAATGCATGTAAAACCTTTAATGAAATTAACTAAGGCATGAGGCAAATTTTGAAGGGGTAACAACAAGCAAATTTGTATACAAGATCTCTATTTTTAACATGAAACAATTTTATTACAAAAATATATATTTTCAAAAAAATAAATCTCAATTACATATTGTACACACTACAATAAAAAGCTCCTAAAATGTCAACCAAACAAATAACTGTATTTTTCTGAAAAGCACATGATCATTGAAGTTTAACTATAGCACGACAAGATTGCTTTGAGAATTTCGACTCGAACAAGCACTAACTTGGCAGAGCAACAATGACTTGTGATGAGTCTACCAGTCTGCATACAAGTATAGAAGAAACAAAAGATTTGAATGGTACAATGATTGAGATTAGCGGTGGTGATATTTTATAGGCATAAAATGATCGTTAGTTGATTAGTGTTTTACCACACATGTAAAATAACGGCTAAGGAATGTGAGTGGTAGTAATTACAAGGTACTGGATGGAAAGATATTGTCGCGATCCAAGTCTATATCCTGACTGAGACACGGTACCGGGAACTACAAGTGATCCCAAGCTAACCCTTGGCATAACATATCTAAGTACATAATAAGAAAACTGAACAGGAAGCTAAAGTCTCTGATAGAGTGCTCGAGATTCATTTTGAACCCTATGCGCGCAAACGAGATATGCTACCCCACCAAATTCGACGTTCCAAACTAAATGACGTATTCAAAATTTCCATATTTGGTCATTTTAATGAAAAGTGGGTTCCACTCAAATGCCATTTTAAGCACAATTCCACAATGGGCCTCAAGATTAGACAAGAAGACTCGAAAAGAGAACAAATGGTCGTTTTAAACCAAACTTGAAATTTTGGAACTAACCGCACTAAGGGAATTTTCATGCAAGCACATTTTCTAAGAATGTTGATCAAAGTCAATCTTAGGCCAAATTTCAAAGGCTAAAACGCCAAATAGCTCCAAACTCGTATTGATTGCCTCGATGTTCGTGTTGACCATGCTACTAGCCTAATTTAGCCATTTTAGAGCTGATGGAACCGTTAGAATTCCATTCTGACATCGTTCACCTAATGTTATGGATGAAGTCAACTTTTGGAGTTTCAAAAGCTCCAAAATAGAGAAATAGGCCTAAAACCCAAATGAAAGACCAGACAACTGAACAGTCAGTGCCAGCAAGTCATAAATAACTTAGGGTCACTATAGAAATGCTCTAAATAATGAAAAGAAGGAATTAACGCAAAAATGACCATGAGGGTCATTACATTAGGACAATTTATTATGAAGTAATAAATGAATAAATGTTAAATCCCACTAATTTATTCATGTATATATTGAACTAGTCCTATAGGATATTAAATAAATTATTTATTTAACACACCAACTAAATTAATTATCTAAAACTACCCATCAACTAAATAACTATAGTTATCGAATTATCCAAAATATCCATTTAACATTTACGAGATGGATTTTTTATAAAATAAGAAGCTCTAGTACTCAAACCAACATAATGGGTCGTTACTACTTAACCCATACTTATTTAAAATAGGGATTACACAAATCTCAAAGTGTTAAGAGCTAATTGCATTCTATCTATACTCTTTTTCAAATTACAAATATCTCTTAAATTTGGTGGAATCGGGATACGTCTTAACAATGTCTCGATACATCACATCTCGATTTTGGATATATTCATCAATGTCTCGATACATCACGTCTCAATTCTTGATACATTGCTCAACATCTCGATACATCACGTACGTCCCAATACATTGCTTAAAATGATATATTCGACCGAAACAATGCGTAAAATTATGTATCCGACCAAAATATTGCGTAAAGTGATGTATCCAAAAAGAGGAGAGAGTTGAGATTTTTGTAATTTTTTTAAATGGTAGAAAATTTTAGAGAATCTAGTAAAATAAGTTGTGTTTAGGTAATTTTTTCATATTTAAAAGGATCGCTCATATTTTCTAAATGGATAAATATGGGTTGATGTCACGACCCAAGCCTAGGGCCTAGATGTGACACGGTGAATGAGACACCCAGAGGTACCTCACCCAAGCCTCTTAGCATTCATTAGTAATGATAAACAAATCAACCGAAAAACAAAAGGGATGTAGGGACTAAGGGGCTTCACATTTAATAAGAGTCAAAGACAACATAACATCTTTTTCTATGTCCAACCATACCTTCTACATTAAAGACTTGGCGGGGGCTAAGATATGTCTCTAGCTCACTGTAACACCCCCTAAAATGTTATTGATTTATGGATCCTTTCATTCATTAAGTCCAAATGAAATATCAATTTTTTCTATTTAATTCAAGTATGAAACTTTATGAGTTTTTCATATCATGATTCCAAATGCATAGATTATTAAATATTTTAAGTTTAATCACCTATCTTATGTTAGTTTTTGTTGGATCTTAAATGCATTGAATTGTTGATTTATCAAAGATCCTTATATGAAGACATGAAAAAGTTTTAAAGTATTTTGATCATAATTATATTCTCTCATGCCTAAAGTATTTTGATCATAATTATGTTCTCTCATGCTTAAAGTATTTTGATTATACAAATTATGTTCATTTTCTTTAAGCTTTAATGTAAGGTATGTAATAATTCAATGAGAGTATTCCTTCCTATAACACCCCTAAAACGTTGTATGTAGTATTTTAATTCTCGACAAAAATAATATTATCTCTATATTTTGGACATAACTTTTCATAGTATAGTCTAAATTAGGTGATTCAAATTTCTGAATGACCCTAACGTCATTATCTCGAACTTTCATGCCATATCTTAAGATTTGGAGGGTACATAGGTAAAATAAATTAATATTTGCAAGATATGGTTCTGTGATGAAATGGAGTGTTTGTAGAAAACAATTCATATCTCAATGTAGGGTGATCCAAATTGGTTTATTTTTACACCACATATAACTAGACTTCTAAATCTACAATTCTTATGAAGACACCAAATCATAATGAGGAATTTATCTTTTTCAAATGCGTCTCCGAAAAATGATATTCCGTTAAAAGATAGTTCATCTCACCCTAACATGGAAAGAGCTAGAACCATTTGACATCATTCATGACATCAAAATTCTCCATTAAATTTTCAAGATCATCCTTTGTGATTATTTTTATTTATTGTTAGGTTCTTCCTCCACACCTATAAATACCCACCTTATTTCCTCATTTTATTCATCAAGCTTTCTCTAGCAATTCTTCCTTTTAAACACTTCTTTACTCATTCTCAAAATATATATTAGTTTTAGTAGTATAGAAATACTATTTCGGTGATTCTTATACTCCGAATAGTACACAAAACGCTTCAGCGAGGAGAAAAGTCTATGGGTTCAAGAGTGTTTCAATTCGGAGTAAAGCTTTGGATTTAAGGCATGTAAGGCTATTCATAGCATCGGATTGAGTTCATCCATGCGCCTAATATCTAAATTCATTGTAATTGAGTTATAGTTGAGTTTTATCCAAATCTTGAATTCTAAATGAATTAATTCTTCTTCTATTGAGTTAGATATATTTATGCTTTGAGATTATTATTATTTTTATCTTTTATATTATTGAAATTATTGTTCATGGCTACTTTCCCATGAACTCTAATTGATTTGATGTTCATGAATATTTTTACACATGTTTTAAGTAAAGATGTTGACTTTTAATATTTCATTGACAAAAAGAGTGATATAAATTAATACTATATATGTATTTTATTGAGTTTTAAAAGAGCAAAAGAATTGTGTTTAAATGAATTTGAGTAAATGATGTTTTGAGCAAGATGTTTTGATGAGATGTAAATGATGTTTTTGAAGTATAATAATTGATGAAGAGGTAATGAGATGAGTTTGATGATTTAAATTAAAGTTCAATGGGACTAGATGATGACTTTAATATGAGCACATATTTTGGGAGTAGTATTGAGCACCGAGTTGGATAAGAGTTTAATTGGCTCAAACCACAGAACCACGTAACCAACATAGAATGGATGCTATGCCTCTTAAGTCTCAAAAAGAGGACTTTGATGAGTGGATCCAAGATAGTGATATCCTTTACCCTGGCAAGGTATTAGATGGATGTGGCAACGACATAGCTTCATTGTATCATCACTAGCTAATAAGTGATGGTTGTCAGTTAGAGAAATTCCCAACTGAGTAAGCATTGCAATTATTATTATTATTATTATTATTATTATTATTATTATTATTATTATTATTATTATTATTATTATTAAAACTTGCATTACATATTGATGTTGAGATGATGTTGAGTTCTGAGCCGAGTCTTCCTGAGAGGAGTTTTCTTGATATCTGTCCTTACGTTCTGGCCATTTTACATACTCGTACATTCCATGTACTAAAGTCATTCGACCTGCATTGTTTTATGATGCAGATATAGGTGTTAGAGATCCTCAACAGACGCATCGTTGAAGATCATTTCTTTCCAGCTATTTGGTGAGTCCTTCTTATATTCGGAGGAACTCTTTATCTTTTTATTATTGTTGAGTGTGATGTTTCTTTTGAGGTAGTAATGGACATGTCATTGGCACCATCTGATAGTGTTAGATAATTCATATACATAGTTTGATGATGTAATCGGAGTAGTTCTCCTTTGAACTACTTGTTCTAAGGATTATTTCTTTCCTTTGATGTTGATGGGGAGCTCACAAAAATATTCTTATTTTCACTTAAGTCTTCCACTGATGAACGAATGACTGATTAAACTAAGTGGTTCTCTCAGAGGCCAGAGATGGTTTCTGAGTGTCGGCCACACCTAGGGTACCCTCTTAGGGCATGACACTCAACCTCAAAATAAGTGTCAAGAAATGCCTTAATAAAAATCTTAATGTTCTACATAACATAAGATTAGAATAAAAAATATATTATTTCCGAACCATGGGAACTTACCATAAGCAATCTTCAAACTAATCCGAGCTAGCTACGTGGAAGAGGTTGATGAGTAACGTCGATTCCTACATGGTGATAACATGTAGGCAAAAGTATGCGTTAGTACTTTGAATGTACTAAGTATGTGAGTAGGCTACTAAATGAAGAACATAAGATAAACATGAATAAGCAATGTGCATAATGAATGCATGCATTAAACATCATCATAAGAAACTTTTAAATATTCATTTTGTGGGGAAGTGACCTTAACCAACATTTAAGACCATGTGAGCTATTACATGGAATCCAACATAACCCCCTACGTTGGCATGGGGAGTCTACTTGCCGGGTAGAACTCCGTCAACTTTAACATTCTTTAACTTTAATTTTATTTGCTAATTGTGGATCCACTAGCCTACAAGGGCTCCTATGTTGGTGCATAGTTAATGCAACATGAGACTTTACTTGAAGACCCCTTAGGTCGAGTTCCCATTTACATGCTATATTCGGTGCTAGGTCAATCCCACCGAATAACTTTTAAATATCACGACAACATAAGCATTGTATAATTTTCGACATTAAATCATCATCGGTGGAATAGCTCATTAAAACATTTCATTTGATGCAAATATGTGAGAACTGTCCTTTCACATTGAATCCTTTCTTTTGCTAAAAGCCCTTTCATCATTATTCAATTATTTCACAAGACTCCCTTAAACATAGGCATTTGCTTCATAAACTTTCAATTTAATTTCATTCAACATAGGAACACTAGGTGGGTTCAATTCATAAAGACCTTCAAATACATTTAAAGAATACTTGTATGCATGAGAATGATATAAATGCATCGAATCAAACATCTTAAAATAACCTATCATATACACTTTAAAACTACCTTTCAAGCCTTCATATAAGATCACTAACAAAAAAATTCATTTCATGAATGAGAGTCAATATATAAATTTAAACACAAAAAGCTTCAAATATACCATAATATATGTATTTTGAATCATCATATAAAATTCCATAAGAATTCACCATTTAGAATTTGAAACATCAAGTTGAGAAAATATTTGGGCTCCATGGGTGGAAAAACCCATGAATGAAAACCCACTGTTACACCCCGTACTTTTGTATCTTGGAAAGCGTTCTTAAGTCTCTTGAAAGGCTCTTAAGTTTCTTGAAAGGATATTAAAGCTTCTTAAGACTTCTTAAGAACTCTTAAGCTTCACAAGAGTTACCATGTGAGACGGATAATCTATA
The DNA here is from genome assembly GCF_947179165.1 of Solanum dulcamara. NCBI lineage: Eukaryota > Viridiplantae > Streptophyta > Magnoliopsida > Solanales > Solanaceae > Solanum > Solanum dulcamara. The sequence continues at coordinate 8,181,660 of NC_077248.1, read as the reverse complement.
ATGTTATCGAAAAACTCTAAGGAAAGGAGAATGCGATATCCCATAGTAAAGAAAATTGGAAATAGTGTTATAAGAATTCGGAAGAAGTTGAAGAAAAAATAATAAGTCGTAGGACTCGACTTACTTACGTAAGCTACCAACTTGGAAATCTTACATACTTAAGCTACTTGAGTACATACAAGGCTTACGTAGTAAGAATTACATAGGATTGTAAAATAAGACGAGATTATGAACCCATGAGGGGGAAAAGAAGGTGACATGTGGCAGCATGAGAGAGTGCCATGTGGAAGCACCTAGAGCAAGGGTGGTGGATCCCACATGCCATGTGGCATCCCATGGTTGGAAGGCATGGTGCGTTGGGCCAATAAGGGCTTGATACGTGTCACCACTTAGGGGTTGACACGTGTCACCACTTAGGGGTTGACACATTTCACTCCTCCCATAAGATGGCATATATGTATATATATTATAAGTCATCCTTATCTCCAAACAAAAATCTATTCTTCCACAAAAGTATCTAGGTAAAGGAAAAGAGAAGAAAAGTCTAGAAAGAAAAAGAGAGAAGAGAAACCTTAAACTTAAGAAAGAGAGCCACGGATTTGGAGCCAAAAAGGTAAGTTCTCTGATTTTGTTCCATGAATTGATTATCTAGGGTATACCATAGTGGTATTAAGGTGCTATTAATGTAAATTTATGGTTTGGAGCAGCACCAAATCGTTAGCAAACAGCCACAAAGTTTTAGTTGGGCTAAAGGAACTTCCGAGGCAAGTTTTGGCAAGTTTCGGGCAAGGTAAGGTTTTCCCTTTCAAATTGGAGTTTATGATGTTGTTATGTGGTATAATAAATGTCTTAAATAAGGTTTGAATTAGAAAAATTGCATAAGGATGCTTAATGTTAGGAACAAACTAAATTGAAGTCGTCGTAGCTAAATCGAAGTCGAGTAGTGTGTTGTGATTGTGGTGCTGCAGTTGCAGCTGGTTCGGTAGCGTGTTTCAAGTCTGGAAAGTGTTCTAAAAGGGGTGTGGGTACTACTGGTTGCAGCCACACGACCCTCTGTTTCGTATTGTTAAGGATTTTACGAAATAAAGATTAAAAACTCTATTTTGATATCGTAGTTTTGAGCTAGTTGTTTGGAATTATATTGTGTAATGTTGAAGTGATTTACTTGTATATATGCTGCTGGTTGTTGTTGTTGGATGGTTGTGGACATTTTGGCCGAGTTGAAATCATTTCCTTATCGATAGAAATCATTTTCTTATCGATTTCTAGTAACATCGGAACTAGTAATAAACTAATAAAGGGAAATGGATAAGGAAATGATTCCTATGGATACTTAGAAATGGAAAAGTGAAAGGTTATTAACTTTAGTATTACTCTCATGTTAATAGGTCAAAGAGATAACGAGGTGAGCTGGATTACAGTTAATCCACAAGAGGTATGTGAAGCTTACCCTTTCTTTTCTTTTGGCATGTCTTAGCCTTAAGTTATATATATATATATATACAAAACTTGGGAGTCATTCCATTCATAAAGCTCTGAGTATGAGTCAAGACCCTTGTTCACTTTTGGATGTTAGAACCGCTGAAATAAGTGAAGTCATCGCCTTTCAAGTCTACTGTAGGATGATAAGTAGTACTTATAAGGCTTGCTTATTTCTTTTTTTGAAAGGGCTTAGGGTAAGGGAAATGATGTTTGATATGAGTTTAGAGGTAATCCCATTTATAGGTTCCGGATGTAATTCGTGACTCGTAGTCACTTCTGAATACTAAGGGTCCTAAAGTAGTTAAATTACTACTCTCGAGCCATCTATATGTTGAATAGTAAGTGGAGATATAAGTTCCTATTCTGAAAGGCTCTAAAAGGATAAATGTTTCTGATTGCATAAGTTGTATCTCTGATTGCATAAGCTATGTGTCTGATTGCATAAGTTGTGTCTTTGATTGCATAAATTGTGCGACATTATCTTGGTACACGCCGATGGTTCCTAAGGCCCTAATTGATGTAATCCCTAATAACATCTTAAGGGTACGTCGAAGAATTACTTTCCTGGTCTTCAAGTGACGGTTCACTTGACTGTTTCATTGAGTCTCAGGAGATGATTTAGTTGCATATGGTTTCTCACTACTCTACTCGTGCTTATGGTAACCCTTATTTCACTGAGTCCCATGCAGGGCTGGGCCTAATATCGTGCGCAGCTTTACTACTTCTTTCACCAAGTCCCAGGTCGGATGAGAAATAATGTCGTAACGTGATGGGTGATGCCATGTACGAGGAGGTGATCCTATATATGATGATATGATGAGGTGACGATATAATGATATGATAACGATATGATTATTCACTGTGTCCCAGGCCGGATAAAATATGATGATTATGACATCGCATCTCATAATAGGCCAGGTACGGTATATGGTGATATAAGGAAGGAACACTGAGTCCCTCACTAAAGGAACGAGTACGGTATGTATATATATACGACGCGGGTATGCTATAGATGTACCCTACTCTCTTCATCGAGTCCCTCACTAAAGGGTTGGATACGTTAGATAGGCATGCATGTGCAGATATAATGATACATTTGTGATACCAAGCCCCATAATGGGACGAATATATTATGATGGTATATATATACAATAAGGTTATGCTGTGTACGATGATATGATGCCGTATACGATGACACAATGAAATGATATATATATGATGAAAAGAGATGATGATATGATATTATGATGAAAATGATTTTATTGCATAAGATGCAGGCACGATAATGGGTTAATTGTTATACTTGTCCCCTACATCCCTCTTTCAACTGTAATCTCGTTATGATGTTTATGCTTACATACTCAGTACATATTTTGTATTGACCCCCTTTTCTTCGGGGGGAGAGGGGAGGGGCTGCATTTCATGCCCACAGGTACAGACACGCTACTACAAGATCTGCCTGCTTAGGATTCTACCTAGAGGGTTTTAGAAGAGCTCTATCATGTTGGAACCCAGCTTTTGGTACTGAACCTTGATGTATATATTTGTTTGTTCAAAGGGTACGGCGGGGGCCCTATCCCGCCTTATACTACTATTTTTACTTTTAGAGGTCTAAAGACATGTATGTGGTTGTTTATATGTATAGTTGTGCCTATATGCTATGATATCCTCGTCGTCTTATATATTATCTTGCATGTTGGCACACTATCACTTAAATAGGAGACAAGTTTACTTATAGTTAGCAAGGGTACATGCGAGTATCCAGTTCGCGCACCCGTCACGGCCTACGGGGTTGGGTCATGACAAAAGTGGTATCAGAGTGGTCCTTCCTTGGAATGTCTACAGACCGTGTCTAGTAGAGTCTTATTTATCGGTATGTGGTGCACTACATCTATAAATATGAGGATACATGACATTTAGGATGTTATCTTTCTTTCTTGTCTTAGATCATGCGATAGAGCCCAACCATAGGAAATGAAATTCCTTATTTTTTCTAACCTTTGGTTTCAGGTAAAGAACGACATCGACAGAAGAAAGTGACAGATGATATTGGAAGCTACGCAGTATACAGGAAAGGAATGGTGTGAAAGAGGCAGGCTGGATAAGGTAAGAAGATTGAAATATGATTGAAATATAAAGTTGAAAATTGAAAGGATAAGTAGACAGGAAAGTGTAACGGGTGCAATTCGAGTTGGACATACGAGGTAAGTTCATCATTTTATACTATTATTGATATTGGGCACCCTGTGTGGCTGTGATATGAATATATATATGTTGGCCTTATGTGGCATTATTGGTATTTTCTGAGTGCAGGTTTGGGATAGTAAAGAATATAGAGGAAATTCTGCCAAAATATTTTTTGGAAATAGAAATAGAATGAGATATAATGTTGTAATATATCTCGAGAGATCGTATCCACGGTAATGATAAGGATGAAAGCTCATGAAGCAAAAATGGGTATTGTCTATATGTACCTCCACTTTGGAAAATAGTGGGATCTCTCGAGGATAGGGAATAGAAATTGCAAAACAACTGTGGCATTATGAAATTATTAAAGGAACAAGTATCCATTGAAAAAAAATATGATAACAAAATGTGAAACAAGTGTCATCAGAGTATAAGTGGCTCCGAATGGAGAATCGGACACGATTATAAGCACTAGTGATGTACTGGTTGGGATGAAGGAAATGTGGCTTCGACTAAGCTACTATATTAGTTATAAGACTCGAGTATCAGTACTTGGACTAGATTGTGTACTATTTATCGAGAATTCTAAGCACCCCATGGTTGTATTAAGGTTTCTTACAGGGGCAACCAAAAGTATAGATGAGTTAACAGAAGGTGTAGACATGGTACAGTATGTCAAATGTGTTAGAACAGAATCATATGCGTATGAACAGTTGAAAATAAACAGAGGATGACATGGGTAAACCCTAAAGGGGGGAAGTGGATAAGAGAAATACAAGTGTGAGAGGAAATCAAGTGACACTGTCACATGTTGACAAGACCACTTAAATTTCAAGCGAGATCTCATACTGGCACGAGTTAGCAAGAGCTCAAGGCTAACAATAAATAGATAAAAGTCGCGGTATCTGAGACCGTGCAAAGAATCATGGGTGCCTACAAAAAGGGGTGAATTCGATAAGAGAGTAGGACCGAGCAAACTAAGGACTATGAAAAGGGTTGTAGGGACGTGTTTGAGTAAAGATTAAGATGTGGCAACAGCGTCATTGGTCGCTGATATCGGGGCGTACAAGTAATAAGGAGAATAGAAAATCTCCTACGGTAGGAAATAAGGAGACCAAGGAGTGCTTGAAGGAAGAAAGGAAGAGTAGGAAAAAATAACGATTAGCGCAAGCAAGTTTTAGTGTGAAGACGAGATGTAACGCAAGATGGACCAAGAAATGAAAAGACTATATTTACCTCATACCGGTTGTATAAAAGTGGTTGTGCAACCTACGAATATATATATATACAACATAAGACCAAGTGGGGGAGTACATGAAGAAAATGGGGTTATAAGATTTTGGGAGACGTTATAGAGAAATACAAAAAGGAGTTAAACCAAAGTACCAAAAAGACATGGCTATGGTTGGACTAAAGATCTACCCCGATACCGGTTGTAAGAGAGAAGAAAAGAGGGCAAGGCGAAACATAAAGACTAGAGAGAAGACGCTAAGGTAAATCTTGGGCTAAGTTGAGTGCCTTCGCATATTATTGCAAGGATAGAAATGGAACGTGACAAGAGGACTTCCTAAGGGGGTCACCCATCCTAGTACTACTCTCGCCTAAGCACGTTTAACTTCAAAATTCTGATCAGATCTGGTGCGTTAGGGATGCTATGATCGCATGAGATGGGAGAATCCGAACTAGCGGCGAAGCAACGACACGAGATTATGTACCTAGAGTGTTATAAGTTACGTTAAGGGAATTGTAAAAAGGGCTTAAGCAAAACAAGCAGGATTAGCAGATTACTAACAGATGGCACACTTGTATGCCATAGTTCTTCAACATAATACCAGTTAATGATAAGGCAAACCACGAAACGGCTATACAGGTCATTGTGTGAGGGGACTTCAGCACAACTTGGTAGCCAACTCTGATGGGCAAAAAGCATAACCCAAAAGATGAGGGTACCAGTTGATGTCATCTAAAAAAGTCAAGAAGTAATATACGAGGTCGAAGATTCCACAATACGACCTTGGCTACAAGACCCACTTTGCACTCTCTGGACATATAATTCTATATGGAATGTTATCCGCAGATTAACAATATCGACCCATGTTCCTTCAATTAAGGACTACATGTCCAATTGAGTTTGTGTGAAATTATAGGTCAAGAGGGTGGTGAGACTTTATGGAGTTCCCATAGCTATTATCTCAGATGAAAGAGCCCGAGTTACAGTTAACTATTGAAGATTAGTCTAAGAAGAGAGTAGGAATACAGATAGGTCTTCGTACACCATTGTACCCTCAGACTGAAGGACAGACTAAGCTTACTAGCTAAATGCTAGAAGAGGTATTGCGAGCCTATACGGTTGACTCCAAAGGTGGCTTGGATAATTGCCTACCACCTGTCAAGAGTACTTACGATATTAACTATTATTCTAGTATCCAGATGGCCCCGTACGAGACTTGGTATGGCAGACAATGTAGGTCTTCAATTGGTGGGTTGATGTTGGTAAAACATGACTAATGGGCCCAAGCGTGGTTCAATAAGCCATAGAGAAGGTGAAGCTTATTCAGGGGAGAGTGTTAGCAACTCAAAGTCGATAGAAGTCATATGCGGATAATCGACGTTAATCTTTAGAGTTTCAAGATTGAGTACTCTCGAAAGTGTCACCCACAAAGAAAGTAATGAAATCCAATAGGAAAGAGGACCTTAATCACAAATACATTAGCCTTATCAGATCTTCTGCAGAATAGGAAAGGTTGCCTACGAGCTGGACTTACCAGCGAATCTGAAAGCAGTACATCCATTCTTCTATGTATCAATGCTTCACAAGTATGTTGGTAATCCAACCCGAGTATATTCTGTAGAGGATATCCAGGTCACAAAGGAGTTATCCTACGAGAAGCAACTTATCGCCATCCTGGATCGGTGAAGTAAAAGATTGTGAACTAAGGACGTAGCTTCCGTCAAGGTATTGTGGCAAAATAAAAATCATGAAGAGATGACCTGGGAAGCGGAAGAGGAAATGAAACACAAGTATCCGTACCTACTCCTTACGCTACAGGTAATCTCAACCTTTGGTACTCTGATAGTGATAGCTTGATGAAAGTATGTTTTATTGCAATAGACAGGAATTTCCATATAATCTGTATAAGATCTTAAGAAAGGTTTTGGTTCGACGAATGTTCTAAAGGGGGGAAGGATGTTACACCCCGTACTTTTGTACCTTGGAATGTGTTCTTAAGTCTCTTGAAAGGCTCTTAAGTTTCTTGAAAGGATATTAAAGCTTCTTAAGATTTCTTAAGCTACTTAAGAGTTACCATATGAGCTGGATAATCTATAACGTTATCGAACAACTCTAAGGAAAGAAGAATGTGATACCCCATAGTAGAGAAAATTGGAAATAGAGTTATAAGAATCCGGAAGAAGTTGGAGACCAAATAATGAGTCGTAGGACTCGACTTACTTACGTAAGCTATCAACTAGGAAATCTTACATACTTAAGCTACTTGAGTACATACAAAGCTTACGTAGCAAAGATTACATAGGATCGTAAAATAAGATGAGATTACAAACCCATGAAGGGGAAAAAAGGTGACACGTAGCAGAATGAGAGAGTGTCACGTGGCAGCAGCTGGAACAAGGGTGGTGGACCTCCTCCTGGCATCTTGTGGTTGGAAGGCATGGTGCGTTTGGGCCAATAAGGGCTTGACACATGTCACCACTTAGGGGTTGACACGTGTCACTCCTCCATAAGATGGCATATATGTATATATATTATAATTCATCCTTATCTCCAAACAAAAATCTATTCTTCCACAAAAGTATCTAGGTAAAGGAAAAGAGAAGAAAAGTCTAGAAAGAAAAAGAGAGAAGAGAAACCTTAAACTTGAGAAAGAGAGCCACGGATTTGGAGCCAAAAAGGTAAGTTCTCTGATTTTGTTCCATGAATTGATTATATAGGGTATACAATGGTGGTATTAAGGTGTTATTAATGTAAATTTATGGTTTGGAGCAACACCAAATCGTTAGCAAACAGCCATAAAGTTGTAGTTGGGCTAAAGGAACTTCCGTGGCAAGTTTTGGCAAGTTTTGGGCAATGTAAGATTTTCCCTGTCAAATTGGAGTTTATGATGTTGTTATGTGGTATATTACATGTCTTAAACAAGGTTTGAATTGGAAAATTGCATAAGGATGCTTGACGTTAGGAACAAACTAAATTAAAGTCGTTATAGCTTAATCAAAGTCGAGTAGTATGTTGTGATTGTCGTGCTGCAGTTGCAGATGGTTGGATGGAGTGTTTCAGGGATGAAAAGTGTTCTAAAAGGGGTGTGGGTACTTCTGGTTTCAGCCACACGACCCTCCATTTCGTATTATTAAGGGTTTTACGAAATAAAGATTAAAAACTCTATTTTGATTGCGTAGTTTTGAGCTAGTTGTTTGGAGTTGTATTGTGTAATGTTGAAGTTATTTACTTGTATATATTGTTCTGGTTGTTTTTGTTGGATGGTTGTGGAAATTTTGGTTGAGTTGAAATCTTGGGAATGTTGAAGTTATAGGGGAGATGCTGCCCGATTTCCGGTAACTTCGGAACTAGTAATAAACTAGTAAAGGGAAATGGATAAGGAAATGATTCCTATGGATACTTGGAAATGGGAAAGTGAAAGGTTATTAACCTTAGTATTACTCTCATGTTAATAGGTCAAGGAGATAACGAGGCAAGCTGGATTACAGTTAATCCACAAAAGGTATGTGAAGCTTACCCTTTCTTTTCTTTTGGCATGTCTTAGCCTTAAGTTATATATATACGAAACTTGGGAATCATTCCATTCATAAAGCTCTGAGTATGAGTCAAGACCCTTGTTCACTTTTGGATGTTAGAACCCCTGAAATAAGTGGATTCATAGCCTTTCAAGTCTTCTGTAGGATAATAAGTAGTACATATAAGGCTTGCTTATTTCTTTCTTTGAAAGGGCTTAGGGTAAGGGAAATGATGTCTTATATGAGTTTAGAGGTAATCCCATTTATAGGTTCCAGATATAATTCGTGACTCGTAGTCACTTCTGAATACTAAGGGTCCTAAAGTAGTTAAATTACTACTCTCGAGCCGTCTATATGTTGAATAGTAAATAGAGATATAAACTCCTATTCTGAAAGGCTCTCAGGGGATAAATGTTTCTGATTGCATAAGTTGTATCTCTGATTGTATAAGCTATGTGTCTGATTGCATAAGTTGTGTCTTTGATTGCATAAACTGTGTGACATTATCTTGGTACATGCCTATGGTTCACTTGACTGTTTCATTGAGTCTCAAGAGATGATTTAGGTGCATATGGTTCTCACTACTCTACTCGTGCATATGGTAACCCTTCTTTCACCAAGTCCCATGCAGGGCCGAGCCTAATATCATGCGCAACTTTACTACTTCTTTTACCGAGTCCTAGGCCGGATGTAAAATGATGTTGTGACATGATGGGTGATGCCATGTACGAGGAGGTGATGCTATATATGATGATATGATGATATGATGAGGTGACGATATAATGATGCGATAACGATATGATTATTTACCGCATCCCGGGCAGGATAAAATATGCTGATTATGACACTGCATCCTATAATGGGCCGGGTACGGTATATGGTGATATAAGAAAGGAATACTGAGTCCCTCACTAGAGAGTCGGGTATGGTATTTATATATATACGATACGGGTATACTATAGATGTACCCTACTCTCTTCACCGAGTCCCTAACTAAAGGGTCGGATACCTTAGGTAGGCATGCATGTGCAGATATATTGATACATTTGTGACACCGAGCCCCATAATAGGCCGGATATATTATGATGGTTTATATATACGATGAGGTTATGCCGTGTATGATGATATGATATCGTATATGATGACATAATGAAATGATATATATATGATGAAAAGAGATGATGAGATGATATTATGATAAAAATAATTTCATTGCATAAGATGTAGGCACGGTAATGGGTTAATTGTTATACATGTCCCCGACATCCCTGTTTCAACTGTAATCTCGTTATGATGTTTATGCTTACATACTCAGTATATATTTCGTACTGACCGCCTTTTCTTATGGGGGGCGTTTCATGCCTGCAGATACAGACAAGCGACTTGAGGATCCGCCCGCTTAGGATTCCACCCAGAGGGTTTGAGAAGAGCTCCATCGTGTCGGAGCCCAGCTTTCGGTACTAAAACTTGATGTATATATTTATTTGTTCAAAGGGTACGGCGGGGGCCCTGTCCCACCTTATGCTACTATTTTTACTTTAAAGGTTTGTAGACAAGTATGTGGGTTTTGTATATGTATGTATGTATAGTTGTACGTATATACTATGATATCCTCGTTGACTTATATATTATCTTGCATGTTGGCACACTTTGACTCAAATAGGAGACAGGTTTACTTATAGTTAGCAAGGGTACACGCGAGTGTCCAGTTCGGGCACCTGTCACGGCCTACAAGGTTGGGTCGTGACACCCACATACCTTAGATTGAAGCTTTTAAGAAAGTTTAATTCTTGGTCTTCTATGAGGAGCCTTGAATCCTTTGTGTTTGACAGAAAAATTTGAGGGGATGTTTTGAGAGAGAGGAGAATGAAGTTTAGGGTTTTAGGGAGGTGAAAGACTGAAATAAAATGACCTAAAACGTGTCCTAAGTTTGTATATATAGAAATTAGGCAATTTCCCCAAATTGTCCCTACAAAATCTGGAAAACTGGACAAGTCCGCGACGCGGACGTGTCACGCACCTTTTTGGTCAACAAAAAAATGAAATCTGGAAAAAATTGTCCAAGTTCACTGCAGGTCCGCGACACAGACTTGTCGCGGACCTCTTTGGTCAACCAAGCATAAATTTTGACTCCGAACTCAGAAAAATGCAACCTTAGGGGCATTGGAAATAAGACTCAAATACCTTTAATTTGATAGGTTATGGGCCACCCAATTTGTTATATTCTAGGAGATGTGGTTATTTGAAATTTACCCTTATACGAACTCATTCGAAAACTGAGTCGATAAAATTTCTTTGGAATCGGCTTGTTGTTAGAGATCCCTTATGACCCTAAAACACATCTAATACTCTTAAAATACTTAGGAATTGATCCTAACTCATATATACAACTAAAAGTCACCGAGTTCGATCCTATACGCCTAAAAAGAATGGTTTGAGTCTTGACATAGAAATTTTTGAGATGTTACAGTTGATCTATTTAAAAGAGCTTATATAAATATGGACAAAATGAGTATAAAATGAGAATCCATATAGACGTATATATCATCCATTCATAATAAAATATCCTTAATTACACTAAAAATATTATTTTTTTAGCTTCTTTTTTTAAAATCTTTTATTTTTTTGAAAAATTGAAGAGGAGCTTTGGAGTAACTGGTAAAGTTGTTGCCATGTGACCAGGAGGTTACGGATCCAAGCCTTGGAAACAACCTCTGACATAAATACAAGGTAAGGTTGCATACAATAGCCCCTTGTGGTCGTACCCTTCCCCGAATCCTGCGCATAGCGGGATCTTTAGTACACCGGGTTGCCCTTTTTAAAAATAATAAATTATGGGGGTGGGGGTGGGAGGGAGTGAAAAAAATAACTTTTTAATTATTTTTTTTATTTTTCTTCAAAAAGAATTGAGGGGGGGATTAAGGGGTTGAGGTGGGGGTAGGGTGGAGGTGGCTGGGCGATTATTTTAAACTTTATTTTATTTATTTTCTTTAAGAATATTGGTGGTGGGTAGAGGGACGAGTGAGAGTTGGGTAGGGTGGGCAAATACATACATACATACTTCGGATGTACATTTTTGTATAAGAGACCCGTTATCTTATTCTAGAGGTTTATTTTGGTGTCATGTGTCAAATGACATGGCATTCCAAGTTAATTAAAAAAGCCAATAGAATTGTTCCACATGTCAAAATGAAATAATATGCACAGTCAAATCAAAGTCCAAGCGCATTAAGTGTACAAGACATGTACGTCACGATCTCAATCGAATATGGTCATGTTAACTTAAATGTAATTACCCCAAAAAGAGGAGAGAAATCTGTTACAAGATTCACAAAATATTATTTTTCTTAAATTGTTGACTAAATATGCTATAAATAGGACAGAAAGGAAAATAAACATCATCATCAAACAACTACAGAAATTACTTTCAAGTGGCTTATTGAGCATTACACTAAAAGTTAAGATATGAGTTTCAAAGTATTGGCTTTTCTCCTCATCTTTATGATGACAGGACTCTGTAAGTATTTTACTTGCTTAAATTTTTTAATACATGAATATCATACACTTTTCCACAATACTTTTGGTGTGGTATTTCCAATATATATAATAAATTATGAAAATTTATTTAACAGGTATTTCGCGAAAGGCTGAAGCAAAGAATATTGCCATGTGTTGTTGCAATAAAGATCCAAATATTTGTAGATCTCTTTGTGGCTTTATCGATCTCTATTATTGCGATGGTTTTTACTGTATCTGTGGCCGCAAACCACCTCAAGGTCGGATTGCACAAACTAATGAGACTACAAATTGAAGAGTTCAGATTTCTTGGGACAAAACTAGAAATGGAATTCAATTCTTGTTTCTATGTAACCTACATTAAGGCATTAGTCAAATAAAAAAGCTTATTGTTTATGTGATACCTTTTGAATTTTGATAGGTGTACAATATTTTATCATAATTTAAATACACCTTTTAAATATTTTGAATTGTTCAATTATTGTGACTTATAATACTTTTGACATAGTTTTCAAATATGTAAATTTTATCACAGCAAACATAATTTCATATCAAAATTTAAAATTTTGATTCTTGAATTTAAATCGTGTCACATAAGTGTCAGGATCCATTTAAAATTTAAAACAATTCTTGCTTGTATGTCTAAATGTTTGTCTTACCTAATAGAAGTATTTACTTTAAATAATATATATGAACTAACTTGTAAATCAATCCGAATGTATGTTGTAGTAAAACATTGTCGTAGTCACGGAGAAAGAATTTTGTTATGTATGCCCATCAAAGATTTTTTTTGTTAAATGGGATCCTATTAAATAGTATTTAATTGTTTATAAACATAGTTTTAGATAAAAGAAGGGCAAATTTGTTACAATTAGATTATATTATTGTAAAATAGTAAAGTAAAATCTTAATTGATTATAAAGTTTGAAAATTCTACATAGTAGTTTATTCAAATAAGGGAAGACATTAATAAAGTTCTAAAATTTTAGGACTCCGTACATAGTTTATTCAAATAAGTAAAGACATCACTAATTAATGTTTAATTAATTTAAAAATCATAAATATTAAAAAATGGTGAAAATAAGACTTTGTCTAAAGCGAAATCTTTTAATGAAAGACAAAAAGTTTAATCAAATTTTTAAGGACTTTCATTCTTTAAATATAATACTAGTGTCTATGAATGTGTTTTGCACCTTACTACCTGTCAATTATCATACAAACAAGAACCTCGATGAATTATTCGGAGTCCCATCCCGCACCTGATGTCAAAATCGTGACTCAACTTTCGAACCAAGACTCGACCCCAACTTTCTACCATGGACCCAATCCAACACTCGTCCCAAAACTCGATTCGAGACCCAACTTTTGACCGGAGATTCGATCCGACATTTGACCCTGGACCAAACTCGAAACTCAACCCCTGACATCCGACACCGATCTGAGACCCAACTTTGGACATCAATTCCCGACCTAGGGCCTGATTTGAATCCCGGATAGGGACCTGACTTCTGACCTTAGATTTGATCCTATACTCGACATTTGAATCGGGATCTGACCTTATCCGACCCTGATATCCGAGAGGAGACCCAACCTTGACTTCTGACTCATAACCTGCCCCGAATTTCAACCTGAATATCCGACCTCGACATCAAACTTGTACCTGACTTGTGAACCAAGCTCTGACCCCGACTTTCGATCTAGGATTCGATCCCTAATTTAAACTTAGGACCCGAATCCAACTCTTGATTCGGGACTCGACTTCCGAATCAGGGCCCGACCATAAGATCTTACATTTGAATCGAGATTTGATCTAGATATTCGACTCCAAAAAATGATTAAAGACCCACTACAATACTTAACCTACGATCCAACCTCAACTCTTAATCTGAAACCCAACTCCGACACCCGACATGAAACTCCACCCTAACACCTAACTCGGTACCTAACCTTGACACCACACCTAGAATCTTACATCAATTTCTAACTCGGGATCCGTCACTCCAATTGAGATCCGACCACGATCCGACTAGGGATCCAGGAGTTAGATTTCAAATCATCTAGAATTTTGGAGAAAAGATTAATGACGGAAGATTGTATCTCATTAAATGTTGATTGAATATTTTGCCTTTTATTGAAAGACTCTAAGATAAAATTATCATTAACTATTTTTCTACAATAAACAAAATTATCATTTGATGTCACGACCCAAGCCTAGGGCCTAGACGTGACACGACGAATGAAACACCTGGAGGTACCTCACCCAAGCCTCTTAGCATTAATTAAGCATTTCATTGGTAATGATAAAAAAAATTAAGCGGAAAAGAAAAGGGATATAGGGACTATGGGGATTCACATTTAATAAGAGTCAAAGACAACATAACATTTTTTTCTATGTCCAACCATACCTTCTACATTAAAGACTTGGCGGGACTAAGACATGTCTCTAGCTCACCCTCAAAATAAGTGTCAATAAATGCCTTAATAAAAGTCTTAATTTTCTACATAACGTAAGCTTAGAATAAAAAGGATGTTGTTCCCGAACCATGGGAACTCACCACAAGTAATCTTCAAACTAATCCGAGATAGCCACGTGGAGGAGGTCGATGAGTAACGTCGATTCCTACATGGTGATAACATGTAGGCAAAAGTATGTGTTAGTACTTTGAATGTACTAAGTATGAGAGTAGGCTACAATATGAAGAACATAAGAGAAACATGAATAAGCAATGTGCATAATGAATGCATGCATTAAACATCATCATAAGAAACTTTAAAACATTTATTTTGTGGGCAAAGTGACCTTAACCGGCATTTAAGACCATGGGAGCTATTACAAGGAATCCAACATAACCTCCTACGTTGGCTCAGGGAGTCTACTTGCCGGGAAGAACTCCGTCAACTTTAACATTCTTTAACATTAACTTTATTGGCTAATTGTGGATCCACTAGCCTAAATAGCCTACAAGGGCTCCTTTGTTGGTGCATAGTTAATGCAACATGAGAATTTACTTAAGGAGCCCTTAGGTCGAGTCCCCATCTACATGCTATATTTGGTGCTAGGTCAATCCCACAGAATAACATTTAAATATCATAACAACATAAGCATTGTATAACTTTCGACATCAAATCTTCATCGGTGGAATAGCTCATTAAAACATTTCATTTGATGCAAATATATGAGAATTGTCCTTTCACATTGAATCATTTCTTTGGCTAAAAGCCCTTCCATCATTATTCAATCATTTCCCAAGACTCCCTTAAACATAGGTATTTGCCTTCATAAACTTTCAATTCAACTTTATTCAACATAGAAAGACTAGATGGGTTAAATTCATAAAGACCTTCAAATATATTTAAATAATACTTGTATGCAGGAGAGTGATATAAATGCATGGAATCAAATATTTTAAAACAACCCACCATATACACTTTAAAACTACCTTTCAAGCCTTCATATAGGATCACTAACAAAAAATTTTATTTTATGAATGAGAGTCAATATATAAATTTAAACATAAAAAGCTTCAAATATACCATAATATATGTATTTTGAATCATCATGTAAAATCTCATAAGAATTCACCATTTAGAATTTGAAACATCAAGTTGAGAAAATATTTTATCTCCATGGGTGGAAGAACCCATGAATGAAAACCCACATACCTTAGTTTGAAGCATTTAAGAAAGTTTGATTCTTGGTCTTCTATGAGGAGCCTTGAATCTTTTGAGTCTGAGAGAAAATTTGGAGGGGATAATTTGAGAGAGAGAAGGATGAAGTTTAGGGTTTTAGGGAGGTGAAAGACTAAAATGAAATGACCCAAAACGCGTCCAAGTTCGTATATATAGATATTAGGTAATTTTCCCAAAATGTCTCTACAAAATCAGGAAAACTGGACAAGTCCGTTATAAGTCCGCGACGTGGACCTGTCACGCACCTTTCTGGTTGACAAAAAAATGAAATCTAGAAAAATTGTCCAAGTTCGTTGCAGGTCCGCGATGCGGACTTGTCGCGGACCTCTCTAGTCAACCAAGCATAACTTTTGACTCCGAACTCGGAAAAACAAAATCTTGGGAATGTTGGAAATAAGACTCGAAGACCTTTAATTTGATAGGCTATGGGCCACCCAATTTGTTATATTATAGGAGATGTGGTCATTTGAAATTTACCCTTATACGAACTCATTCGGAAACTTAGCCGATAAAAATTCTTTGGAATCGGCTTGTTGTTAGCGATCCTTTATGACCCTAAAACACATCTAATACTCTTAAAATACTTAGGAATTGATCCTATGTAATGCCTTGAAAATTTCCATGTCAAGACCCGAACCATTCTTCATAGGCGTATAGGCTTGAACCCGACGACTTCTAATTTTATATATGAGTTAGGATCAATTCCTAAGTATTTGAAGTATGTTTGATGTGTTTAGGGGTCATAAGGGATCTCTAACACCAAGCCAAGTCCAAAGAATTCCCATCGACTAAGTTTCTGAATGAGTTCGTATAAGGATCAATTTCAAATGACTATATCTCCTAGAATATGACGAATTGGGGGTCCCATAACCTATCAAATTAAAGGTCTTTGAGTCTTCTTTCCAACGCCACCAAGATTACAATTTTTGTAGTTTGGAGACAAAAGTGATGGTCATTTTACTACATACTAGTACTACAGGAATTTCAGGTTTGGGCGACCACTTTAGGATTTTCAGGCCTGGCGCTCCAGTGGCGCGATGCACCACTATAGCGCCAGAAAACAGCCTCAGTAGTTTGGTCTCTGGTGCGATGCGCCACTATAAGGCTTGCAGGATTTTCAAGCCTATTTCCCAGAACCCAAAAAACTTGGGTTTAACGCTATAAGGGCGCGACGCGCCACTATTAGGTTTATAGGGTTTTAAGCCCATTTTGGCCTGGCGTTTCAGTGGCGCGACGCGCCACTATAGCGCCAGCAGGATTTTTCCCAGTTTCCAGATTTTTTTTGATGAAGGGTAGTTTGGCATTTTTCCTTAACATATATACATTGACATAGGACGTTTTAGGCCCTTTATTTTCAGTCTTTCACCTCTCCAAAGAACCCTAAACTTCATCCTCTTCTCTCTCAAAATTACCTCTCCAATTTCTCTATCAAACTCAAGGTTTCAACCTTCCCTTTGAAGACCTAACACCAAGGCTTCTTCAATTCTTCTTCAAGTTCCTCCCTAAGGTATGTGAGTTTTCATCCATGGTTTCTTCCACCCATGGAGCCCAATTATTTTCTCAACTTGATATTTCAAATTCTAATGATGAACCTTCATGAGCTTTTACACAATGACTCTAAATACATATGTTATGATATATCTTAAGTTTCTTTATATATATTGATGTATATTGACTCTTAATTTCATCAAGTGGATGATTTGCTAAAATGTCTATATGAAAGTTTGAAAAAAGTGTTAAAGGCATATATGGTGGGTTGTTTTAAGATGTGTATTTTGATGCATTTCCATCACCCTTATGCATACAAGTGTTCTTTAAACATATTTGAAGGCCTTTATAAATTGAACCCACCTAGTCTTCTTATATTGAATGATGATGTAAGGGCTTTTAGTCAAAGAAAAGATTCAATGTAAAAGGACAATTCTCACATACTCGAATCAAATAAAATATTTTAATGAGCTATTCTATCGACGAAGATGTGATGTCTAAAATTATACAATGCCTATGTCATTATGATACTTAAATGTTATTCTGCAGGATTGACCTAACACCGAATGTAGCATGTATATGGGGACTCGACCTAAGAGGTCCTTAATTAAAGTCTCATTTTACATTAACTATGCGCTAACATAGGAGCCCTTGTAGGATATTTAGGCTAGTGGATCCACAATTAGCCAATAAAGTTAAAGTTATAGGAAGTTAAAGTTGACGGAGTCCTACCCGGCAAATAGACTCCCCGTGCCAACGTAGGGGGTTATGTTGGATTCCATGTAATAGCTCTCATGGTCTTAAATGTCGGTTAGGGTCACTTTCCTACAAAAATGAATATTTAAAGTTTTATATGATGATGTCTAATGCATGCATTCACTTATGTATATTGCTTACTCATGTCTTTCTTATGTTCTTCATTTCATAGCATACTCACATACTTAGTACATTTAAGGTACTAACGCATACTTTTGCCTACATGATATCACCATGTAGGAACCGACGTCGCTCCTCGATCTCCCCCACGTGGCTAACTCGTATTAGTTTGAAGATTGCTTGTGGTGAGTTCCCATGTTTCGGGAACAACATCCTTTTTATTCTAAGCTTTTGTCATGTATAATAGTAAGACTTTTATTAAAGCATTTTGTGACACTTATATTGAGGGTGATCTAGGGACATGTCTTAGCCCCGCCAAGTCTATTAGTAGAGGTATGTTTGGACATAAATGAAAAAAAATATTTTTATTTCTGCTTATTATTGTTTACCATTGCTAATGAAATGCTTAATGAATTCTAAGAGGCTTGGATGAGGTACCTTCGGGTGTCTCATTCGTCGTGTCACGTCTAGGCCCTAGGCTTGAGTCGTGACAAACTTTGTATCAGATCACGAGGTTTTGGAATGGTCCTCGGAGTCCAACATACCGCATCAAATAGGGTCTTGTTCATGGTTGTGAAGTGTGCCACAATTATGAATAGGAGGCTATGAGGCGTTTAGGAAAGTTTTTCATTTCTTTCAAATTCGTGTCGTGCCTCAGAGTGTTCTAAGCCTTCCTATAACTAACGACCTATTTCGTGTTTCTTTAGATGATTCCTTGTGGAAGACCACCTCGAAGGGAAAGGGTACCACCCCAAAGGACAAGGGTTGACGATAAGGACCAACCTCTTCCGTTTTCGGATATCCCACATTATGAGGAAGGGGTATCCCCTACCAAGTTCCGAAACGTCATCACATTGTTGGCTCAAGTTGTGGCCAACCAAGGGCGTCAATGTATTCCCCATCCCCAATTGCAAAATCTGGCCATTAGGATTCGGGAGTTTCAAAGGATGAATCCACCGTATTTTGATGGTTCTAAAATAGATGAGTACCTTATGGAGTTCATCGAGGAGTTGTATCAGATTGTGGAAATCTTGGGTGTCCCATCAAATGAAAACGCCAAACTAGAAGCCTATCAACTCAAAGGTGTGGCTCGAGTGTGGCACGAGCAATGGGTTGTGGAAAGTGGTGAGAAAGTTGGGCCGATTGAATGGGAAGAGTTCAAAGATGCTTTCTTAGACCGTTTCTTTCCATTGGAGTTGAGGGAGGCCAAGGTCCAAGAGTTCATTAACCTCCGACAAGGAAGCATGAGTGTGAGGGAATATGCCCTCAAATTTACAAGGTTGTCCAAGTATGCTCCCTTCATGGTCTTCGACTCCCGGGCAAGGATGAGTAAGTTTGTTTTCGGTGTTTCAAGCTTGGTGTCCAAAGAGTGTAAAACGGCCATGTTGTTCAAGGATATGTACATCTCCCGGTTAATGACTTATGCCGAACAAATCGAAGAAGAGAAGTTGAGGGAAATATCTAGAGGGTTCAAAAAGGTTAGGGTGGATGGTGGAGGATTCAACCCTCAAAGGTCCAGTCATGGTGGCATTAGCAAGGGCCAAGGCGGTCAACGATTCTTGGGGCAAGGTTCTACAAATGCCCCCACTCTCAAATTCAACAAAGACAAGGGTCCTAACTTAATGATCCCAAGAGATAACATTGGTACCCAAGCTTTTCCCTCATGTGGGAAGTGTGGGAAGAACCACAAAGGGGAGTGCTTGATGGGCTTAAACGCGTCCTTCAAATGCGGCAAGCTGGGTCATCATGCTCGGGATTGTAGAAGTGGTGGTGGTGGTAGGCCTCAAGGCCAAATTGCTTATGGCCAACCAGTTCAAGGAGGTGGCCAACGCACCAACCATTTCTATGCATTGCAAGGGAGGCAAGAAGTTGAGGTAGCCCCAAATGTTGTTACCGATATGTTAAAGGTCTTTAATTTTTATGTATATGCATTGTTGGATCCCGGTGCGAACTTGTCATTTGTTACCCCATTCTTAGTAAATAGGTTTGATGTGTCACCCGAAATGTTATTAGAGCTATATTTGGTATCTACCCCCGTGGATGAGTCGTTTATTGCTAGAAAAGTCTATAGGGGTTGTCCCATGTTTATCTTGTATAAAGTTATTCCTTGTGACCTCATTAAGATTGACATGGTAGATTTCAATGTCATCCTTAGGATGGATTGGTTACATGCATCTTATGCTTCCATAGATTGTAGAACTCATCGAGTCAAGTTCCAATTTCCCAATGAGTCCGTTATTGAATGAGAGGGTCGTGATTCGATGGTGAAGGGTAAGTTCATTTCTTATATTAAGGCCTAAAAATTGATTTCTAGGGGTTGTATGTACTACATTGTGAGGGTTAGGGATGTCGACTCCGAAAGTCCTTCTCTTGAGTTGGTTCCCATAGTCAATGAGTTCCCCGATGTCTTTCCTGATGACTTTCCCGGTGTCTCTCCCAAAAGGGAAGTTGATTTTGGTATCGATCTCCTTTCCGACACTAAGCCTATCTCTATTCCTCCATATTGGATGGCCCCGGCAGAATTGAAAGAGTTGAAAGAATAATTAGAGGACTTGTTAGAAAAGGGGTTCATAAGACCAAGTACTTCCCCATGGGGTGCTCCCGTGTTATTTGTGAGAAAGAAGGATGGGTTCCTTCGTATGTGCATAGACTACCGACAATTAAATAAGATGACCATTAAGAACAAATACACACTCCCTAAAATAGATGACTTGTTTGATCAATTGCAAGGGGCAAGTCACTTCTCCAAGATCGACCTTCGATCCGGCTATCACCAACTACGGGTGAGGGAGTGTGATGTCCCTAAAATGGCTTTCCAAACAAGGTATGGTCATTTTGACTTTGTGGTGATGAGTTTTGGGTTGATGAATGCGCCGGCGGCATTTATGGACCTAATAAATAGAGCGTTCAAGCCCTACCTTGATACTTTTGCTGTCATCTTCATTGACGATATTTTGATTTACTCTTGAGGTATGGAAGAACATAAGAATCACTTGAGGGTTGTACTTCAAACGTTGAGGGATAGACAATTATTTGCAAAATTTAGTAAGTGTGAATTTTGGCTGAAAGAGGTGGCATTTCTTGGTCACATAGTGTCCGATGATGGAATCAAGGTTGATCCTAAGAAAATGGAGGTTGTGAGGAATTGGCCTAGACCGTTGTCTCCTTCAGACATTAGAAGCTTCTTGGGTCTAGCCGGGTACTATAGAAGGTTCGTCGAAGGGTTTTCTTCCATCTTATCTCCTATGACGAAACTGACCCAAAAGAAAGCAAAATTCATATGGATGGATGAGTGTGAAAAGAGTTTCCAAACCTTGAAAGATCGACTTACCTCTGCTCCTATTTTGACTCTACCGAAAGGATTAGAAGGGTTTGTGGTTTATTGTGATGCTTCAAAAATTGGTTTGGGTTGTGTCTTAATGCAAAATGACAAGGTCATAGCTTATGCTTCTAGGCAATTGAAGGTGCATGAGCGTAACTACCCTACCCATGATCTTAAATTGGCGGCCATTGTTTTTGCTTTGAAGATTTGGCGGCATTACCTCTATGGGGTGCATGTGGATGTGTATACCGATCATAAAAGTCTTTAATACGTGTTCACCCAAAAGAACCTTAATCTAAGACTAAAGAGGTGGCTAGAACTCCTCAAGGACTATGATATGAGTGTGTACAATCATCTGGGTAAAGCTAATGTGGTTGCCAATGCACTTAGTAGAGTGTCTATGGGGAGTGTGGCCCATGTTGATGAAGGGAAGAGGGAGTTGGTGAAAGATGTTCATCGGATGGCTAGATTAGGGGTGAAGTTGTGCGGCACCTATAATGGTGGCATGGTTGTTCAAAACGGGTCTGAATCCTCGTTGGTGGCGGATGTTAAGTCAACTCAAGATCTTGACTCGACGTTTGTTGAATTAAAGAAGTTGGTGAAGGAAAAAAAGATAGGGATCTTTTCCCAAGGGGGGGATGGGGTGTTATACTACCAAGGTCGATTATCGTTCCGGATGTGGATGACATAAGGAGCTTGATTCTGCAGGAGGCCCACAATTCTTCATACTCCATTCATCCCAGTTCAACGAAAATGTACCAAGACTTAAAATAGTTCTATTGGTGGGGTGGAATGAAGAAGGACATAGCGAGGTTCGTGTCTGAATGTCCGAATTGCCAACAAGTGAAGGCCGAACATCAAAGGCCGAGTGGCCTAGCCCAAGACATCGAAATTCCTACTTGGAAGTGGGAGGATGTGAATATGGATTTTGTAGTGGGTTTGCCTCATACCCGGAGGCGTCATGATTCGATTTGGGTAATTATTGATAGAATGACTAAGTTGGCTCACTTTCTACCGATTAAGACTTCCTATAGTGCTGAAGACTATGCCAAGTTGTATATCCGGGAGTTGGTGAGGTTGTATGGTATACCGTTGTCTATTATTTTGGATCGTGGTACCCAATTCACTTCTCACTTTTAGAGATCATTTCAAAAGGGCCTCGGTACTAAGGTAAAGTTGAGCACCGCATTCCATCCTCAAACTGATGGACAAGCCAAAAGGACAATTCAAACACTAGAGGATATGTTAAGGGCTTGTGTGTTGGAGTTTAAAGGAAACTAGGATGATCATCTACCGCTCATCGAGTTTGCCTATAATAATAGTTACCACTCAAGTATTGAGATGGCGCCGTTTGAGGCTTTGTATGGAAGACGATGTAGATCCCCGGTTGGTTGGTTTGAAGTAGGTGAGATGACCTTGTTGGGCCACGATTTGGTACTTGATGCTTTAAAGAAGGTGAAGCTCATTAGAGAAAGGTTGAAGATGGCTCAAAGTCGTCAAAAGTCATATTCCGACACTAGAAGAAGGAATCTTGAGTTTAATGTGGATGATTGGGTGTATTTGAAGGTTTCACCCATGAAGGGTGTGGTTCGATTTAGTAAGAAAGGAAAATTGAGCCCTAGGTATGTAGGGCCATATAAAATCTTAAGACGTGTTGGCAAAGTTGCTTATGAGTTAGAGTTACCATTAGAAATGGCCATGGTTCACCTAGTGTTTCATGTGTCTATGTTGAGAAAATGTGTGGGTGATCCTAATTCTATTGTTCCTTCAGAAGTAGCGAACGTTGAAGAAAACTTGACCTATGAAGAGGTCCCGGTTGAAATTTTGGACCGCCAAATTAAGAGGTTGAGGAACAAAGAGGTTGCATTTGTTAAAGTCCTTTGGAGGAATCAACAAGTTGAAAGCGCTATATGGGAAGCGGAAACGGATATGATGAAACATTATCCTCACCTTTTCCATTCTACTCAAGTCTAAGGTACTAAGTCACTCACACTCAATGTTTAAGACTCCTATATTACAGTTCTTTTAAGTCCTCATATGCATCCATGTTCATGAAGTTTAATTTTTAAGTTATGTTTTATGCTTAAATTTAATGATTTCATGTTTGATGCATTTCAAGTGTCATTGTAGATATGTTGGGCTGCTAGTCCTCGTGCCACATCCCCCTCTATGCTAATGAATCTCATTCGAGGATGAATGTTTCCAAGGGGGAGATATTATAACGCCTTGAAAATTTCCATGACAAGACCCAAACCATTCTTCATAGGCGTATAGGCTTGAAACCGACGACTTCTAATTTCATATATGAGTTAGGATCAATTCCTAAGTATTTGAAGTGTGTTTGAAGTGATTGCCATTTTACTACATACTAGTACTACAGGAATTTCAGATTTGGAAGACCACTGCAGGATTTTCAGGCCTGGCGCTCCAGTGGCGCGACGCGCCACTATAGTATCAGAAAACAGCCTCACTAGTTTGGTCTTTGGCGCGACGCGCCACTATAAGGCCTACAGGGTTTTCAAGCCTATTTCCCAAAACCAGGAAAACATGGGTTTGACACTGTAAAGGTGCGACGCGCCACTATCGCGCCATAAAACAGCCTCAGTAGTTTGGTCTCTAGCGTGACGCGTCACTATTATTTTTGTAGGGTTTTAAGCCCATTTTGGCCTGGCGCGAAGTGCCACTATAGCGCCAGCAGGATTTTGCCCAGTTTCTAGATTTTTTTTATGAAGGGCAGTTTGGGCATTTTTCCTAAACATATATACATTGACATAGGACGTTTTAGGCCCTTTATTTTCAGTCTTTCACCTCTCCAAAGAACCCTAAACTTCATCCTCTTCTCTCTCAAATCATCCTCTCCAATTTTTCTATCAAACTCAAGGATTCAACCTTCCCTTTGAAGACCTAACACTAAGACTTCTTCAATTCTTCTTCAAGTTCCTCCCTAAGGTATGTGAGTTTTCATCCATGGTTTCTTCCACCCATGGAGCCCAATTATTTTCTCAACTTGATATTTCAAATTCTAATGATGAACCTTCATGGGCTTTTACACAATGACTCTAAATTCATATGTTATGATATATCTTAAGTTTCTTTACATATATTGATGTATATTGACTCTTAATTTCATCAAGTGAATGATTTGCTAAAATGCCTATATGAAAGTTTGAAAAAAGTGTTAAAGGCATATATGGTGGGTTGTTTTAAGATGTGTATTTTGATGCATTTCCATCACCCTTATGCATACAAGTATTCTTTAAATGTATTTGGAGGCCTTTATAAATTAAACCCACCTAGTCTTCTTATATTGAATGATGATGTAAGGGCTTTTAGTCAAAGAAAGGATTCAATGTAAAAGGACAATTCTCACATACTCGAATCAAATAAAATGTTTTAATGAGCTATTCCACCGATGAAGATGTGATGTCTAAAATTATACAATGCCTATGTCATTATGATACTTAAATGTTATTCTGTGGGATTGACCTAGCACCGAATGTAGCATGTAGATGGGGACTCGACCTAAGAGGTCCTTAATTAAAGTCTCATGTTACATTAACTATGCGCTAACATAGGAGCCCTTGTAGGCTATTTAGGCTAGTGGATCCACAATTAGCCAATAAAGTTAAAGTTATAGGAAGTTAAAGTTGACGGAGTCCTTCCCGGCAAGTAGACTCCCCGTGCCAACGTAGGGGGTTATGTTGGATTCCATATAATAGCTTTCATGGTCTTAAATGTCGGTTAAGGTCACTTCCCCACAAAAATGAATATTTTAAAGTTTCATATGATGATGTCTAATGCATGCATTCACTTATGCATATTGCTTACTCATGTCTTTCTTATGTTCTTCATTTCATAGCATACTCACATACTTAGTACATTCAAGGTACTAACGCATACTTTTGCCTACATGATATCACCATGGAGGAACTCGTATTAGTTTGAAGATTGCTTGTGGTGAGTTCCCATGTTTCGGGAACAACATCCTTTTTATTCTAAGCTTTTGTCATGTAGAATAGTAAGACTTTTATTAAATCATTTCATGACACTTTTATTGAGGGTGAGCTAGGGACATGTCTTAGCCCCCGCCAAGTCTATTAGTAGAGGACATGTCGTACTGACCCCCTTTTCTTCGAGGGGGGCGTTTCATGCCCGCAGGTACAGGCAAGCGACTTGAGGATCCGCCCGCTTAGGATTCCATCCAGAGGGTTTGAGAAGAGCTCCATCGTGTCGGCGCCCAGCTTTTGGTATTGAAACTTGATGTATATATTTGTTTGTTCAAAGGGTACGGCGGGGGCCCTATCCCAAATTATGCTACTGGTTTTACTTTAAAGGTTTGTTGACAAGTATGTGGGTTTTGTATATGTATGTTTGTATAGTTGTACGTATATGCTACGATAGCCTCGTTGACTAATATATTATCTTGCATGTTGGCACACTTTGACTCAAATAGGAGACAGGTTTACTTATAGATAGCAAGGGTACACGTGAGTGTCCAGTTCGGGCACCCGTCACGGCCTACGAGGTTGGGTCGTGACACCCACATACCTTAGATTGAAGCTTTTAAGAAAGTTTGATTCTTGGTCTTCTATGAGAAGCCTTGAATCCTTCGTGTTTGACAGAAAAATTTGAGGAGATGTTTTGAGAGAGAGGAGAATGAAATTTAGGGTTTTGGGGAGGTGAAAGACTGAAATGAAATGACCTAAAATGTGTCCTAAGTTCGTATATATAGAAATTAGGTAATTTCCCCAAAATGTCCCTACAAAATCTGGAAAACTGGACAGGTCCGCGACGCGTACGTGTCACGCACCTTTTTGGTCGACAAAAAAACAAAATCTGGAAAAAATTGTCCAAGTTCACTGCAGGTCCGCGACGTAGACTTGCCGCAGACCTCTCTGGTCAACCAAGCATAACTTTTGACTCTGAACTCAGAAAAATGCAATCTTGGTGGCATTGGAAATAAAACTCGAAGACCTTTAATTTGATAGGCTATGGGCCACCCAATTTTTTATATTCTAGGAGATGTGGTCGTTTGAAATTTACCCTTATACGAACTCATTCGAAAACTTAGCCGATAAAAATTCTTTGGAATCGGCTTGTTGTTAGAGATCCCTTATGACCCTAAAACACATCTAATACTCTTAAAATACTTAGGAATTGATCCTAACTCATATATACAACTAAAAGTCACCGAGTTCGATCCTATACGCCTAAAAAGAATGGTTTGAGTCTTGGCATAGAAATTTTTGAGATGTTACAGTTGATCTATTTAAAAGAGCTTATATAAATATGGACAAAATGAGTATAAAATGAGAATCCATATAGACTTATAGATCATCCATTCATAATAAAATATCCTTAATTTCACCAAAAATATTATTTTTTTAGCTTCTTTTTTTAAAATCTTTTATTTTTTTGAAAAATTGAAGAGGAGCTTTGGAGTAACTGGTAAAGTTGTTGCCATGTGACCAGGAGGTCACAGATCCAAGCCTTGGAAACAGCCTCTGACATAAATACAAGGTAAGGTTGCGTACAATAGCCCCTTGTGGTCGGACCCTTCCCCGAACCCTGCGCATAGCGGGATCTTTAGTACACCGGGTTTCCCTTTTTAAAAATAATAAATTATGGGGGTGGGGTGGGGGTGGGAGGGAGTGAAAAAAATAACTTTTTAATTATTTTTTTTATTTTTCTTCAAAAAGAATTGAGGGGGGGATTAAGGGGTTGAGGTGGGGGTAGGGTGGAGGTGGCTGGGCGATTATTTTAAACTTTATTTTATTTATTTTCTTTAAGAATATTGGTGGTGGGTAGAGGGACGAGTGAGAGTTGGGTAGGGTGGGCAAATACATACATACATACTTCGGATGTACATTTTTGTATAAGAGACCCGTTATCTTATTCTAGAGGTTTATTTTGGTGTCATGTGTCAAATGACATGGCATTCCAAGTTAATTAAAAAAGCCAATAGAATTGTTCCACATGTCAAAATGAAATAATATGCACAGTCAAATCAAAGTCCAAGCGCATTAAGTGTACAAGACATGTACGTCACGATCTCAATCGAATATGGTCATGTTAACTTAAATGTAATTGCCCCAAAAAGAGGAGAGAAATCTGTTACAAGATTCACGAAATATTATTTTTCTTAAATTGTTGACTAAATATGCTATAAATAGGACAGAAGGGAAAATAAACATCATCATCAAACAACTACAGAAATTACTTTCAAGTGGCTTATTGAGCATTACACTAAAAGTTAAGATATGAGTTTCAAAGTATTGGCTTTTCTCCTCATCTTTATGATGACAGGACTCTGTAAGTATTTTACTTGCTTAAATTTTTTAATACCAGAATATCATACACTTTTCCACAATACTTTTGGTGTGGTATTTCCAATATATATAATAAATTATGAAAATTTATTTAACAGGTATTTCGCGAAAGGCTGAACCAAAGAATATTGCCATGTGTTGTTGCAATAAAGATCCAAATATTTGTAGATCTCTTTGTGGCTTTATCGATCTCTATTACTGCGATGGTTTTTACTGTATCTGTGGCCGCAAACCACCTCAAGGTCGGATTGCACAAACTAATGAGACTACAAATTGAAGAGTTCAGATTTCTTGGGACAAAACTAGAAATGGAATTCAATTCTTGTTTCTATGTAACTTACATTAAGGCATTAGTCAAATAAAAAAGCTTATTGTTTATGTGATACCTTTTGAATTTTGATAGGTGTACAATATTTTATCGTAATTTAAATACACCTTTTAAATATTTTGAATTGTTCAATTATTGTGACTTATAATACTTTTGACATAGTTTTCAAATATGTAAATTTTATTGCAGCAAACATAATTTCATATCAAAATTTAAAATTTTGATTCTTGAATTTAAATCGTGTCACATAAGTGTCAGGATCCATTTAAAATTTAAAACAATTCTTGCTTGTATGTCTAAATGTTTGTCTTACCTAATAGAAGTATTTACTTTAAATAATATATATGAACTAACTTGTAAATCAATCCGAATGTATGTTGTAGTAAAACATTGTCGTAGTCACGGAGAAAGAATTTTGTTATGTATGCCCATCAAAGATTTTTTCGTTAAATGGGATCCTATTAAATAGTATTTAATTGTTTATAAACATAGTTTTAGATAAAAGAAGGGAAAATTTGTTACAATTAGATTATATTATTGTAAAATAGTAAAGTAAAATCTTAATTGATTATAAAGTTCAAAAATTCTACATAGTAGTTTATTCAAATAAGGGAAGACATTAATAAAGTTCTAAAATTTTAGGACTCCGTACATAGTTTATTCAAATAAGTAAAGACATCACTAATAAATATTTAATTAATTTAAAAATCATAAATATTAAAAAATGATGAAAATAAGACTTTGTCTAAAGCGAAATCTTTTAATGAAAGACAAAAAGTTTAATCAAAATTTTAAGGACTTTCATTCTTTAAATATAATACTAGTGTCTATGAATGTGTTTTGCACCTTACTCCCTGTCAATTATCATACAAACAAGAACCTCGATGAATTATTCGGAGTCCCATCCCACACCTGATATCGAAATCGTGACTCAACTTTCGAACCAAGACTCGACCCCAACTTCCTACCATGGACCCAATCCAACACTCGTCCCAAAACTCGATTCGAGACCCAACTTTTGACCGGAGATTCGATCCGACATTCGACCTTGGACCAAACTCGAAACTCAACCCCTGACATCCAACACTGATCTGAGACCCAACTTTGGACATCAACTCCCGACCTAGGGCCTGATTTGAATCCCGGATAGGTACCCGACTTCTGACCTTAGATTTGATCCTACACTCGACATTTGTATCGAGATCTGACCTTCTCCGACCCTGATATCCGAGAGGAGACCCAACCTTGACTTTTGACTCATAACCTGCCCTGAATTTCAACTTGAATATCCGACCTCGACATCAAACTTGTACCTGACTTGTGAACCAAGCTCTGACCCCGACTTTCGATCTAGGATTCGATCCTTAATTTAAACTTAGGACCCGAATCCAACTCTTGATTCGGGACTCGACTTCCGAATCAGGGCCCGACCATGAGATCTGACATTTGAATCGAGATTTGATCTAGATATTCGACTCCAAAAAATGATTAAAGACCCACTACAATACTTAACCTATGATCCAACCTCGACTCTTAATTTGAAACCCGACTCCGACACCCGATATGAAACTCCACCCTAACACCTAACTCGGGACCTAACCTTGACACCACACCTAGAATCTTACATCAATTTCTAACTCGGGATCCGTCACTCCAATTGAGATCCGACCACGATCCGACTAGGGATCCAGGAGTTAGATCTCGAATCATCTAGAATTTTGGAGAAAAGATTAATGACGGAAGATTGTATCTCATTGAATGTTGATTGAATATTTTGCCTTTTATTGAAAGACTCTAAGATAAAATTATCATTAACTATTTTTCTACAATAAACAAAATTATCATTTGCTATTTTCTTACAATAGACAAAATGAACATTTACTATTTTTAAAATAATTTTTATTTAATTACTATGCAAATATGAAAGACTTTAAAATTAATTAAAGTTATAATTATTAAATATTTACTCATTAAGAATATAAAAGTCGTTCAATATTTAATGGATATTTTGGTCAACCAATATGATAAAATGTGTAGAAATTCCCTCCTCATAGTTAGCTTGGAATAAATATAATGTTAAGCTCCTAGTATTAATAGGATAATACGTATCCTGCAATAAACTTAGTCATAATATAAATATGTTTTGTTTAGTCCTAGTACAAAATTATATTTATACCTATTAGTAACTTCTTAGATGGGGGAAATTTTAACTTAAAAGGGCATATAATAAATCAACTCTTAATGGATATTTTGATCAATCAATATTTATATTCATGCTTTTATAATAATATTAGTTTCTGGGAACGTGCTTTGCACGTTTGTCCCTTATTATTATTATTATTATTACTAACAACAACAACAAACCCAGTATAATCCCATAATGTGGGTTCTAGAGAGGGTAGAGTGTACGGAGACCTAACCCCCACCTTGAAAGGTAGGACGGCTGTTTTCGAAAGACCTTCAGCTTTAAGAGAGGAAAACAAGATAATAATAATAATAATTATTATTATTATTATAAAGTTTCTATATATTTAGAAAGTTGAGTTATAAAATAGAAAATGTTGAAATAAACAATATTAATTTTACCATTTACATTTTATTCATTAAAAAACATCATAAAAATGGAACATTTGCTATCAAAGAAGAAATATGTGAAACTAATTGAGATAATATAGTGTCTCATGGTATGAATATGTCAATGAATTCCTGATTGAAATATTAATAAATGCATGTAAAACCTTTAATGAAATTAACAAAGGCATGAGACAAATTTTGAAGGGGTAACAACAAACAAATTTGTATACCAGATCTCTATTTTTAACATGGAAATTTTTTATTACAAAAATATAAAATGTCAAAAAAATAAATCTCAATTACATATTGTACACACTACAACAAAAAGCTCCTAAAATGTCAACCAAATAAATAACTGTATTTTTCTGAAAAGCACCGGATCATTGAAGTTTAACTATAGCACGACAAGATTTCTTTGAGAATTTCGACTCAAACAAGCACTAACTTGGCAGAATAACAATGACTTGTGATGAGTCTACAGTCTGCATACAAGTATAGGAGAAAGAAAATTCGAATGGTACAATGATTGAGATTAGCGGTTGTGATATTTTATAGGCATCAAATGATCGTTAGTTGATTAGTGTTTTACCACACATGTAAAATTTAACAGCTAAGGAATGTGAATGGTAGTAATTACAAGGTACTGGACGGAAAGATATTATCATGATCCAAGTCTACATCCTGAGTGAGACACGGTACTAGGAACTACAAGTGATCCCAAGCTAAGCGTTGGCATAACATATCTAAGTACATAATAAGAAAACTGAACGGGAAGCTAAAGTCTCTGACAGAGTGCTCGAGATTCATTTTGAACCCTGTGCGCGCAAATGAGATATGCTACCCCACCAAATTCGACGTTCCAAATTAAATGGCGTATTCAAAATTTCTATATTAGGTCATTTTAATAGAAAGTGGGTTCCACTCAAATGTCATTTTAAGCCAAATTCCATAATGGGCCTCGAGATTAGACAGGAAGCCTCGAAAAGCGAACAAAAGGTCGTTTTAAACCAAACTTGAAATTTTGGAACTAAGAGAATTTTCATGCAAGCACATTTTCTAAGAATGTTGATCAAAGTTAATCTTAGGCCAAATTTTAAAGGCTAAAATGCCAAATAGCCCCAAACTTGCACTGATTGCCTCGATGCTCGTGTCAAACCATTAGAATTCCATTCTGACATCGTTCACCTAATGTTATGGATGAAGTCAACTTTTCAAGTTTCAAAAGCTCCAAAAATAGAGAAATGAGCCTAGAACCCAAACGAAGGACCAGGCAACCGAACAGTCAGTGCCAACAAGTCATAAATAACTTAGGGTCTCTATAGAAACACTCTAAATAATGAAAAGAAGGAATTAACACAAAAATGACCAGAAGGGTCATTACATTAGGGCAATTAATTATGAAGCGATAAATGAATAAATGTTAAATCCCACTAATTCATTCATGAATATATTGAACTAGTGTTATAGGATATTAAATAAATTATTTATTTAACACACCAACTAAATGTTATATGATGATGTCTAATGCATGCATTCACTTATGCATATTGCTTACTCATGTCTTTCTTATGTTCTTCATTTCATAGCATACTCACATACTTAGTTCATTCAAGGTACTAACGCATACTTTTGCCTACATGATATCACCATGTAGGAACCGACGTCGCTCCTCGATCTCCCCCACGTGGCTAACTCGTATTAGTTTGAAGATTGCTTGTGGTGAGTTCCCATGTTTCGGGAACAACATCCTTTTTATTCTAAGCTTTTGTCATGTAGAATAGTAAGACTTTTATTAAAGCATTTTGTGACACTTATATTGAGGATGAGCTAGGGACATGTCTTAGCCCCGCCAAATCCATTAGTAGAGGTATGTTTGGACATAAATGAAAAACAATATTTTTATTTCTGCTTATTATTGTTTACCATTGCCAATGAAATGCTTAATGAATTCTAAGAGGCTTGGATGAGGTACCTTCGGGTGTCTCATTCGTCGTGTCACGTCTAGGCCCTAGGCTTGAGTCGTGACAAACTTTGTATTAGAGCACGAGGTTTTGGAATGGTCCTCGGAGTCCAACATACCGCATCAAATAGGGTCTTGTTCATGGTTGTGAAGTGCGCCACAATTATGAATAGGAGGCTATGAGGCATTTAGGAAAGTTTTTCACTTCTTTCAAATTCGTGTCGTGCCTCAGAGTGTTCTAAGCCTTCCTATAACTAACGACCTATTTCGTGTTTCTTTAGATGATTCCTCGTGGAAGACCACCTCGAAGGGAAAGGGTACCACCCCGAAGGACAAGGGTTGACGATGAGGACCAACCTCTTCCGTTTTCGGATATCCCACATTATGAGAAAGGGGTATCCCCTACCAAGTTCCAAAACGTCATCACATTGTTGGCTCAAGTTGTGGCCAACCAAGGGCGTCAATGTATTCCCCCTCCCCAATTGCAAAATTCGGCCATTAGGATTCGGGAGTTTCAAAGGATGAATCCACTGGATTTTGATGGTTCTAAAATAGATGAGTACCTTATGGAGTTCATCGAGGAGTTGTATCAGATTGTGGAAATCTTGGGTGTCCCATCAAATGAAAACGCCAAACTAGAAGCCTATCAACTCAAAGGTGTGGCTCGAGTGTGGCACGAGCAATGGGTTGTGGAAAGTGGTGAGAAAATTGGGCCGATTGAATGGAAAGAGTTCAAAGATGCTTTCTTAGACCGTTTCTTTCCATTGGAGTTGAGGGAGGCCAAGGTCCAAGATTTCATCAACCTCCGACAAGGAAGCATGAGTGTGACGGAATATGCCCTTAAATTTACAAGGTTGTCCAAGTATGCTCCCTTCATGGTCTTCGACTCCCGGGCAAGGATGAGTAAGTTTGTTTTCGGTGTTTCAAGCTTGGTGTACAAAGAGTGTAAAATGGCCATGTTGGTCAAGGAGATGTACATCTCCTGGTTAATGACTTATGCCGAACAAATCGAAGAAGAGAAGTTGAGGGAAATATCTAGAGGGTTCAAAAAGGTTAGGGTGGATGGTGGAGGATTCAACCCTCAAAGGTCCGGTCATGGTGGCATTAGCAAGGGCCAAGGCGGTCAACGATTCTTGGGGTAAGGTTCTACAAATGCCCCCACTCCCAAATTCAACAAAGACAAGGGTCCTAACTTAATGATCCCAAGAGATAACATTGGTACCCAAGCTTTTCCCTCATGTGGTAAGTGTGGGAAGAACCACAAAGGGAAGTGCTTGACGGGATCAAACGCGTCCTTCAAATGCAGCAAGCTGGGTCATCATGCTCGGGATTGTAGAAGTGGTGGTGGTGGTAGGCCTCAAGGCCAAATTGCTTATGACCAACCAGTTCAAGGAGGTAGCCAACGCACCAACCGTTTCTATGCATTGCAAGGGAGGCAAGAAGTTGAGGTAGCCCCAAATGTTGTTACTGATATGTTAAAGGTCTTTAATTTTTATGTATATGCATTATTGGATCCCGGTGCGAACTTGTCATTTGTTACCCCATTCTTAGCAAATAGGTTTGATGTGTCACCCGAAATGTTATTAGAGCTATATTTGGTTTCTACCCCCGTGGGTGATTCATTTATTGCTAGAAAAGTCTATAGGGGTTGTCCCATATTTATCTTGCATAAAGTTATTCCTTGTGACCTCATTAAGATTGACATGGTAGATTTTAATGTCATCCTTGGGATGGATTGGTTACATGCATTTTATGCTTCCATAGATTGTAGAACTCATCGAGTCAAGTTCCAATTTCCCAATGAGTCCGTTATTGAATGGGAGGGTCGTGATTCGATGGTGAAGTGTAAGTTCATTTCTTATATTATGGCCCAAAAATTGATTTCTAGGGGTTGTATGTACTACATTGTGAGGGTTAGGGATGTCGACTCCGAAAGTCCTCCTCTTGAGTCGGTTCCCATAGTCAATGAGTTCCCCGATGTCTTTCCCGATGACCTTCCCGGTGTCCCTCCCAAAAGGGAAGTTGATTTTAGTATCGATCTCCTTCCCAATACCAAACCTATCTCTATTCCTCCATATCGGATGGCCCCGACAGAATTGAAAGCATTGAAAGAACAATTAAAGGACTTATTAGAAAAGGGGTTCATAAGACCAAGTACTTTCCCATGGGGTGCTCCAGTGTTATTTGTGAGAAAGAAGGATGAGTCTTTTCGTATGTGCATAGACTAGCGACAATTAAATAAGATGACCATTAAGAACAAATACCCACTCCCTAAAATAGATTACTTGTTTGATTAATTGCAAGGGGCAAGTCATTTCTCCAAGATCGACCTTCAGTCCAGCTATCACCAACTACGGGTGAAGGAGTGTGATGTCCCCAAAACGGCTTTCCGAACAAGGTATGGTCATTTTTAGTTTGTGGTGATGAGTTTTGTGTTAACGAATGCGCCGGCGGCATTTATGGACCTAATAAATAGAGTGTTCAAGCCCTACCTTGATACTTTTGCTGTCGTCTTCATTGATGATATTTTGATTTACTCTCGAGGTGAGAAAGAACATAAGAATTACTTGAGGGTTGTACTTCAAACGTTGAGGGATAGAAAATTGTTTGTAAAATTTAGTAAGTGTGAATTTTGGCTGAAAGAGGTGGCATTTCTTGGTCACGTAGTGTCCGATGACAAAATCAAGGTTGATCCTAAGAAAACGGAGGTTGTGAGGAATTAGCCTAGACCATTGTCTCCTTCGGATATTAGGAGCTTCTTGGGTCTAGTCAAGTACTATAGAAGGTTTGTCAAAGGGCTTTCTTCTATCTCATCTCCTATGACGAAGCTGACCCAAAAGAAAGCAAAATTCATATAGACAGATGAGTGTGAAAAGAGTTTCTAAACTTTGAAAGATCGACTTACCTCCGCTCCTATTTTGACTTTACCGAAAGGATTAGAAGGGTTTGTGGTTTATTATGATGCTTCAAAAATTGGTTTGGGTTGTGTCTTAATGCAAAATGATAAGGTCATAGCTTATGCTTCTAGGCAATTGAAGGTGCATGAGCGTAACTACCCTACCCATGATCTTGAATTGGCGACCGTTGTTTTTGCTTTGAAGATTTGGCGGCATTACCTCTATGGGGTGCATGTGGATGTGTATACCGATCATAAAAGTCTTCAATATGTGTTCACCTAAAAGAACCTTAATCTAAGACAAAGGAGGTGGCTAGAACTCCTCAAGGACTATGACATGAATGTGCACTATCATCCGGGTAAAGCCAATGTGGTTGTCGATGCACTTAGTAGAGTGTCTATGGGGAGTGTGGCCCATGTTAATGAAGGAAAGAGGGAGTTGGTGAAAGATGTTCACCGGATAGCTAGATAAGGGTAAAGTTGTGCGGCACCGATAATGGTGGCATGGTTGTTCAAAACGAGTCTGAATCCTCGTTGGTGGCGGATGTTAAGTCAACTCAAGATCTTGACTCGACGTTTGTTAAATTAAAGAAGTTGGTGAAGGAAAAAAAGATAGGGATCTTTTCCCAAGGGGGGGATGGGGTGTTATACTACCAAGGTCGATTATCATTCCGGATGTGGATGACATAAGGAGCTTGATTCTGTAGGAGGCCCACAATTCTTCATACTCCATTCATCCCAGTTCAACCAAAATGTACCAAGACTTAAAAGAGTTCTATTGGTGGGGTGGAATGAAGAAGGACATAGCGAGGTTCGTGTCTGAATGTCCGAATTGCCAACAAGTGAAGGCCGAACATCAAAGGCCGGGTGGCCTAGCCCAAGACATCGAAATTCCTACTTGGAAGTGGGAGGATGTGAATATGGATTTTTTAGTGGGTTTGCCTTATACCCAGAGGCGTCATGATTCGATTTGGGTAATTATTGATAGAATGACTAAGTTGGCTCACTTTCTACCGATTAAGACTTCCTATAGTGCTGAAGACTATGCCAAGTTGTATATCCGGGAGTTGGTGAGGTTGCATGGTATGTCGTTGTCCATTATTTTGGATCGTGGTACCCAATTCACTTCTCACTTTTGGAGATCGTTTCAAAAGGGCCTCGGTACTAAGGTAAAGTTGAGCACCGTATTCCATCCTCAAACTGATGGACAAGCCGAAAGGATAATTCAAACACTAAAGGATATATTAAAGGCTTGTGTGTTGGAGTTTAAAGGAAACTGGGATGATCATCTACCGCTCATTGAGTTTGCCTATAATAATAGTTACCACTCAAGTATTGAGATGGCGCCGTTTGAGGCTTTGTATGGGAGACGATGTAGATCCCCGGTTGGTTGGTTTGAAGTAGGTGAGATGACCTTGTTGGGCCATGATTTGGTACTTGATGCTTTAAAGTAGGTGAAGCTCATTAGAGAAAGGTTGAAGATGGCTCAAAGTCGTCAAAAGTCATATTTTGACACTAGAAGAAGGGATCTTGAGTTTAATATGGATGATTGGGTGTATTTGAAGGTTTCACCCATGAAGGGTGTGGTTCAATTTGGTAAGAAAGGAAAATTGAGCCCTAGGTATGTAGGGCTCTATAAAATCTTAATACTTGTTGGCAAAGTTTCTTATGAGTTAGAGTTACCATTGGAAATGGCCATAGTTCACCTAGTATTCCATGTGTCTATGTTGAGAAAATGTGTGGGTGATCCTAATTCTATTGTTCCTTCAGAAGTAGCGAATGTTGAAGAAAACTTGACCTATGAAGAGGTCCCGGTTGAAATTTTGGACCGGCAAATTAAGAGGTTGAGGAACAAAGAGGTTGCATCTGTTAAAGTCCTTTGGAGGAATCAACAAGTTGAAAGCACTACATGGGAAGCGGAAACGGATATGATGAAACGTTATCCTCACCTTTTCCATTCTACTCAAGTCTAAGGTACTAAGTCACTCACACTCAATGTTTAAGACTCCTATATTACAGTTCTTTTAAGTCCTCATATGCATCCATGTTCATGAAGTTTAATTTTTAAGTTATGTTTTATGCTTAAATTTAATGATTTCATGTTTGATGCATTTCAAGTGTCATTGTAGATATGTTGGGCTGCTAGTCCTCGTGCCACGTCCCCCTCTATGCTAATGACTCTCATTCGAGGACGAATATTTCCAAGGGGGAGATATTATAACGCCTTGAAAATTTCCATGACAAGACCCAAACCATTCTTCATAGGCGTATAGGCTTGAACCCGACGACTTCTAATTTCATATATGAGTTAGGATCAATTCCTAAGTATTTGAAGTATCTTTGATGTATTTAAGGTTCATAAGGGATCTCTAACACCAAGCCAAGTCCAAAGAATTCTCATCGACTAAGTTTCCGAATGAATTCGTATAAGGGTCAACTTCAAACGACTATATCTCCTAGAATATGAAGAATTGGGGGTCCCATAACCTATCAAATTAAAGTTCTTTGAGTCTTCATGGTCTTAAATGTCGGTTAGGAATATTTTAAAGTTTCATATGATGATGTCTAATGCATGCATTCACTTATGCATATTGCTTACTCATGTCTTTCTTATGTTCTTCATTTCATAGCATACTCACATACTTAGTACATTCAAGGTACTAACGCATACTTTTGCCTACATGATATCACCATGTAGGAACCAACGTCGCTCCTTGATCTCCCCCACGTGGCTAACTTGTATTAGTTTGAAGATTGCTTGTGGTGAGTTCCCATGTTTCGGGAACAACATCCTTTTTATTCTAAGCTTTTGTCATGTAGAATAGTAAGATTTTTATTAAATCATTTCGTGACACTTTTATTGAGGCTGAGCTAGGGACATGTCTTAGCCTCCGCCAAGTCTATTCGTAGAGGACATGTCGTACTAACCCCCTTTTCTTCGAGGGGGGCGTTTCATGCCCGCAGGTACAGGCAAGCGACTTAAGGATCCGCCCGCTTAGGATTCCACCCAGAGGGTTTGAGAAGAGCTTCATCGTGTCGGAGCCTAGCTTTTGGTACTGAAACTTGATGTATATATTTGTTTGTTCAAAGGGTACGACGGGGGCCTTATCCCAAATTATGCTACTGTTTTTACTTTAAAGGTTTGTTGACAAGTATGTGGGTTTTGTATATGTATGTTTGTATAGTTGTACATATATGCTACGATAGCCTCGTTGACTTATATATTATCTTGCATGTTGGCACACTTTGACTCAAATAGGAGACAGGTTTACTTATAGATAGCAAGGGTACACGCGAGTATCCAGTTCGGGCACCCGTCACGGCCTACGAGGTTGGGTCGTGACACCCACATACCTTAGATTGAAGCTTTTAAGAAAGTTTGATTCTTGGTCTTCTATGAGAAGCCTTGAATCCTTCGTGTTTGACAGAAAAATTTGAGGAGATGTTTTGAGAGAGAGGAGAATGAAATTTAGGGTTTTGGGGAGGTGAAAGACTGAAATGAAATGACCTAAAACGTGTCCTAAGTTCGTATATATAGAAATTAGGTAATTTCCCCAAAATGTCCCTACAAAATCTGGAAAACTGGACAGGTCCGCGATGCGTACGTGTCACGCACCTTTTTGGTCGACAAAAAAACAAAATCTGGAAAAAATTGTCCAAGTTCACTGCAGGTCCGCGACGTAGACTTGCCGCGGACCTCTCTGGTAACCAAGCATAACTTTTGACTCTGAACTCGGAAAAATGCAATCTTAGGGGCATTGGAAATAAAACTCGAAGACCTTTAATTTGATAGGTTATGGGCCACCCAATTTTTTATATTCTAGGATATGTGGTCGTTTGAAATTTACCCTTATACGAACTCATTCGAAAACTTAGCCGATAAAAAATCTTTGGAATCGGCTTGTTGTTAGAGATCCCTTATGACCCTAAAACACATCTAATACTCTTAAAATACTTAGAAATTGATCATAACTCATATATACACCTAAAAGTCACCGAGTTCGATCCTATACGCCTAAAAAGAATGGTTTGAGTCTTGGCATAGAAATTTTTGAGATGTTACAGTTGATCTATTTAAAAGAGCTTATATAAATATGGACAAAATGAGTATAAAATGAGAATACATATAGACTTATAGATCATCCATTCATAATAGAATATTCTTAATTTCACCAAAAATATTATTTTTTTAGCTTCTTTTTTTAAAATCTTTTATTTTTTTGAAAAATTGAAGAGGAGCTTGGAGTAACTGGTAAAGTTGTTGCCATGTGAGCAGGAGGTCACAGATCCAAGCCTTGGAAACAGCCTCTGACATAAATACAAGTTAAGGTTGCGTACAATAGCCCCTTGTGGTCGGACCCTTCCCCGAACCCTGCGCATAACGGGATCTTTAGTACACCGAGTTTCCCTTTTTAAAAATAATAAATTACGGGGGTGGGGGTGGGAGGGAGTGAAAAAAATAACTTTTTAATTATTTTTTTTATTTTTCTTCAAAAAGAATTGAGGGGGGGATTAAGGGGTTGAGGTGGGGGTAGGGTGGAGGTGGCTGGGCGATTATTTTAAAATTTATTTTATTTATTTTCTTTAAGAATATTGGTGGTGGGTAGAGGGACGAGTGAGAGTTGGGTAGGGTGGGCAAATACATACATACATACTTCGGATGTACATTTTTGTATAAGAGACCCGTTATCTT
Organism: Solanum dulcamara; assembly: GCF_947179165.1. Classification (NCBI taxonomy): domain Eukaryota; kingdom Viridiplantae; phylum Streptophyta; class Magnoliopsida; order Solanales; family Solanaceae; genus Solanum; species Solanum dulcamara. The sequence goes on along the minus strand of NC_077248.1, from coordinate 8,141,573 downwards.
ATTCTAGAGGTTTGTTTTGGTGTCACGTGTCAAATGACATGGCATTCCAAGTTAATTAAAAAAGCCAATAGAATTGTTCCACATGTCAAAATGAAATAATATGCCCAGTCAAATCAAAGTCCGAGCGCATTAAGTGTACAAGACATGTACGTCACGATCTCAATCGAATATGGTCATGTTAACTTAAATGTAATTGCCCCAAAAAGAGGAGAGAAATCTGTTACAAGATTCACAAAATATTATTTTTCTTAAATTGTTGACTAAATATGCTATAAATAGGACAGAAAGGAAAATAAACATCATCATCAAACAACTACAGAAATTACTTTCAAGTGGCTTATTGAGCATTACACTAAAAGTTAAGATATGAGTTTCAAAGTATTGGCTTTTCTCCTCATCTTTATGATGACAGGACTCTGTAAGTATTTTACTTGCTTAAATTTTTTAATACCTGAATATCATACACTTTTCCACAATACTTTTGGTGTGGTATTTCCAATATATATAATAAATTATGAAAATTTATTTAACAGGTATTTCGCGAAAGGCTGAAGCAAAGAATATTGCCATGTGTTGTTGCAATAAAGATCCAAATATTTGTAGATCTCTTTGTGGCTTTATCGATCTCTATTACTGCGATGGTTTTTACTGTATCTGTGGCCGCAAACCACCTCAAGGTCGGATTGCACAAACTAATGAAACTACAAATTGAAGAGTTCAAATTTCTTGGGACAAAACTAGAAATAGAATTCAATTCTTGTTTCTATGTAACTTACATTAAGGCATTAGTCAAATAAAAAAGCTTATTGTTTATGTGATACCTTTTGAATTTTGATAGGTGTACAATATTTTATCGTAATTTAAATACACCTTTTAAATATTTTGAATTGTTCAATTATTGTGACTTATAATACTTTTGACATAGTTTTCAAATATGTAAATTTTATCGCAGCAAACATAATTTCATATCAAAATTTAAAATTTTGATTCTTGAATTTAAATCGTGTCACATAAGTGTCAGGATCCATTTAAAATTTAAAACAATTCTTGCTTGTATGTCTAAATGTTTGTCTTACCTAATAGAAGTATTTACTTTAAATAATATATATGAACTAACTTGTAAATCAATCCGAATGTATGTTGTAGTAAAACATTGTCGTAGTCACGGAGAAAGAATTTTGTTATGTATGCCCATCAAAGATTTTTTTGTTAAATGGGATCCTATTAAATAATATTTAATTGTTTATAAACATAGTTTTAGATAAAAGAAGGGCAAATTTGTTACAATTAGATTATATTATTGTAAAATAGTAAAGTAAAATCTTAATTGATTATAAAGTTCGAAAATTCTACATAGTAGTTTATTCAAATAAGGGAAGACATTAATAAAGTTCTAAAATTTTAGGACTCCGTACATAGTTTATTCAAATAAGTAAAGACATCGCTAATAAATATTTAATTAATTTAAAAATCATAAATATTAAGAAATGGTGAAAATAAGACTTTGTCTAAAGCGAAATCTTTTAATGAAAGACAAAAAGTTCATTCAATTCTTTTAATATAGCATAGATAGATTATAAAGAAGATTCTTGATAGCCTTTTTCAATTTGATATGGTGAGTAAATTGGGTTCTCAAGTTTGACAAGACTTGATTATTGTGTGTACTTCAAGTATATATAGACAGAATTAATTGTTCTTTATGCTCTTAATGACTGCATGATAATGATACCCTCCGTGTTCCTGCATATGTCTTTGTAGTTGTTTTGTTTCAAATAAAAGTACTAACAACTAATCATTATTTTATAATTTTACAAGTGTTATATGTTGTAACGATTTGTCCCCGTCGTTATGGATAGGCCAATGGGGAAGGAATTTGGGCCAGAAAGCTTCGAACAGTAACTTCGAAAAATTTGAGCCTAGACCAAACTTGGACAAATTCTGAGTCAGATGAGGTCTCGGGTGACCCTGTAATAGGTTAGGGATCGAATATGCAATCTGATTAAGTTAGCTGATAGCCAAGGCGATACAAATCCTTTACGGCTTTACGGAATCGCATTTGGGTGAGTAAAACTCCCAAAATTTGATTTGGCGTGAAGGGTATGATTTAAGACACCATGGAATAAGGGTGCGTGGTGAAATGGGAGTTTGGAACTCAAGTTCCGAACTCTTGTTTCCGTGTAACCCGCCAGAGTGGATGGTTCCGCTGTGGAGGGACAAACGGGACTTATGTTGCGAAAAAGCCCAATAACGATTTTATTCATTCCCACTTCGTTCTTAAAGGACCAGAAGTGACGCAGGGAAATTTTCTACTGATTTCCACCCCAATTTATGCCAAAGTAAGTAAATTACTCGATAAACTTGTAAATTGATTCCTAAAACCCATAATCTATGGTGGTTGATCTTTGGGGGAGGGTTTTAGGTTGAAACTAACGGTGGAGAGTAGCCTTAGAATGGGGATTAGGATCATGGGTTTGGCCTAGGATGAGAATTATGTTATAATTCATATTAATTAGGCGATTTTGTTGATCCTTTATATGTATTCACTGTTTTAGACCAAGAACAGACGGAACGAACTCGGAAAGGGAAAGCTTACGCACTTTAGAATTGTTGAAGCTTGAATTTGAGGTCACATATATGTGGATCATGTACTTGCTAAATTACTCCATTGTATGCATATGTGTATATGAATAGAGATCTTGATATGAATTATGTGAAATAATCACTTACTAGCTTGACTTATGGTGAATCTATTCTCGATGATATGATGGTTGACTATTTCTTGTAATTGTGGCTGATTTTTATATTTAGATCGGATTTCACGTTTTCACACACATTTGGATCGGGTTTCATGTTCTGACATACATTTGGATCGGGTTTCATGTTCTGACACACATTTGGATCGGGTGTCACATACCAACACACAATTAGATTAGGTGTCACATTCCGACATAAACCTTGGATATAGTGTCACATTCTGACACATAAATAAATGTTTGCAAGTCCCATGAGAGGACTATTATGTGAAATTATAGGACATGGAGACTAATGAACTGTTATCTTATTGAGTATTGATTTTGAGATGTAAATGGTTAAGTTATTATGTATATATGTTCTTACCATGTGGTATTTACTTGTTCATGACTTGCTTACTAGCTAAATGTGTGATCCTACTAGTACACTATTAATTTTGTGTACTGATACTACACTTGCCCTGTTTTATTGAGTACATGGCATATTCGGCCGGTTATGGAGAGACCTTGCCTAGAAGATCACTAGCTATCGAAAGTTCAAGGGTGAGCCACTTCTTACAGGCTACCATGAGCTCTTCCTACTTGATTCCTTCTTTCAGGACTTAGACTTTTAGACAATACTTTTTTATGTTCTTTCGAGGTTTCGTCCTTATTAAGATTGTTGGTAGAATATTTTGGTATGATGACTTTCAGTTCCTAGGTATTTTCCGCATGTTTTAGGTTGTTGACTAAACTTTGCTGAGTTTATAGGGACTTAGCCTTATTTTCTTAAATTAAGCTTCTTTTAAAATCTTTACACTTCTTATGTCTCACTAATGTTGATAGTTGGACTATATTAATGGTTCTCCCTACAGGGAGGTTAGTGTGGGTGTCAGTCACCTCGGTCGGGGTCTTGAAAAAGTTGGTACCAGAGCCCTAGGTTCGTTGATCTCATTGTACCAAAATGAGTGTAGTTGAGTCTTGCAGAATGGTATGGAGACGTATGTACTTTTCTTTGAGAGGCTACAAGACTTTAGGAAATTTTCTCTATCTTTTCTCCCTTCGTGCTATAACTTGATTCCAATTGATATTTGGTGATCCAAATTGGTATCTAATCTTTTTCACTCTTCCGTCCATTAATGGGTCCGGACATGAATGACACTGAACACGAGGTGCTGGCCAATTCTTAAAGTTGAAGCCTCCAGTCTTCCATGGTTCTGAGAATGAGGATGCCTATGAGTTCATCCTCATTCATTTGTGTCAGTGAAATATGCCTTGGGTTTTCATGCACTTTGTGATATACTTCATGCCCCCATTCATTTTTTTACCCCTGTTGGAAAGTCTGTCATATTCACCCATGTTTATAGTACTTGTTCAGTTATGTTTATGGGATTTCAGACTTGGGTTGACTTGGTGATTTTAGACATGACCGATTCTGATGTGATCTTAGGTATGACTTAGTTGTCCCTCCATTTTGCTATACATAATTATAATGCTAAGACTGTGGCTCTAAAGATCCCAAAGATGAAAAGGTTAGTATGGGAAGGGGTATACAAGTCTAAGGCAGGTAAGGTCATATCCTTTCTCCAGGCTAGAAAAATGGTGGAGAAGGGTTGTTTGGCCTATTTGGCCCATATTTAGTATGTTGATGTAGAGTATCCCTTTATTGAGTCTATTTCACTAGTGTGCAAATTTCCAGAAGTATTTCCTACAGACTTGCCTGGTATGCCACCTGATAGAGACATAGATTTCTATATTGACTTGGAGCAGGATACTCGCCCAGTTTCTATTCTTTCCTACTGTGTGACCCCAGCAGAGTTGAGAGAGATTAAGGCTCAAATCCAAGAACTCTTTGATAAGGGGTTTATCCGTCTTAGTTCTTCTTCGTGGGGGGCTATGGTACTGTTTGTTAAGAAAAATGATGGTAGCATGAGAATGTGCATTGATTACCGACAACTGAATAAGGTCACTACCCGGAATTAGTACCTATTGTCGCGTATTGATGACTTTTTGATCAGTTGCTAGGTGCATCAGTCTTCTCAAGGATTGATCTCAAGTATGGGTGTCATCAATTGAATATTAGGCCTTAGGATATACCTAAAATAGCTTTAAGAACCAGCTATGGGTACTATGAATTTTTGGTGATGTCTTTTGGGTTGACCAATGCACCTGCAGCCTTCATGAGTTTGATGAATGGGGTTTTCAAACCATTCCTAGATTCTTTTATTATTGTATTTATAGATTATATTTTGGTGTATTCGAAGAGTAAACAGGAATATGCAGACCATCTCCATATTGTTGTAAGTGTTTTGGGAAAGCACAAGCGGTATGCAAAATTCTCTAAGTGTGAATTTTCGTTGCCTTTAGTTGCCTTTTTGGGTCAAGTTATTTCAAAAAAAGGGGTAATGGTAGATTCATAAAAGATTGAAGTAGTTAAGAACTGGGCTCGGCTTAGTTCTGTGACTGAAGTTTGGAGTTTTGTGGGACTTAACAGTTCTTATCGACGGTTCGTGAGGAACTTTGCTTCTATCGCTACTCATTTAACCAAGTTTACTCAAAATAAGGTACCATTCGAGTGGACTGACATATACAAAAAGAGGTTTCAAAGCTTAAGACTATTTTGACCACATCATCTATCTTAGGTAAAGACTTTATTGTTTATTGTGATGCTTTACATTCTGGTTTGGGCATTGTGTTGATATAGGATAAGAACGTTATAGCCTATTCTTTACAGCAGTTGAAGGTGCATGAGAGAAACTACCTAACTCATGACTTGGAGTTGGCAGCGGTAGTATTTGCCTTGAAAATCTAGAAATATTATCTTTCTTGTGTCAACTGTGAGGTGTTTACTGACCACCACAGTTTGCAGCATCTGTTCACCCAGAAAGACGAATAAGAAAGTGGAGGTGGATGGAGTTGTTCAAGGACTATGATGTTACCATCTAGTATCATGCATGTAAGGCTAATGTTGTAGCAAACACATTAAGCTAAAAATGGATTAACATAGGCAATCTAGCCTGTTTGGGAGCCTGCAAGTGGCCCCCGACTAGAGAGATTCAGGCATTGGAGGCCAGGTTCATGGGACTAGGCATCTCAAAGAAGGGAGGGGTGATGGATAGTGTTGATCTGAGACCTATTTTTATAGAAGAAATTAAGGCCAAACAGTTTGAGGATGTAAACTTGAATGAGATTAGAAAAAACGTTTTGATGGGAAAGGCCTAAGATGCAGTCTTTGATGTGGGTGGAGTACTCAACCTTATGGGAAGGATTTTTGTTCCCCGAGTAGATAACATAATTCAGAAAGTGTTGTCTGAATCCCATGGTTCGCGGTACTCTTTCCATCTTGGAGTGACCAAGATGTATCAAGACTTAAATCGTCTGTATTGGTGACCGGGTATGAAAAAGGATATAGATGAATATGTAGCTAAGTGTCCAAATTTCCAACAGGTGAAATATGAGCACCAAAACCTGAAGGTTTGCTTCAAAGAATGTCTATTTCTGAATGGAAGTGGGAAAGGATAGTGTCACGCCCCGAGAAGATACTCTAGGTGCGACCGGCACTCAAAAACCATCTCTGGCCTCTGAGAGAATCACTTGGTCTTATCACTTATTCATTCATCAGCGGAAGACTTAATAAGAATACTTATGTGGGCTCTCCATCATCAACATCAAATGAAAGAAAGAAATTTTTAGAAGAAGTAGTTTCAAAGGAGAACTACTCCAATTACATCATTAAACTCTGTCTACGAAGCCTCTAATACTATTAGATGGTGCCAATGACAAGTCCATGGCTACCTCAAAAGAAACATAATACTCAATAATAATAAAAGGATAAAAAGTTCCCCCGAATACAAGAAGGACTCACCAAATAGAGGAAGAATAATGATCTTCAATGATGCGCCTATTGAGTATCTCTAACACCTGTATATGCATCATAAAATGATGCAGGTCGAAGACGTCAGTACATGGAATGTACGAGTATGTAAAATGGCATGAAAGTAAGGATAGATATCAAGAAACTCCTCTCAGGAAGACTCAGCTCAGAACTCAACATCATCTTAATATTAATATGTAATGCAAATTTAAAAATAATAATAAGCAATGCTTACTCAGTTGGGAGTTTCTCTAATCGACAACCATCACTTATGAGCTAGTGATGATACAATAAAGCGATGTCGTTGCCACATCCATCCAATACCTTGCCAGGGTAAAGGACATCACCATCTTGGATCTAATCATCAAAGTCATCTTTTTGGGACTTAAGAGGAATAGCCTCCATCCTACGCTGGCTATGTAGTTCTAGAGTTTGAGTCAATTAAACTCTTACCCAACTCGGTGCTCAATACTACTCCTAAAATTTGTGCTCATATTAACCTCATCATCTAGTCTCATTGGACTTTAATTTAAATCATCAAACTCATCTCATTACCTCTTCATCAATCATTATACTTCAAAAACATTATTTACATCTCATCAAAACATCTTGCTCAAAACATCATTTACTCAAATTCATTTAAACTCAATTCTTTTGCTCTTTCAAAACTCAATAAAATACATATATAGTATTAATTCAAATCATTTTTTTGTCAATGACTATTAAAAGTCAATATCATTACTCAAAATACGTGTAAAAATATTCATGAACATCAAATCAATTAGGGTTCATGGAAAAGTAGCCATGAACAATAATTTCAATAATATTAGAGATTGACAGGTTGACAAAGTCGGCATACTTTATTCTGATTAGATAGACTATAATTGCACAATAATTGGCAAAGATTTATGTGAAGGAGATAGTAAGGTTGGATAGAGTGCCCCTTTCTATCATCTCAGACTGTGGTACACAGTTCACCTCTAAGTTTTTAGGAAAGTTGCATGAAGATTCGGGCACTCAACTCACTTTCAGCACAGTCTTTCATCAATAGACAGATGGACAATCAGGTAGGACTATCTGTGTAACACCCTGTGTAATTCTAGCCTACATGAAGTGTGACAACCATGAGGAAAGTTAAGAAAAATAAACTGATCAGTGGACCATAAGTGTCCTCTAGGACCCGTACAGAGTTCTACGAGTCATAGGGATGACTGGTTGACCCTTCAAGCACTAGTGAAATTTTGGATTATGAGAAACCTTCTTATGACTACCATTACGAATCGTAAGGATTCCTACGAGTCATAAAAATGACTCGTAGAAGCACCTGACACTTAACCAAATTTCAGAACTTGAATTTCACTCCTACGAGTGATGTTGACAAGTCATCAAAGTGTCTACAAGTCATAACAATGACCTGTAGAGAAACTTCAAAGACTCATTATTTCTCAGAGTTTCGAAAACCTGCAAGGCAAGTCGTGTCTAGAAATCGTCGAGTGTCTTATAACTCATAGACCTAAGTTGTAGACCCTTACTTTTTCCATCCCTATCCTACGATTAGATCCTATGATTCGTCAAAGTTCTTATGAGTCATAATAATAACTAGTAGACGACTAGTTTCATGTTTTAACCAAGGGTAGATTGATTTTTTCCCACCTTCCCAAACCAAAATCCCGACGTTTTGAGATTATTTTGAGTCCCTATCAGTATCCTAAACGCCAAAAGCTGTTATTAACATTTATATTATTTGAGAGCAAGAATTGGAGAAGTGAAGTAGGACTAGGGTTTAAGTTCTTCAAGCAAGGTCTGAAAATTCTTGATTGTGCTTCAAGTCCAGGTATGTAAGGCTAAACTAATATATGCACTTTATACCTCCATGTGCCTATGATTGTGATAGGTTGATTGTGAATGGATTAAGTCCACATCAATGTGTTTCTTGAGAATCATTTTTCTAAAATTTACACATTTTACTGATTATTGATAATTCATGTTTTTCTACGAATGAGTTCCTTGAACAAAAGAATTGAACTAATTATTTCATAAACCTCAATAGCATATTGATGGATATTGAATATACATGTTTAGGGATTTAGTCTAGATCCTTGAAGTTGTAAATGCATGATTATGATTGGGATATGAACATGATGATAGTGTCTATAAACCTAATAGTCCTTTATATTTTTCATAATTGAACCCCAGTGAATGGTCTCAATTGAATGTTGTCATAAATGATTTTTCTAAACTTCTCCTAAATAAAAGATTGAGAAATTGATTGGTTGAAAGGGTTGATTTGATAGAGTTGATAAACTGAAAAGAGTCCATTTGTGACTTATTGATTTGTTTGATTAGATTGATTTCCTTTTGAGCTTTTAGACTTGGGAGGAGTATCAAGAATCGAATTGGATAAGAGTAAGTAATAAGTCGAACCAAATACCTACATCGCCAAACGTATGAGAGAATTGAACCGTTAAGTTGAATGTTTCCTAAATTTACTATCCTGACATGGCAGGACTTGATTTGGTTTTGGATCCATGATTAGTTGATTTGTTCTTATCCTAGCAAGGTATTGAACAGATGTGGCAACAACATCGGCTTGTTGTACAATTACTGGCTCATAAATGATGGTTATCGGATAAGAGAAACTCTTATATGGATCTTGATAATATTCTGATTGGATTGTATATGATTGGTCTCTGTTTAAATCCTACTCTTGTTTTAGACTTTTGACATCCTGATTGAGCTCCTTACCCTTTATTGAGTTACTTGAGTTGAGTTTATTCTACCTTACACATGTTTCATTCTATCATATTACATACTTGTACATTTTATGTACTGACGTCCATTTGGGCCTGCATCATTTTATAATTATGATACGGGTATTAGAGATCATCAATATGCACATTATTGAGGATATATTTGTATTCAGCTAATTGGTGAGTTCTTCTTGCTTCGAGAGGATACCACATTTATCTTTCTAACTTTTGAGTTTAGTTTCTTCATTTGATTTAAGGTACCAATGAACCTGTCATTGACACCACTTAGACAATCGATAAAGGCTTCATAGACTAGATGGTTGATGTTGAATTGTATTGTCTTTGACTAGTTTCATTCATACTAGTTTTATTGATTTGATTTGATAGATGGTTGGCCTTTGGCCTTACCTTATGAGTCATTTTTCTTGATGAGTTAAGTATTTCACTAATAGAATGTTGATGTATGAATGTGTGATTGTACTAAGTGGTTCATTTGGGACCAACAATGGTCTTCGAGTGCTAGCCACATCTAGGGTACCCTCCAAGCGTGTGACAATCCAAGTATTAGAAGATATGTTGAGAGCATATGTGATCAACTTTGGGGGACATTGGGACAAGTTTTGCCTTTGTGTGAGTTCTCCTATAATAATAGTTACTACTCCATCATTGAGATGACACCATTTGAAGCTCTTTATGGCAGGGGGTGTAGGTCTCCCATATGATGGTTTGAAGCTGGAGAAGTAGAGCCCTTGGGGGTAGACTTAGTGAAGGATGCTCAGGATAAGGTAAGGAGAATCTAAGCTAAGCGACTAGCAACTCAGAGTCATCAAAAGGATGTGATATTCCAAACTGGCAAGAAAGTGTTTTTAAAAGTGTCACCCATCAACATTCTATAAGGTTCGGCCTTACCTTATGAGTCATTTTTCTTGATGAATTAAGTCTTTCACTAATAAAATGTTGATGTATGAATGTGTGATTGTACCAAGTGGTTCATTTGGGACCAAAATGGTCTTCGAGTGCTGGCCACATCTAGGGTACCCTCCAAGCGCGTGACAATCCAGGTGTTGGAAGATATGTTGAGAGCATATGTGATCAACTTTGGGGGACATTGGGATAAGTTTTGCCTTTGTATGAGTTCTCCTATAACAATAGTTACTACTCCATCATTGAGATGGCACCATTCGAAGCTCTTTATGGCAGGGGGTGTAGGTCTCCCATAGGATAGTTTGAAGCTGGAGAAGTAGAGACCTTGGGGATAGACTTAGTGAAGGATGCTCAGGATAAGATAAGGAGCATCTAAGCTAAGCGGCTAGTAACTCAGAGTCGTCAAAAGGATGTGATATTCCAGACTGGCAAGCAAGTGTTTTTAAAAGTGTCACCCATTAAAAGGGTAATGAGGTTTGGTAAAAAGGAAAAGCTTAGTCCTTACTACATTGTCCCTTTTGAGATTCTTGACCATGTAGAGCCACTGGCTTACAGATTAGCCTTGTCACCTAGTTTGTCTGGGGTACATCTGGTGTTTCATTTGTCTATGTTAAATAAATTCCATAGAGATGGGGATTACATCATTAAATAAGACACAATTTTGTTAGACAAGGATCTTCAGTATAAGGAAGAGCCAATTTCAACCTTAGATTATGATGTTCGGAAGCTGAGGACCAAGGAAATTAAGTCTGTGAAAGTCCAATGGAGGCATCGCCCGATAGAGAAAGCTATTTGGCAGATTGAAAAGGACATGCGAGACAAGTATCCTTAGTTGTTCATTGAATCAGGTACTACTCTATCTCTACTTTAGCCCTATTTTCCCTAGTTGGTCACTCGGGGATGAGTAATAGATAAATTGGTATCTATTATAATAAACAGTCTCCATCATTATGGATAGGACAATAGGAAAGGAATTTGGACTAGGAAACTTCGGGTAGTAACTTCGGAAAATTTGAGCTTAGGCTAGACTTGGATGAATTTTGAGTCAGGTGAGGTATAGGGTGACACTATAATAGATGGGCAATAGCCAAGGAAATAAGGAGCCTTTACGGCTTAACGAAATCGCATTTGGGTGAGTAAAACTCTCGAAGTTGAATTTGGCATGAATGGTATGATTTAAGACGTCATGGAATGAAGGTGTATTGTGAAATGAGAGTTTAGAGGTCAAGTTTTGAACTCTCTATTTCTGTGCAACCCGCCAGAGCTGGAAGAATCCCACCAAAGAGGGGCTGCAAGAGTGGGATGGTCCGATGTGGTGGTACAGATAGGACTTAAGTCAGGAAAAAGCCCCAGAATGATTTTATTCATTCCCACTTCATTCTTAAAGGACTAAAAGCGACCTAGGGTTATTTCTACTTGTTTCCACCCCAATTTATGCTAAAGGTAAGTAAATTACTCCCTAAACTTGTAAATTGATTCCTAGAACCCATAATCTATGGTGGTTGATCTTTCGGGGAGGGTTTTGACTTGAAACTAATGGTGAGGTGTAGCCCTAAAATAGGGGTTAGGATCATGAGAATTGTGTTATTATCAATAATCTAGCATGAGAATTGTGTTATAATTCACATTAATAGGCTATTTTGTTGATCCTTTGTATGTATTTACTAATTAAGACCAAAAACATGTGGAATGAACCCGAAAAGGATAAACTCCTGCAATTTAGAGTTGTTGATGCTCAAATTAGAGGTAGGTGGTTATTTTTTTCCCCATATGTGGATCATTTACTTGCTAAATTACTCTATTGTATGCATATGTGTATATGAACAGAGAAGAATTATGTGAAATGATTACTTACTAGCCTGACTTATGATGAATCTATTCTTGGTGATATGATTGTTGACTATTATTTGTAATTGTTACGGATTTGTATGTTTGGATCGGGTGTCATATTTCGACACACATTTGGATCAGGTGTCATGTACCGATGCACAATTGGATCGAGTGTCACATTCCGACACAAACCTTAGATTGGGTGTAAGTGTTTGCAAGTCCCATGAGAGGAATCTTATGTGAAATTATAGGACACGGAGACTAATGAACTGTTATCCTGTTGAGTACTGATTTTGAGATGTAAATGGTTAAGTTTTTCTGTATATATGTGCTTACCGTATGGTGTTTACTTGTCCATGACTCGCTTACTAGCTAACCACGTGATCCTACTAGTACATTGTTGATTTTGTGTACTGTTACTTGTTAAACCCAAAAAAATTCGTGTTACTAAGGCTACAAATGGCTTAATGTGAGCTCGAGGAGGAGCAAATATTACAAGTATAAAGAATGAAATTCTACTGTAGTAGCATGAGGATAGTATAAGTATAATAGTTGGAGTTCGTATAATATGATTCAAATGATATGTTAAAAGATATATGGCCCTCGTAACCATAAGCTGAGGTAGAGACCATATGATTGGATTTTTATAAAAAAGACATGATAATTTATATGGACAATACATGTGAAGTTAAACACAACTCAAGAAGGACCCCTGAGCCAAATCTAAGTGTAAGCCTTCAAAAAGATATTTTTATAAGTCACGTTTTCGGGTGATCTGACTTAAAGAGGCCATAAAACCTTCGGAATTTTGGAATTTGGGAAAACTCTAAAAATGAAAGTTGTAGATAATTTAAATAGATTTCCAACCATAAGTCGTGGTTCAGAATGTAAAATTGGGATAAGAATATATTGATGTTTTAAGTCTAACAGGCCGAACTGAATAGTGGATTCGGCCCAACCCGATTCCAACTCAGGTTAGGCCCAATACCCACGCCATTAAATCAAATTTTTCAGTTTTTCCTTCAGCTTCTAGACCAAAAAATGTCAAGAAATTTCTAGAGAGAGTGAGAGAGTAGAACCCTAGAGAGAAACACCAAAATTGACCACAATTGAAGCCTTGAATCTTAAAGCTCATGAATAGAAAAGTGTTGTACGTCGTGTTGCCTTCAATTTGAGCTAAAAATCAGCCAAGAAGGAGAAGTTTTAATATAGTTCCTGCATACTTGAGGTAATATTGAGGTCCCGTTTTCATTGTTAACAAGTTTATTTAGAGTTTTAACGGATTAGAACGGAGAAAATAGCGTTATAAACTCATTTGTTGATTTATTGAGATTTATGGATTAAGGGGTTGTTTTAAATGGATGGAATTAGCTGTGTGATTATGTATAATAATTATTGATATTATTTTAATGTTGTTGATGAGTTGTTGTTCTTGAATTTGGAAGACTAAAGTGTATGAAGATATTGTATATATATTTTGGAGCTCTTTGGTATGATATTTATGGGCTTTGGTTGAACTTGGTGTAACATTAACATGGTTTTCTTGCATTTAAATGGGTGATGTTACTGTCATGGGGCTGCTGTAATATGTCATCAAATTAGATGAAAAGATTGCATGAAATAACGTATAAAAATTGGAGGCGGTTTGCTTGGCGTGTTGTAGGTGTTCATAAGATTTTTAAGCATCTTTACGTGGTTAATTAGGGGCTGTTTTGGTATGTTGTTATTGTTCTTGTTGAGATTGGAAGATTTATGATAGTTAAGGTTATATGTTGTGTTGTATGTTGGTTGGGTTGTTGTAGCAATGTTTCGATGAAAATGTTAAGACTATGGATCATTAAAATGACTTTAGATATAATAGTTGTATGTGGATTTGGATAGTTGTTGGATGTTATGAATATAGGCTTCCTTAATCTAGAAATGATGTTATAATGAAGAGATTAATTGTATTAAATGTAATTGGAAGTAAGAAAACTCCATGATTGGTGTTGGTATGGAAATGGACAAAATTGGAGTTGCTTGAATTAGATTGGGTTGATTGTTGTTGCTACTATTATTGTTATGAATTATGTGTTAAAAGTGAAGAGATTGTATATGTTAATATTTTGGCCGTGTGGGGATTTTCTAATCAAAAAAATGGTGGATTATTTTCTATTAATGTTGCGGTTATTATTGTGGTTGATTACATAATGAAAATGAAAGCATTCAACATGTCAAGTTGGAGTTGTAATTGATTTAATTGTTGGTTGTAACGTGTGGTTACTTGTATTGAAGTGAAAGATTAAGTGTAGTTATGATTATGCATTGTATTGTTAATTTTGGGTTGTTATAAATCATTTTTGATAAGGTGTGATAGCTGCAACCTATTAAGAATAATTCGATAGCACCGTAGTCGTCATGTAGATAATTAACGAAAGTCGAATGTTATGTGGGCTGTACAAAATATTCTTGAATCTCGTTTTGGCTAGTTTTAACATGGTATTTTAATGTGTGATTGTTGATGTTGCTTGGTGGTTTTATGGTTGATTTGGAGACGAGGAGAGTGAGCATTATAGGAGAGGTGTTGTCCAATATTTTTCTAGAAATTACCTACTAACGACGAAGTACGTTTTATGCCTTTTCATAGCCTAACCATAGTGCTTAACGTATTAATATACGTAGAGATCCTATGGGGCAGCATATACATGTTGTGTCGGATAAATGCTAAAGGTATGTAAAGCCTATCCCTTCTTTATTTTGGGCATGTCTTAGATATAAATGACGAATGATATGTATATGAAAGTTGGGGTAATTCTATTCATAAGCTTCAAGCGTGAATCATGATTCTTATTTACCTCTTGATGTTAGAAATCTTACAATAATTGAGCTATTGCTTCTTAAGTCTTTTATACGTTGGGAAGTAGTAAGTATGTAAAGCTAACCTTTCTTTCTTTTGGCATGATCTATATAAGACAAATGGACGATGAATGTATAAATTCCAAAGAAGATCTTATTCCTAGATATGCTAGGATGGCTAATGTTCTTGATTCCTAGAACTTATATCATTATGTCTTGATACATGTGTATGAATCCAGTAATCCTAATTTGGTATAATTCATATTTTGGTATAATTCATGATTCTTATTCACTCCTTAATGTTGGAACTCTTGAAATAATTGACCTACCGCTCTCAAGTCTTCTATATGATTGGATAGTGATTGATGCTTAAAAGCTCCTATTTTTTTTTTTAAAAGTTCAATGATGACTAAAATCCTCAACTATCATAAGTTGCCCCGTATTAATTTGATATATGACTAAGATTCCTGAGACTTTACTTACATAGTTCATGATGATAGACAGAGAGAACTTGACATTACTATCATTTTGATATTCGAGTGTTAGCTTATTTTACTCGTTCTATTGAGTCTCAGATGATAGTTACACATAGTTGCTAATGATACTCTATTTGGACATATTGTTATGGTATTATCCATCGAGTCTCTTATTAGAGGGCTGGGTACGGTATATAATGATATGATTATGACATCGAGTCCCTTACTAGAGGATCGGGTACGGTATATGATGATTTGATTATGATACCGAGTCCCATAATGGGTCGGGTATGATATATATGTACACAACTTTATTCACCGAGTCTCTTACTAAAAGGCTGGGTACGTTATATGTATTTGATGATATGATGATGTGATAATATGATAATATGATGATACAACTTATTTTTATCGAGTCCTATAATGGGCCAGGCATGGCTATGACAATAATATGTATGACTTTATTTATGAAATACAGGTACAGTGATTTCTTGATTTTAATACTTGTCTCCTGAATTTCTACTTCAGATGTGATCTCCTTTATGGTATGCTATGCTTTATATACTTAGTACATATATCGTACTGACCCTCTTTCTTCAGGGGGCTGTGTTTCATGCCCCAGGTACAAATATTCATTTCGAGGACCCGTCAGCTTAGGATTTCCACTCAGCTATTTTGGGTTGCTCCATTATCCTGGAGCCTAGACTTTTGGTATCAATCCTTTTGATGTATATATTTGTTTGCTTAATGGTATGGTAGGGCCTGTCCCGTCATATGTTACTGTCGATATTCTTAGAGGTCTGTAGATATATATGTGGTTATATATAGATGTTGTCTAGCTATGTTAATGATTTATGTTTCAAAGACGTTCCTACATGTAATGACAACCTTGTCAGCTCACGTACTACATTATCTTTGATGTTATAACTCCTTAGGAGACAGGTTGTATTAATATAAAAATATGGGATAGTTTCGAGATGAAATTCTAATTCCTTAAGTCTCATATCATGTTTAGTTGCAAATTGATTATAGATAACAGGTATGTACAGGAGTGTGCAGTTAGGGCACTAGTCACGACCCACAGGATTGGATCATGGCATTACTAAACTTGCTCTATTTTATGAAGTACAGGGCATATTCAACTGGTTGTGGAGAGACCTCGCCTAGAAGATCACTAGATACCGAGAGTTTAAAGTGAGCCACTTCTTATGGGCTACCATAAGCTCTTCCTATCTTGACATTATTTTTTTACGTTCTTTCAAGGTTGCATCTTTATTAAGATTATTGGTAGAATATTTTGGTACAATGACTTTCATACCTTAGATATTTTCTGCATTTGTAGGTTGTTGTCTAGACTTTGTTGAGTTTATGGGGACTTAGCCTTATTTTCTTAAATTAAGCTGCTTTTAAAATCTTTACACTTCTTATGTCTCGTGAAGGTTGATAGTTGGACTATATTAATGGTTCTCTCACTGGGGGTTAGTGTGGGTTCTAGTCATCTCCAATCGGGGTCGTGACATATGTCAAGTTTCTAAGGAGGCTACAAGAAGTCTAAACAAAAGAAAAAAATTAGACTATCACCATTTCCCAACAAGTAGAAAATAAGAGACCAAGAATGGGAAATTTTTTCTTGTTGTTACTTCACTGCCAGGAATGGCAATATATACAAGTATAAAAGATAAAACAACAATACAACTTATATTGGTTTTAAATAACAATAAACCCATACTAGTTATTATAACAAAAAAAACTGTACTAGACCCATACATCTTGTGAAACATATGTGATATTCCAACACATTGCAACCAGAGCTTGAGTTCTCTCTTCTTTCATAGTTGTTTGTTGATCTATATCAACTTTATCAATTTCAATTCCAACACCTCCCTTCAAATTGGAGGGGAGTGAAGCGAAACCTAATTTGACGAGAATTGAATGATGAGATGGTCCTGATAAAGGTTTAGTGAACAAGTCTGCAAGCTAAGAGGAAGAGGGGAAGAATTCAAGAGAAACCAAACCAGAAAGAAATTGTTGCCGAACAAAATGGTAATCAATTTTCGTTCATGAAAAATGGGATTGCGAGCAATATGGATTGCAGTAAGGCTATAAAACTGAAGTGGAATTGAAACTAAAGAAGTACCCCTAAGATCTGTGATTAATCGAGTAAGTCAAGTAATATCTGAAACCACTCTCTTCATAGATCTATACTCTGCCTCAGCAGAGGATAAGGAAATAGATGCTTGTTTTTTTTATTTCCATGAAATTGGGGATCCTCCCAAGCTGATAAAGAACCCACTAATTGATCTATAAGTCTTGAGAAAAGAACCCCAATATGCATCGCAAAAGGCAAGTAATTTGAATGAAGGATCAGTAGATAAGAAAAGGCCTTGGCTTGGATTTGACCTGAGATATCGGAGTACTCTCAAAGTAGCAGTAAAATGAGGTCCTCTTGGTTGTTGCATGTACTAAAAAAGATGATGAACTACGAAAGAGAGATTTGGCTTAGTGTAGGTGAGATAATTTAATTTACCAAGGAGTCTCCAATAAGAAGTTGGATTAGTCAATAAATCACTGATGGAAAAATCCAATATTTAAGATAGATCGAGTGTAGAAGATACTAGAGGTAAATGATCACAATTTAACTCATTCAAAATCTCTAGAGTAAACTTTATTTGACTTACTATTATTCCTGTTAGCTCCCGAAGGATTTCAAGTCCCAGAAAAGAGTGTAAATCTCCCAAATCTTTGAGCTTAAATTCTAAATGCAAGAACTCTTTTAGCTGCATTAGTTCTGCTTGATTGTTTCTCGTTAGAATAATATCATCTGCATAGACAGCTAGAATAGAGATATCAGATCCTAATTTCTTGAAGAAAAGTGAGTAGTCATTGAGTGATGAGCAAAAACCTTTGGAATTTAAAGCTTCAGTCAATTTTGAGTACCATTGCCTTGATGCTTGTCTAAGTCCATATAAAGACTTCTTGAGTTTGCAAACATATTGGGAATTAGGTAACTGCATTCCTATTGGAAACTTCATGAAAACCTTCTCATCAATTTCTCCATCCAAAAATGCATTACTGACATCTAGTTGTGAAAGATTTCATCTTTGTTTCACTGCTATATCCAATAAGCACCTAGTAGTTGTCATTTTGACAACAGGTGAAAAAGTCTCACTAAAGTCAATTCCTTTCTTTTGAATATCTCCTCTAGTCACCAATCTCGTCTTTAGCCTCACTATATTTCCATTAGAACTATGATTGATTTTGTAAACCCATTTACATGGTAATTCTTTCCTTACTTTTGGTAATTCCACAACTTCCCAGATTTGATTCTCAATCAGTGCTCTAATTTCATCGTCTATAGCCAATTTCCATCCCGGATGTAATATTGCCCAGGCATAAGAAGCTAGTTATGTGATGTTTGAAATAGAGTTCAAGACTTGTTGATTGGTTATGGATAGTCTAGAAAAAATAATAGCTTTGGGGGATAATAGGATGATTGAAATAAGTATTGGTTAAATCTGTCAAAAGAACTGCATTGCGCACATACTCTTCTAAGTAATCTGGTTTCTTGTGTATTCTTTCTGACTTTCTTTGTGTAACTGTGGAAGGTGAAACTCCATGTGTGTCTTGCAAGGTCACAGTGTCAAGTCCTTCTAAATTCCCTATATCAATAGGTTGTGATTCAATTTCAGTTTCTAAATATGATCTATTAGGCATCTATACTTCCAGGTTCATGATTTTGAGGTGAAAATGGATTTAGTTTAGTGTTTGGAAGAAAGTCATTTGTGATATAAAATGATCAGTGGTAAATATACGAGTTAAGAAAGATGGTTGTGATATTGAGATGGTAGAAAAAGGGAAGATATTTTCATGAAACTTGACATTTTTAGAAACTATTATCTTTCTAATATCCAAAACAAGTAGTCTATATCCCTTTTCCCCATAGGGATAGCCTATGAAGACATATGAAATGGCTCTAGGCTCAAACTTTCCCCTATTAGGTGAAATAGTACTGGCATAACAGAGACAACCAAAGCTTCTAAGATAGGACTAATTAGGAGGACTTCCAAATAGAACCTCATAGGGAGTTCTGTTTTTAAGGACTTTAGATGGGTATCTATTTACATCATAAGTAGCAGTTAGGACACACTCTTCCAAGTATGAAATAAGCAATTTGGATTGATAAAGTAGTGCTCTTGATACCTCGAGAAGATGCCTTTGTTTTCTCTCCACAACACCATTTTGTTGCAGAGTATGAACACAAGAGGTTTGATGAACAATTCCGTATGAAGCAAAAAATTAAGCAGACAAGTTGCTCCCACCCAATTCTAATGCATTGTATGACTTGATTATCTTAACTTTGACATTGAATTGTCTTTCAACCATCATCAGAAAATACTTTAAGATAGTGAAGGCATTACTTTTTGTTTATAGAAGACAGGTCCAAGTTCATCTACTATAGTCATCCACTATAGTTAAAAAATATTTGTGTCCATCATGAGAAGGAGTTTTGTATGGCCCCCAAGTGTCAGTATGTATTAATTCAAAGATCTTCTTAGAACTGATATTACTAGATCAAAAAGGTAACTTGGATTGTCTATCTAAGGGACAAATACTACAATCAGAATTAAAATAAAGAGGAGAAACAAGAACTGAAAAAATATTCTTCATTGATTGAAATGGAATATGCCCAATCTAAGGTGCCATAGCCTTACATCAGAAGCATTCTTTACAGGAATTGAAAAAGGACTTGAAACAGAAAGACATCTAGAGTTTTCTTGATTGCATAAATTAATTGATGTGCTGACAAAACTCGTAAGGTACTATAAAAATCTTTATCACTATACAAAATGAAGCAGTGGCTAGCACGTTAAGCTAAGATCAATCAATGTTCGAATGAGAGATCAAATCTGTAGTTGTAGTTTCTATATGTTAATCCAATCTCATTTTGTTACACCCTTTTCTGCTACATAGTATCCGGGATCGTACATTGAAAGGGAAGGCGAGGTTCTTGACTATAGAAGATATATCCCTTCTCTTGCTTCACCAAATGCCAGAGGCCTCTTCATTGAAGGGTCCTGCAAGAAACAACCAAAAGAGGAAAAAATAAGTAAGCAACTTAAATGCTTACACAGCTTATAGACTGAAATGAAGTTATATTTGAAACATGGAAAAAATAATACATCCTTCAAAATAAGTTTAATATGTAAAGGGACACTTCCAACTTGAGTAACCTTGACCCTATGAGAATTGGGAAGATCAACAAATACTAGAGTCTTAAGAGTACATACTCTAAGAAGATCTTTGAATTAAAACACATGTGTTGAGTAGCACCTGAATCAAATATCCAGGTTCTTTATTTGAAATGAAAAACTCTATAAGGTGCTTTATTGAAAACCTTACCGGCATAGGTCATTGCATTGGCTAAAGCATCATCAGTTGAACCTTTTGATTGATTCATCCTCACATTCTAAAGCATGTGAATTAGTTGTGAATATTGATCCTGGGTGAAATGTTGTCCTTTCCTTCTCCATTAAAATATGCTTTATTTTATCCTTGTGTTCCTTCTATGTAAGCAGCAATGCTCTTCACACTTCCCTGGAACCTCTTTGCCTTGGTAAACTTGAAATCACTTGGAAAACCTATTATCTTATAGCATTTATCCACAAAATGCCAAGGTTTCTTACAGTGAGAATAGATCACAGCGGTTTTCTTTCCCTTAAACTCATAATATCTAGACCTTTGACCAAAGTTGTTCTGGTTTGTCGCCAAGAAAGAAGCAGAGTTTCCTGAATAGTGTGTGCTCATATACACCTCCCTTTTATTTTCATCTTGCATTAGGATTGAATAATCATGATTCGCAGAGGGTATGTTACTCTTTCCAACAGCATAGACATTATTCAAACCCATTATAAATTGGATCAATCTCTCATCTTGAATAGACTTAGCCATTTTTCGTATTTTTCCTTTTCCACATTGGAAGTCACATAAGTAGTTGACAAAACTGTTCAAAGCATCAAGCTCATCCCCAAGAATTTTGATCTTTGTGAAATAGTCAGCAATGTCATTTGAACCCTGTACCAAGTCACTTAACTCTTTTTGCAGGTGATAGACTTGGACTCCATTGGACTAGCCAAATCTGTACTAAAGTTCTTTCCACTGATCTTTGGCTATCTTGGAGTATATAACTTTGTCAGCTATCTCTTTTGAAAGAGAGTTAAGCAGCCATGATAGAACCATATCATTGTATCTGTTCCATAGCTTGAATTCTGGTGAAACTGAAGCTAGTTCTTTGTGAGTACCATCAATGAACCCAACCTTATTTTTTGCTGAAAGAGCAATCAAGATTGATCTACTCCATCCACCACAACCTTTTCAATTAAAGGGTGAGTTAACAAATTCATTCCTGGAGAATCTGAAGCATGAAGATAGAAATGATGGGTGTTGTAACACACCAATTTTCTTTTAAGAAGAAAAAAATGTTTTTAGCTATGTTTTTGGTTAATTTGACTTCGGGAGGCCATAAACCCATTAGTATTTGGAAATTTAGGAAAATATATAAAATGGAAGTTGTAGATAATGGAAATACCTTTCTAACCATAGGTTGTGGTATCATATGTGACATTAGAATAAAAAGGTATGGACATTTTAAGGCAGAAAGGTCAAGCTGGGTAGCGATTTTGGGCCCAACGCGATTCCAAGTCGGATCAGGCCCATTTTCCCGAACATTTAAAGGATAAGTGTAGCCTTATCTCTTCATTTTCATACTATAACTTTCCAAAACATTTTAGAGGGTGAGAGAGAGAACTCCTAGGCTAAGACAAGCCTTTTTTGACCCAAATTCGAGTCCCGAATTCTGAAGCTCGTGAAGAGAAAGGTGTTGCACTTTGTGTTGCCCTCAGTTTGAGCTACAAATCAGCTAAGAAGGAGTGTGTTGTCATGGTTTCTGCACACCTAAGGTAAGATTGAGGTTCTTTTTCTTATTAACAAGCTTGTTTTGAGATTTAACGGATTAAAACGGTGAAAGTAGCGTTGTAAACTTGTTTTTTGCTTTGTTGAGACATAGGGATTAGGGGATGTTTTGGTTGGATTAAATGGGTGGAATTAGTTAAGTTATGATGTATAATGATTTTTGATATTGTTGTTGATGTTGTTGATAAGTTGTTGTTGTCGAAATTGGGGGAATAAACTTTCTTTTGCAAACCCATTTTTGGATGGGACTATTGTTAGTAATATTAGTATAACTCCTTATGTAAAGCTTGGTTTCGCATGATTCAAGATGTTTTGGAAATATATGTCATAGGTATATAACTTTTATTTAGTCTCTAAAACCCAGTTTTTCTTTTATCTGCTTGAAAAAGGGTGATAAAGTATAGGAGAGGTGCTGCCCAGCTTTTGTTTTGAAAATCCAATATGGACTGTTGTTGGTATTTTGGGCATATCTTTTTGTACAGAATTGTTGTAGGGGAAATTCGAAATTGTATGCTACCCTAAGACATATTTCTATAACTTTAGTTGAGGCCAAAAAGCCTATTTCGCCCATTTACCCCTTCGAAACTAAGCAACGATACACGATAGTGGTGCTGTCCAGAATTGCTATTTTGATAATTTGGGCGGATTTTCATTGATTTCACGTTTAGTTTTGATATGCTGAGACTTTTAAAATTAAGTAGATATTTAATTTTGTATTTAAGGTGTATATACTCTTATACAAGTTAAGAGGAACTATTTGACAAAGTGAATTTTAGTTGGTCTATGGAGTAGATGAATTGAATTCCTCGAGTTGTGGTAGAACTTGTTATGTGCTAAAACACCAAGGTTTGTGTATAAACTTGAACTTGGAATATTTTATTTTCTGAAATTTAAAGTATTTTGATAGGTTGTTTCCTTACTCCTTGTCTTGTATTATGATATGACTATTATCTTAAGCATTGCAAAAATTTTGCCAAACCGCCTACTTGTACGAATTACTTGATCATTTTGCATTCTTGTTGGGACTTTGTCCTTCTTGTTACAGTGACTTTTCCTCGATATTGGCATGCCTCTCAATTCGGATCTTGCCCATCTTGACTTTGGATTTACATTTCTTCTTGACGATGGATATTCGTCCACTTTCGAGTACAAGTGGAAAGCCACTTTCAACATGGTTATTGATTCTCTTGATATTGGGTGACGACCCTTCTTGATATGGGCTTCGGTCCTTCTTGATTTTGGGGATTTGGTCCGTCTTGATATTGATTGTGCTTAGTGTGATGGCATGACGTACATATTGGATGAAATTGATTATTTGACAACTCTTTTGATTTGAATTATAAGATTTCTTGGTACTTGAGCCTTCGAATGTTAATATTGACATTTTGAAACTCTTCAAGGTTTGTATTCGATACTTTGGTATACTTGTTCAGTTGGGCTTACTTTTACCTTATTGATCCACTTGCGACGAACAAGGGAATTGAAGAATTTAACGGCTCCAAGCCCAAAGTTTATACACCACTAAGCTTAATGCTTAGCGATAGTTGTTTTCTATCATAGGTAATGTGCAGGATGAGATATAAAGATGTCCATTTGGAGTAGAGTTTTTGGAGCCCTTGTGAAGATCACATCTGCATATGCATCTAGTTTTGTAAATTTTTTGGAGACTTGTACAGGATACATGTGGCACTCATGTATGAAATTTTGAAAGTTTGTGAAAATAAAATCATATGCTTGTAACTTGAACTGGGTGACTAGTTTTGCTATTTTTGGAGTGTGCTTTTAACTCAAGTCATGCCATGTACTGGTTTATACTGTGACTTGTCATTATGCACAAAGGAAGATAATAGTTTTGTGATAATTACTAGTTTGAGTTTTGTGTATTTTATGGACCCGCAATGGTGTTGTATTGGAAATAGTATTTCAAAACGAGTTTTCTAAATGTGTTGACTATTTGAGATTATAAAAAAACTATTTTTTGCTTCGCAAGTGGCATCCTCCCAAAGGGGATACTACAGGTGTGATATGCCCTAGAGTTGGTGGTATTTTCGGTGCCTATAGAGCTATCAGAAGTGACATCTGTTGGTGTCACCATTGTTGAACTGAGAAATGGAGAATATGGATGAAGAAAAGGGAAGAAGAGGCAACAAAGAGACTAGATTCTCAAGGTTGCAATGATACCATGTAGAAAATAAGAGACCAAGAATGGAAAATTTTTTCTTGTTGTTACTTCACTGCCAGGAATGGCAATATATACAAGTATAAAAGATAAAACAACAATACAACCCATAGTAGTTTAAATAAAATAAATTCATACTAGTTATAATAATAATAAAATCCATACTAGACCCATACATCTTGTGAAACATCTGTGATATTTCAACACATTGCAACAAAAGCTTGAGTTCTCTCTTCTTCCATGGTTGCTTGTTGATCTTTATCAACTTTATCAATTTCAATTCCAACACAATATGTATTATAATCTGTGAATAGTTACCCTATATATGATGTTAAGAGTGAGTATACTTTAGCATTTATCAGTATGATAAAGCCATGGACATTGTTCCAAAATGTCTATCAATTATGTCTTGGGTTGTTTCTCAAGGAGTAAGGTGTGAGGAAGTATTGTTTAATAAGGAGCGTAAAAAGGTGCAATTCAAATCTGAGATTAAATGTTGAGTTGGTCTCTCATATTAAACTTGAGAATAGAAGAAATATTTTCACTATATGCTTGTAAAATCATACAATTAGTATTTGAAATCTTCGGCTATATATCTCAGATAGATATAAGTATAGAGATTTGACAACAAATTAAATTAGTATACAAATTTGTTGGGATATAGTGTAGAGATTTGACAACAAATACAATTACTATACAAAATTATTGGGCCCGTGCTGGCGCAGGCAAGGTTCCTTTCTTTTTTTCTATATTCTATATTCTATATATTTATATCTATATTTTTCTATTTTCTATATATATACATCTTTGTCAATTAATTCTCACATAAGGGTGTGTTAGTCATTTAACCTATTAAACAGATCTGTATTTACAGGCTACATACGTGTCTTACATCTACTTTGGAGTAGACATGTAGTTTGGCTTTGAAAGGAGTAAGAACAAGAACTCAGGATTGGCTTTTAAAGTGTATTCCGCATATGAAATTAATTTAGTATTAGTTCATTTTAGAGATCTATTTATATTGTTGAATATGGTTGCCTATTCTAACTTCAATTCTTTGTAGTTAGAACCAATAACTAAACAAAAGTCATTGATATATGCTTTCTCTTTTTCAATTATTGAATGCTATCTTATACAACCTGATTATGGTTCTTTGCACTTCACCACCAAGTCAATTTGTGAACTCTTCTAACTTCAATACCATATCAACTAAAAGGATATCAGCTCACTCCTCCTTTTCCTCCTCCCTTGCATATATGTATGTCGATCATTTATAAATAGAGTGGTCAAAATGGGTTTGACTCGTGAGGCTAGTCCAACCAAATTGTTGAATTAAGTGGGTTTGGGTTAAATCTTTTCAACCTATTTAGGAACGAGGCTTTTTAGCCCAGCCTCATTTGGCCCGCTAACCTCATAGGCTCAACCCGCGAGCCTCGAAAGCTAACCCGTGGGTCGCGAATTTTAAAAATATTTATTATATATATTTTAAGTAGTGTTTTATTTTGCTAAATCTTAAGCAACTAGGCAATTAAATTATTATAACTATGAATCTTTTACCTCTTTTACTTTTGTGTTTATGCCTAATTTTTCATTTCTCCTTTCTTGTCTAGTTTATGAAAACAAATGATCATGTAATATATGTTGTTCTGACGAGTCCTATAAATGTTGACTGTTGTATCTTGCCTACTCTATTGTTTTGTAAGTATTCCATTAAAGTGTGTGCAACTCATAGACATGTGAATTTTTGATGTATTGGTGTTGTGTTCATCAATGTTTGATAGTTTTTTTAAAAGATCAATGTTGTCCATCTTTTGATTGAAAGGTCAACCCGTCTCAATCCATAGTCAGTGGCGGAGCCATGATTTTAAATAAGAGGGCTTTCTGATTAAGTAGACACATGAGCTAGTCGAAGAGAGTTCGTCATCTACTTTATAAACATAAAAAAATATTTTAATCATGTATAAATAGTATAATTTTCCATCACTACCCATAGCCCACTTAGGGCTGGGTTGGGCTGCTATTTTATAGGTCCTTTATTTAAATTGATCAGTCCTTCTTAACTTATTTAACTCGCTAACCCTTTAGGGTTGGTTGGGCCAGCCCATTTTGATAGCTCTATTTATAAGTGTGGAGAATAATGACAGAAAGATATGTGCCTTTCTATTTTTTATTTTTTTTGGTAAGCTTAGGAATAAAATTGGCCATAACTCATTCATTTTGATTATTAACCATTTCAAGTGATTGTGATACACTTTGATCTCACCTTCTTTACTTAGACTTTATGTAAAAGGTTTCAATTTTATGGTTAAGAATCCCAACCTTAGGATGCATCAGATTTTGTTATTTCATGTAAATAAGATGTACAAAACTATCTTGTTAATTTGGCTCTAGAGATAACAATCTCAGCCCATATAAGGTGAAATGATCCATTTAATCCATATTTATTTAAATGGATCACTCATATTTTCTAAATAGATAGATATGGATTTAATTATTTCAAAGAACTCATATAGATATGAACAACATGAATAAAACATGAGAATCCATATAGAACTATAGACTCATAAATCAACTATTCACAATAAAAAATTGTTAATTGTACTAAAAAATTGTAAATTTATTTAGTTATTTTTATATTAAAAAAAGAACATTACGGTGGGGGGTGGAGGGGGTGAGGTGAAAAAATTATATTTTTTGGAAAAAACAATTATGGGTAAGGCGGGGGTAGAGGGGGTCCTAGTGGGTGGGTGGGGGTATAAAAAATTAGTTTTTATTTTTTAAAATTTTTGATTTTTTTTTAAAAAAATTGTGGTGGGGGGAGGGTGAGGGATTGAAAAAAATTAACTATTTTTTGAATTCTTTTTAATTTTCTTCAAAAACAAATTTGAGGGTGGTGAGTTGTGGGGTGGGCTAGGGGGTCCAGGTGCGGGGTAGGGTGGAGGTGGAGGAGGGGCGATCTTTTTTAAAACTTATTTTAATTGATGTTTAAAAATAATTGGTGATGGGGTGGGGTAGGGTGGACGAGTGAGAGGATGGGTAGGTTGGGTAAACCCCTACACAGGCATCACAATGAAATTATCAGTCCAGAATCATGTTGCAACACCATAAATGACTAATTACCCAATCTCAGTATCAAAAAAGGATAACCAAACTACCTCGAATGTCGAAACTCCATATGAACACTCTAATTGAAGCTCAACCCACAAATACCGACTCCAAAATCATTATTCACTATCAATAATGACAAAATTTCATCAAAAGGAGTTTAATGATACCCCATATTTCTGGGTTTTAGAATCGGGGTCAAAATCGTCCATAAAACACTTCAAAATTAAAAAAGGAGAAATCTAGAATTTTATTTTAAAATCACGTTCTACTCATCATCAAGGGGAGTTTGTTGTTGAAAACCCCATTAAAATTGGCCAAGAAATACATTAGAAATCATTAAATCTTCAAACTTGAAATTGAAAAGAAAAAGGCCCAAAATGCCATTTTAAACCTTGATTTTTCAATGATTTAGGAAGATAAAATTGATGGAATTTGATAAAGATTGATAATATAGGCTTACCCAAATGATTTCCCTAGAAAACATTTCTTCCATATCGCCTCTCCAAGCTTCAAACCGAGCAAAAATGGCGGAATGTGAAAAATTAGAATAATTCCCAAAGTTGGACACTGTTCAGATGAATTTTCTACTTCGCGATCATGAGCCACTAACCAGTGCAATCGCGAAGCACTGGAGGCTGACACATCACTATCACGGACCCACAAGTTGCGATTGCAAAACACTTAGAAGGGACACTTCGCGATCGCGTGATAAGTGTCACAATGGCAAAGCACAAAAAAGGGACATATCGTGATCACGTGTGTATCTCCACGATCGCAAAGAACAAAGTGACATGAAACAAAAAACCAGAAATTGCAGATTTCCCAAGTCCAAAATACTTTCGATTGAACCTTCGAAAACTATTTGGGGTCCTATAAAATTAAAATGATATGCTACTACACTGAATTAGACATTCTTGACTCAATGAATTCGTCAAATTTCCAATGCTCACATCTCAATATGCTGAAACTTCCCACTCAAGTTCTCAAATTACCAAAATCCCACTCGATGTCATCGAAAACTGTGTCAATCATCCCTATATCACAAACAATGTATGAAAACACTACTGGAAAGGGAAAAATGGTCATTTCTCATTGAAAAGTAATTTTTCAAGAATTGGGACATTACCATAAATATGCACATTAATGAAGAGGTCTTTTACCGACTTCGTTAATTTCTGTTGGATTCAATATCACTATACGCTTTAGGAACTTTAACAAAGAGTGTTAATTGCCTCTAAAAATATATATACTTAGTGAAAATAAAGTTATTGTCAATTGCTGCTAAGGATCATTTTTGATGTAGTGACAAACAACCAACATGGGTTGTGGTGTAGTGTTCGGGACTGCTATACATCCTTAACCAAAGGTCTCTTCTAGACCTGGGTATGGAGAAAATTCAATTGGGAGTGCCACCTTTGAATGAGCTCTACAGTACGCCATTTGAATTTACTCGGAGCTTCAATGCGGACTCCGGAACACCAAATTAAAAACCAAAAAAATAATAATCTAACAAACAAAACCCAAAGCTCCTCCTCCCCCCCCCCCCCCCCCAAAAAAAAGAAAACTTGGCAAAGGTATAAAGATAGAATCAAAGATGTTTTTCAATTTTTTCATGTTTTATTGGCTTAAATATTTTGAAAAACATTTTTTAAATTGACTCATTTTATGAAAATGACTTCCTACATAAAGTAAGAAAAAATTCAAAACTTTTCTTAAACCTCCCCATTCCAAAATAGGTACAGACCTGAGACTAAAATAAAAATATATAAATGCGAGCAAGAAAAATAGAAAAATACAAATACGAGTAAAAGCAACAAGATATGTGTCTTTCTTTTATCCATTTTTTTGGTTAAATATGCTATCTAATTATACAAAGAGAAAGGTGATAATGCTCTTGAAGTCGGTTTTGATGATTTGACAAACTCTGGAAACAGGTAGAGGACGTGGTCCCTTTGAGGACTTCTTGTTGATAACGACAGCAGAAAAATAGTACATAAAAGATCCTGCCAAGTTAGCAGGTTTGTATGTATGCCGTTGAGTCCCAATGCAGAAGGCCAATTGTCTAACCAATACAAATCATCCAACACATGGTAAATCGGTGATATATACACTCTTTACAGCATTTTTCCACTTGGCTTTCTGAATGTAAAAAAGAATATTCATATAAGTTCATGCTCTCAAGTATTGGAAATTTGCTCTTGAAAAAGATCAATTATCTGATAAAGTTATCAATATTTTTGTTCTTGTTTTTAGAGTTGTAATTTCTTCTTCTTAATCTTGTAAGGTCTACTTTCTAATTTGTAAAGAAAGTTAGATCAGCTCTTATTTGTTATCTCTTTTGTTCATCTTGTCGAAGTAACTAGAGCTAGTTATGGAGACCATATGAACTCTAAATCATCTAGGAGTTTAGTGATTTAGGAAGTAATATAGTTTTTTGTTTCTAGTCTGTAACAGAGTTTTTACAAGGAGTGGAGAGGGATTGTGAGTACAATTCTTAGGTTACAATAGCTTGTAATCTAAATCTTGGCTCAGTTGTTCTAGTAAAGATTTGAGCTGAAATCATGTGGGACAAGTCGTGGTTTTTATCCCTTGAGCAAGGAGTTTCCACTTAAAAATCTTGTGTCTAGTTTATCTTCTTGTTCTTTAAATTTTTGAACTAATTTCTAATAAGGGACCCGGTCTCTATTGTTTTGGTGGAAGCAAACATTCTAACAATTGGTATTAGAATAGGTTTTCTCTATATGGTTAACACCAAGAGAAGTTCCTGTAAAGAATGGTTGTTTCACTTAACTTGGAAAAAGGTCAATCGTCAACCAGACCTTCTTTATTTAACGGTCAATTCTACAGCTGGTGGAAAACTCATATGCATGACTTTATCATGGCTGAAGACAGTGATCTTTGGGAAATTGTTCTTGATGGTCCTTATGTTCCCACTGTTGAAGAGAAATAAGGAGAAGTTACGAGGATCATTCCTAAAACTCGTAGGCAGCACACTGAGGATGATAGGAAGAAGATTGAGAAGAACTATAAGGCTAAGAAACTGCTGGTATGTGGCATTGGAGCTAAAGCGTATAATAGAATCTCTTCGTGTGAGTCCGCAAAAAAGAGTTGGGATTGTCTCAGAACTGCTCATGAAGGAACTGAGCAGGTGAAAGAATCAAAGGGGAATATTCTAACTACTCAATATAAGAACTTCACAATGAAAGAAAGAGAGTCTGCCTATGACATGCACACCAGGTTCTCTTCCATCACCAATGAGCTTCAAAGTCTTGGTGAACATGTTCATCCTAGCAAACACGTAAGGAAGATTTAGAGGATTCTTCCCAAGTCATCGGCTAGCAAAATGGATGCAATAACTAAAGCAAAGGACCTGAAGGTTCATACAATGGATGAATTGATTAAAAGTCTCCAAACACATGAACTAAATTGAGCTTAGGATGGTCTGAAGAAAGAGACAAAGCAAGAGAAAACTTTTGCTCTTAAAGTTGCTTCAAACAAACTTTCAGCTGAGGACGAAAAAATGGCGTATTTGACAAAGAGATTTCATAAGATTGTGAAAAGGAATGGAGGTTTCATCAAAAAAGGTAATTCCAGTCGACTTGCAAATGCTACAGACCTGTGTCACAAATGTGACAAGCCAGGACACTTCATTAGAGATTGTGCAATGCATAAGGTAGACTACAAGGAATATATCAAGAATGGAGTTGAGAAAAGAAGGGTCCACCTGATAAGAAATGAAGGAAGGTTGAAGTTGATTATGTCATAAAAAGGGCTCTTGTTGTTTGGGGAAACTCCTCAAGTGACTATGAGGATTCTACTCATCCAGAAGATGCCTCAATGGTGACCTTAAAAGATGATGAAGAAATCTTTGACACATTATTTGCATGTCGCCACTAAAAGGTATAAAAGTTTCCGCCAAAAGTCATGTTGAAATTAACCTTTAGCAACAACTATAGTCGCTGCTAAATATTATGACACAGTCAGATAATGAAGAAACTGATCTTGATGATGAAACAGAAGTGACACTCAATGATCTAAGACAAAATTTGCACATTTACTCTTCTAAAAAATTGAGAAGCTTAGCAATAGTGTTGATTAACTCTATCACTGAGTTGATAAATGAGAAGGACATGATGAATAACATTATTGATATTTTTCAAGGTGAAAAACTTGCTCTAGTATCTCAAATCATAGATCTGGAAGAGCAAATCATGGTTCTAATAAGCAATAATGTTGAGCTTAATCTAAAGCTCAAGAATTTGAACAGAAGTAGTAAAAACTCTCAGAATGAAGCCAAAAGTGTACAAGCTGAGATTG
Source organism: Solanum dulcamara (assembly GCF_947179165.1). Lineage (NCBI taxonomy): Eukaryota > Viridiplantae > Streptophyta > Magnoliopsida > Solanales > Solanaceae > Solanum > Solanum dulcamara. The sequence goes on along the minus strand of NC_077248.1, from coordinate 8,109,582 downwards.
AAGGAAAGTTAGAAGAGGCAGAGATGAAGATGTATGACCTGGAAGAGCAAATAATGGTTTTAGTAGTTGATAAAGTAGAGCTTGAGATTGAATTTAAGAAGTTGAACAAGAGTAATAAAAGCTGCAACACTGAAGTCAAGAATAAAGAGTATGAGCTTGAAGAGAATTTGAATGAAGTTGAACTAAAGCTATCTGATCTGGAGGAGAAGATTATGGTGCTAATGGCTGATAATGCCAAGCTTAATCATGAGCTTCACAAATTCAACAAAAAATACTCTAAAGGCAAAGGTGAAGCTGATAATTTGCAACTGGAACTTGAAGAGAAATTGAATGAAGTTGATGTGAATCTAGCCATGGCTCTTGAAAGAAACTCTCAACTAGAAGGAGATCTCATTCAAGCAAAAGAAGAGTTGAGAAAATTCTTGAAGTGGAGGCTTCATCTAAGATGCCTGAACATCAACCCTCCTTACAATCCTCACACCAAATATGTCTCGGTACCTAATAATCATTTGTGTCTCCATTGTGGAAGGATAACAAATATGTCTAGATACCTAATAATCATTTGTTTCTCCATTGTGGAAGTAATGGCCATCTGAAGGAGGAGTTTTCTGCTTGGAAGAGCTGTCAAGAAAATTTCTCAAACTACCTTAAACAAGAGGAAAAGCAGAATAGAGTACCTGGTCCTAACTTTTCACATAAGGGTACTATGAAGAAAAATGTTTGGCCATACTGGACAAAAGATTATGTGATTATGCCATTATCTGACTACTGGGACTCCGTTTGAAATGGGTTCCTAAGCTTAACAATTAATTTGTGATTGCAGGGAAGTGAGTGAAGTGTAAGACGGTATTGGTTTTAAATTAAAGATGTAAATAAAATACACAGAGTATAAAAGGCTTTATCTCACACAAAGACAAGTCAAAGAGAAAGTGTCTCATTTGGTTACAACCCTACTTGGCTATGATTAGGATGCAGACATCTCTAATCTTAGCATTGCCTTGTTTATGAAAGTCATCTCAGTACCTATGCAGGTATGCACTCATGGGAAGTAAGCTTGAATGAAAGGAGAACTGGAAAACTGAAGTATTAGTTCTTACAACACTGAAAAGGGACTGGGTCCTCCTACAAGGTTAGTATTCTTTACACTGCTTATTAACTGACTGTATGAATCATTGTGATTGCCTTGTGTCAATTATCTATCTTCTAACCACTGTCACATTAATTAAAACTCAAACGTTGTGACTCTTTCGAAGGGACCTGATACACCCTTTTCCTTCATTTTATATATAACATTTCCTTCTTTGAATCAAACCCTAACTTTTCTTAAGAAATTCATTCCTCTCTCACCAAAAACTACATCTCTTCATCTTTTTTCTTTTGTCTTCAAGATGTCTAACCTAAGTTCCACCACTTAGGATATGCTCAAGGTTCTTCAAGATATTGATCCTACTATATTTCTTGAAATATCTTACATTCCAACATCTTCTGCTTTACCTTCAAATCCTCTTGTGAATGAAGTGTCAAAAAACCTCTATTTTTGATTTTCCCATTTGAGCCAGTGAATAAGAGTTTCCTATCATTTCCTCTACTCTAGAATTGAATGTAGCCCAAAACCTAGCACCTATTGAGCCTATTCAGCCCAAATCCTCTTTTGAAACTGAATTATCATTATCTCTACAGGGTATGTCTTTGAATGAGATTGCAAAACAACATTTCGAAGGAGATCTTCCAGAAATAAGAGGAACAAAATCCAACATTCTTTCTATGAGTGAAGAGTCAGAGGTTGAAAACTTGGTTGTAGAAAGCCTTGCAACCATAAAGAACAAAATTGTACCTTCCTTCTCAGAAGATGAACTAGGTAATGCTAATCCTTCTCTTTATGAGGAACTATCTCCTAGAGTGTACAAAACTCCGGAAACTGCCCCATCAATTGTAAATTCCCCTGATGATGAAGATGATGATTTTAATATGCCCCTTGTCTTGGGGTTTGAAAAGAAGAATGGTGCTAGTTTCGGGCAAAATTAAGGAGAAAGTAGTGGATTTTGTAGGCTTGAAACTAAAATCTCAACCCACTACAAGAAGTTCATCACAAAAATTTAGGAGTGATGCCATAAAAGCAAGCAAATAGAAAACTACTAAAAGAATGAGAAGAAGATTGAAACAAGTTGATGAGTCTGTCATACCTGAAAAAGATAAAATTATTAAAGTGTCAAAAGGAGAAGATGATGAAAGAATTGAATCAGACATGGGTGAAGAATAGGTAGAAAGAAGTTCAAAGAAGATTGTTTCTAAAGGTAAAAGGGTCACAAAGTACGGAACAAGGAAAAGTTCTCCAAAAACACCAGCAAGCTGAAAGAGGAAAACAAAAGCTCAGAAGGTAAAGAAGAAAAGAAACAGACCAAAAGAAAGAGAGAGATATCTCCTAAGTATGGAGAAGGAGATACTGACGAATTGTTTGTTGCATCTAATTTAAAAGGGAGCGGGTTCAAGTAGTAAGAGAATGAAGATTGATAAAGAGTTGTCCAAAGAAGAACGAGTTGAAATTCTGAAAATTCAAAAGGTTCTAAGTGGAAGAATTTTTGACACTTATATCCTGGATAAGCCAGGAATGCGCGATTTGGCTTATACTGTGGAGATTCAAGATTGGTCGCATCTATTCAAATATCATATTTCTGTGCTACATGAACAACAGGTTCGTGACTTCTATTATAATGCGGAGTTTAGATTTGATGGGTGTTTATACATAAATGTTGAAAGAATAGATATTTGTTTGGATGAATTTGTGTTTGGTAGAGTATTGAATGGTACCAACTAAAGGGATCAGATCAGTTTTAGGAATGGGGTATTTTAAGAAATTTGTTCAGGAGTATGAGAAGCTTCAAAAATTGAATACAACAGGCATTCCCAAGAAGCTTCTCAAGGGAACATATCAACTGTATTTTGAATTTGTGAATAAAGTGATGCTTCCTAGGTTAGAGAAAAGAACAGTGGCCTTTGCTTCAGATTTGTTTATCATGGAAGTCTTGAGTAAGTTCGATTTTATCATCTTACCGGCTATAATATTGGAGCATATGCATAAGATTGTTTGTGCCAAGGATGGCAATCATGGAATGGGTATGGATATTTTCTCACTAAAGTGTTTAATCATTTAAAGTCCCTCTTGGTGCTGGTGTAAGAGGAACGGTCAAGCAAACATTCTCTATGAACACTTTAGTTGAGTGTGAATGTGTTAAGGAATAAACTAGGAAGGTAAGCAATATGTCTGAATTGTTGTTGGAGCAGGAGTAGTTGAAGCACGAATTGGAAGATATGACAACACTCTTAAGTGCTAAAGTTGCTGAGATTGCGAAGCTTAAGGCATAGCTAGCTACTGCATAATCTGAGGGACCAGGTTCTTCTGAATTGGAAGCACTCAAAGAAAAAAAATTTAGTCTAGCAGCACAAGTCGTCAGTCTCAAAGAAAAACTACTTCTACATTATGAAAATCATGTCAATCAAATGTCTCTTCTTCTCAAATCCCTCACCAAAAAACCCCATATACCTAGTGTCATGTTCCCTTTCTTGAACTAATGACAATGATCACTTTTCAGTTAGTTTGTAATGTTTTGAATATTATCTCTTAGTTGTGATGAATGAATATTTTTGCTTCTTCAGTTTAATATCCTGATTCATTACTTCTTGGCTTATGATTGCGTTGCCCTCAATGGCTCTGACTTCTCTATAATATTGGATTCTTAGATTTTAGTTTATTGTTCTCCTTTTTAATGATGTCAAAATGGGGAATATTGTAAAGCTGATGATATATGAGCTTGTGGTGAAAGGGGAACATTGAAAAGGGGAACTTGATGATATATGAGCTTGTGGTGAAAGGGGGAACATTGAAAGGGGGAACGTGAAAGGGGGAACATTTCTTTTGTGGCTTGTTGGCTAGAAAAAATTTGTTGCTCTAATTCTACTTTCAGGATGTAAAGGGGGGATTTTGTAAAAGAGTTTGCAATCATCAAAAAGGGAGAAATTGATAATGCTCTTGAAGTCGGTTTTAATGATTTGACAAACTCAGGGAACAGGTAGAGGACCTGGTCCCTTTGAGGACTTCTTGTTGACAACAATAGCAGACAAATAGTCCATAACAGATCCTGCCAAGTCTGCAGGTCTGTATGTACGCGGTCGAGTCTCAATGAAGAAGGTCAGTTGTCTAACTAATACAAATCGTCAAGCACATGGTATATCGGTGATATATACACTCTTTACAACATTTTCCCACTTGACTTTTTGAATCTGAAAAGGAATATTCATATAATCTCATGCTCTCAAGTATTGGAAATTTGCTCTTGAAGAAAATCAAGTATCTGATAGAGTTATCAGTGTTTTTGTTCTTGTTTTTAGAGTTGTAATTTCTTGTTCTTAATTTTGTAAGGTCTACTTCCTAATCTGTAAAAGAAGTTAGATCAGCTCTTATTTGTTATCTCTTTTGTTCATCTTGTCGAAGTAACTAGAGCTAGTTATGGAGACCATCTGAACTCTAAAACATCTAGGAGTTTAGTGATTTAGGAAGCAATATAGTTATTGTTTCAAGTCTGTAACAGAGTTATTACAAGGAGTGGAGAGGGATTGTGAGTACAATTCCTAAGTTACAATAGCTTGTAATTTGAATCTTGATTCAGTTGTTCTAGTTAAGATTTGAGCTGAAATCATGTGGGACAGGTCGTGGTTTTTCTCTCTTGAGCAAGGAGTTTTAATTAACTTCTTGAAAGTTATATTATTTTAATTAACTTCACATATATCTTGCTTGATGTCAAATGCACCATCCCATTGTTACAAATTTAATTTAATGAATAAAATATAAATGATAAAATTAATATTGTTAATTTCAACATTTCCTATATAATAATTCAATTCTTAAAATATATGAAAGTTTTATAATAATTATACGGGATAAACATTCAACGCACGTTCCCAAAGACAAGTATATTTATAAGAAGTGCAGTACCTCTCGATTTGGTACACTGGCCATGATATATAGATCAATTGATGAAGTTTTAGGATTTGATCGATGGAGACTTTCAATAATATCTCAGCTTTCTTTACATGGAATTTCTCCAAAAGTATTTTCACATTGTTTGACAGGAGAGGGCGACAGTGGATGTATACTAGTTCTTGGCCAGCTTTTGAATTCAAACATGGTCTACACTCCCCTTGTTCCATCAAAGTACGTACAATATTATATAAGTTTTAATTATCATATGATAAAAAAGTTGTTCTAGATTAAGATGTTTAGAAATTTTTAGAAGTTTCATATGCTACTTCTCCGTGCCAATCTTTGTTAAGTTAATTAGGAAAGTCGAAAAAACTCTCGCATTGAATATTTCATGAATTTTCAAGAGCTTTATATTATGTTTTGACGTTACAAAAAGTGATAGGTTTTTCAAAGTACGTAATCTATGTGTAAATAATATGGTGATGATATTCAGTTTATTTCTTTTCTCCACTCTTGCAAGGGACATTGTAATGTATATCTGCAAACATTACTGTTAGTGAAAAGATACTGCCTATTGTTTCAACAAGTTTTGTAACTTCTGGTGATTGAGGAACTATTATACTGACTTTATAAGTAAAACATTTATACTTGAGTAACTTTGTAAGTAAAATAGTTATAGTTAAGTATTTTGAGTTAAAAATCAAAGTTAGAATTACTTTTTAATAAAAAAATACATAATTAAATTACTTTTGAATTAAAAATCAGAATTGAGTGATTTCTGGATATGTTTAATAAGTGCACCTAAAAAATTAGTGCACTTATTGTTGATTCTTCATCTTATTTATGTTTTACTAAGATCATTTTTTTAATATATACTTTTTGTATTATAATTTATTTGTATCTCCTTTTACATAAATTAAATTTAGAAATGGTCAATTAACTAGTTTAGAATATTTTTGGATAAGAAATCAAAGAAGAGTATTTTTTTTCCACTTCAAATGGTTGAGAAATCTACTTGGCTTCATCGTTTTCATCTCAGCCCTCTGTTCATAAACTTCAAGCTAACTTGTTTAGATGAACTTATTTTAAGTAACTTATAAATTGAAAATTGATTATAAATTAAAAAATAAAAATTACAATCTAATTTATTTTTTTGACTTAAATAAACCTATCCAATCAAATCAAATTATTTATTAAAACTTATTTTTACACAAAATAATTTTAAATTAACCAATCAAACACTAAAAAAAAAATTAAAAATAACTTATAAATAATTTATATGTCGACGAAACGGGCTCCAAATATTTAACAAGACTCCTAAATACGCGTTTTCGTGACTACACTTTTCTCCTTTATTGCGAAAGTTCAAACGACCCAACAATTCCAAGAACGCTTCCAAACAAAGTAGCACAGAAAAAGAGAGAAATTAGTTGGAAAAAAAGAGGACTTTCTTCACAAGTTACGACAATCCACTTTATGTATCGACCCAGATAATCGATTGAGTGATTGATCGGAAATAAATGGAGGGGTATGCTGAGGATCAGCGGTTGAAGGAGGAGGAAGAGATGATTGAGGAGAACAGTGATGATTGTACATCGGAAGACGAAGGAACCGATGATTACCGGCGAGGAGGTTATCATGCCGTCCGTATAGGTGATACCTTCAAAAGCGGTCGCTATGTTGTCCAGAGCAAGCTGGGTTGGGGCCATTTCTCTACAGTCTGGCTTGCTTGGGATACTCTCATGTCCGTACGTTTTCCTCCCACACCCTTTTCTATTTTAGTCATCTTTTAGGTGCTGTGTTAGGGATTGCAGAATTGTGAATGAAATTATGAAGACCCAAATTGGGATTTTATCACTACATCCACTACTCAAATGTTGAAATATTTTCAGCTTACAAGGATAGTATTATTATTAGTAGTAATAGCTGTTGTTGTGAGCTTTTGTGTTAATGGGTAGTAGCTGAATAAATCCTTTAAACTTTGATTTCTTGTGATTTTCTAACATGTATCCTTTTTGATTGGGATTCTATATCTACCTCTTTAATGTATTATTGTATCATTTGTCTGTTAAGTGCTCTGTTGAGTTAGACTTGGCTTACTTACCTAATTGTGCATAAGCATGAAAACTAGCAAAGTTCTTGTTTGAAGGACTAAGGTTTGGACTTTGTTGACTTTCTAGCAACTTTGGTTTGTTCGGTTATTGTTTTTATCATGGCGAGTAGTAACAGTTTTTGTGTGTCTTTGTCAATAATGCAGCAATTTGTAGCATTGAAAGTACAAAAGAGTGCACAGCACTATACGGAAGCAGCATTGGATGAGATTACAATTCTAAAGCAGATTGCAGAAGGTGATCCTGAGGGAGTAAAAAGTGTAGTGAAGTTACTGGATCATTTTAAGCACTCAGGTCCAAATGGCCAACATGTGTGTATGGTTTTCGAGTATTTGGGTGACAATCTCTTGTCACTTATTAAGTATACTGATTATCGAGGACTGCCTATTCACATGGTAAAAGAACTTTGTTTCCATGTTCTAGTGGGTTTGGATTATTTGCATAGACAGCTTTCTATCATACACACTGATCTGAAACCTGAGAACATGCTACTCTGCTCCACGATTGATCCGTCTAAGGATCCCAAAAAATCAGGAGCTCCTCTTATTCTTCCTAGTAATTTGGACAAGGCTTCACTGGAATCTTGTACTGTAAAGGGACGTGTAACATTCTATGGGAATTTAATCAATAACCAAAAGAAGAAGGTCAGAAGAAAGCCCAAAGAAACAGCTCAAGGTTTTGCAGGGAAGACAGCTGTTGAGTCGTCTCTCCATACAAAACTAAACGTAGATTTGCCAAATGATCAGCTTGTTGGTTCTGCTAATGTTAATAGATTGTCTAACTCTGATGCTGCAACATCCAGTGGGAAAGAACATGTGGGTCCTAAGAGAGGCAGTGGTTCTAGAAGGAGGAAGACATTGGAGTCTGTTGACCTAAAATGCAAATTGGTCGATTTTGGGAATGCTTGTTGGACATACAAACAGTTTACAGATAATATTCAGACAAGGCAGTATAGGTGCCCTGAAGTTATCCTTGGGTCTAAATATTCAACCTCAGCAGATCTTTGGTCCTTTGCTTGCATTTGTTTTGAGCTTGTGACTGGTGATGTATTGTTTGATCCTCATAGTGGTGACAACTTCGATAGAGATGAGGTATGAGATTATGAATGCACTACTTTCCCCCATAGTTACTAGTATGTATTTTCATTTTTTGATTTTGTCCCAATGTCTGTTTCTATATTTCAAGAGAGGACTGTGTATTGACCTGATGCTTGGTCATTTTATATTTAAATTACAATAACCACATTGATATGAATTAAAATGAGCAAAGGGGGGCTGGAGCTAGATTTCGTTCGTTCTTTCTCTATGAACTATATAATTATATAATCCTGTCAGAAGTTTCTAAAAAAATAATAATAAAATTTGACAAGGATTTACTAGTAGTTTAGTCTAGAGATACTTGTTTGCTTTTAGATCATCTGGTTTCTTCTTGAAGCATGATTATTTAAAAACATGGGAGATTAACCATCTTATGTCTAAAAATGGGTTAAAAACTGTTCACCTACTTTAGTTTATAGGCACTGCCAATACATAATTGTTTAATCCTTCTTGTTGAAGATAATTTTCTATGGACTAACATATTCAATGTTATGTATCTTTTTTGATTTGGATAAGGTATATAGTATGATAGATTTACATATTTGAGTAACAGTCCTTAATGCATTAGGTATTTTCTTACCCTAGAAGTTATTTGTATGAAAAAGGTGGTCTAATATGCATTTGATGCATTTTTCTTGCTTTTTTGTGTGATGTCCTGTTGACTTTTGCTCTTCTATTGTCAAAAATATCAAATATTTATACTCTTAAGTCAGGTCAGCTCAGCAGTTCAAGTGTCGAAAGTTGAATGGGAAAATCAATATGCTCTAAGAAAATCTGATGGTAACAAGGTAAATTTGTGGAAGTGGGGAGGGAATTAGATGTGTTGGGTTCAACAGTTAGCATAGAGTCTTCTGTTTGTCTGTGCTTTACAATACCACTTGGAGCCTTGTAAAAAGTGATCCAAATATCCAGAGGTCTAGAAATTATTTGGTGATCTTGTTGTATCCATTGTCACTTTTTTGGAATTTAGTATATAGACCAACCAGTTTTTCTCTGCAGAAATCCTCATCAAGCTCAAATTACAGACCATATAATCTTTTGGATATTCGATATTTTGGGTAACAAATTGACAAAAGAAGAGCAAAATATAGAGAAATTATGTCTTTGCTATTCATTTGAAGGATTATGGATGAAATCTCGTTGACAAAAAAGTACATGCTTTCATGAGCAATAATTAAAGTTATGCTTTTACTTTTTTCCGCACTGCTTAGAGTATCTCCCCTCTTTTGGCAACTCTGATCCTCTTTTATTCAAATTGTGGATAGTCATACTTTTGTTTCATCTCTCTTTTACATTGTCTTTAAGTGGACATTTATTTGAAATATAGCAACTGAGTAAAGAGAAGCTTGATATTATTGGATTCAACTTTTCATCAATGTTGAGATAATTCAACAAAACTTGAGGCTATGTGTCTTCTTCAGTCAGATGAGAAAAGGGATAGAAGAGCGAAGTGGTATTGACTCTAGCTGATGTCGGTTATAACAATGTTGTATAGAAACTTAACAGAGTGATGATGAACAAAAGATTTTTAAACAAGACTTGATTAAGTAACTATTCTAAACGGGGGAGTGTAGGCAGGTTTTACCTATTCTCGATTCTGGAGGAGAATAGATGTTTCAGTTTTGGGGTGAGCATCTTTCAGTGTACATGTTGTGTTTTTCATATTTTGTGATTTTAAATAATACTCAAAGTTGTCAAAGAGGAAAGGCGAGTTCGACAAGTAGACCAAGTTATCTCTTAACTTACTCAAAAAATAGACTATGCTATCTCTTAATGGACTTTGTCTTCAAATTGCAAGGCATGGGATCAAAATATAACTTGACCAACTGCATAGATGATCTTTATTTGTATCGACTCATAACTCAATGCTTTTTATGATGAATTTCTAGTTTCTTTCTGGATATAAACTTACGGTTCTTTTCTTGTTATCGTTTGACAAAAAATGTTATTGTAATTTAATACTCAATATATCACTGATCATAGCCAATATATACTTATTGAAAACTTTCTCGGGTTTGGCAGGATCACCTAGCACTAATGATGGAGCTTCTAGGAACAATGCCCCGGAAAGTAAGAGAAAGTACTTTTAACCACTTCAAAGTTCTTACACTTGTATGCAGCAGCCATTTTATGAACATGTTATGTCCTTTCCAGATTGCCTTGGGTGGCCGCTATTCACGTGATTTCTTCAATAGACATGGTGACTTGAGGCACATCAGACGGTTACGCTTTTGGCCGTTAGATAAGGTCCTCGTAGAGAAATACGAATTCAGCGAGCAAGATGCAAAGGACATGGCTGATTTCCTGATCCCAATACTTGATTTTGATCCAGAGAAACGGCCAACTGCAGCTCAGTGTCTTCTTCATCCATGGATCAACACAGGTCCCAACAATTTGGTACCTCGCGTGCCTGATGCACCGTCTAAAGCCTCTGATACTGTAAACTCGGAGCAAATTAAGAGAGACAAGGAAAAGAAAGAGGCAATGGAGGTGAGAATGGGGAATATGGCTATTGTCTAGGATTATAAAATTGTCAAAGTTCCTTAGTCAAATTGTGATATTTCCACAGGAGCTTTAACCCGTTCATCCCACTAAGAAATCTTAGTATATATTGTAAAAGTATAGTACTGGTATATTCTTATGTTGTGTCTGAAGCCATGTATAGTTGAGGCATTATGGCACCATATATTACCTGAAAATCTTAAGTTCGTGTAAATTATATTATTTCCTTAATATGATTATCATGTTACTTGAGCCGATGGTCTATCAAAAACCACCTCCCTATCTTCACAAGGTAGGGTTAGGACTGTATACCCACCACCTTCCCGAACCCCATTTGTGGGACTACAGTATGTTGTTGTAATATGATTATTCAGCTTTATAAATTTCAGTCTACTTTATTTGCATTTGCTTTCAACAAGCATTTTGCTATGGGTAAAACATCGTTTTACCCTGTACTATTGTGCGACTTATTTGCATATGGTGCCCTAACCTGCGATTTAACCGAGAACTTTATCGCAACCAAGTTATGTAGCATTAACTCTGATACAATCAATAATGATGACATACCCAGTTAACTTTATCACAACCAAGTGAGCTAGCATTTAACTCTGACACAATCAACAACAATGACATACCCAATATAAAATTCCACAAGTGAAGTTTAGGGAGGGTGGGGTGTATGAAGGTTTTACACCTATCTTTGTGAAGTAAGAAAATTATGTTTGATAGATGCTCGTCTTTTCATAAAATAAGATTAAAGCATGCATTTGTCTTTCTTCAAAATGTGGTTCTAAATGCTTTTGTCTTTCTAGTCGTTTTATTCATGAAAGAAATAAGGAGCCCAAAAAGGAAAAAAAGAGCGAAGAATTAAGAAATCGGTAAAAACTTGTTTACATCAAGTCAATATATGCATGTTATTTTAACCATGATAAATTAATATGTATTTTTTACTTCATTAAATCACTTAATCATAATAAATTGTATTGATTTAGTGTAAACCTCCGGTTTAAGGAGAGAAACATGCTTTCACAAGTAATATGTAATTGCATCCCTCGTCATCTCTAAATTTTCCTGTAGAAGGTTTGACACTGCGCCTCAATTCACTGGTTAAATATAAGAATTTAACGTATCACTTGAATATTTTCTCTTTTAATTTGAGTAGACTTTTAATTTTAGCAAAACGTAAAGAGTTCATGTATTTTGTTTGTTAGGAGGAAATAATTTTCTATAATCAATCATTACAATTTGAATAAAAAAATAATCCTTCAAAGAGAATTTGTATGTAATCAATCTAAATATTTAATAAGTCTTCTTTGTTACTAGTATTATTATTTTGGGTTTAAGTTCTATGTAATCAATCTAATCAAGGCCTCCATTAATTTCTCATTGCTATGCAAGAATGAGTAGTTCAATTCATTAAGATCTTGCTATATACACTATTTAGAAAAGAGTTCAAACAAATTGAATTTCTTTGTATGCAATAATTTTGCATGTAAATGACAAGTCTCGTATTTATGCCAAGGTTTTTGCCATGACTCATAAAGTTGGATTGAGATAAAAAAACGCAAACATAAATGTTGGCTTGAGAGGGACTATAGAGTCGTTTGGTTATTGATTAGGAAGGTGTATATAATCTGATTCATATCTGATACGATCCGTTCATATTTAATTTTATGCGCTCATTTGCTAGTACTATTGGCGTGCTTATTTTTTCTTTTTCGAACCCCTTTGATAGAAATCCTGAATCAATCAGTTTTGACAATCATTAATTGATAGTCTGATAAAAATAATAACTAGCATGTTATAACTTTTTTAAAAATAAACTAATTAATTAAAAATTATTTCTATAGTTACTATTTATAAATTATATATTTATTTATATCCTATATCATAGTAAGTATTGTAGGCTAAATTGTACAAATGTCCCTTTTAGGTTTAACATTTAAATTTTGTCATACTTTTAGAATTTGTGCAAATATTAATATAGCAAAATTATTTTTGTATAACATTAAACTCGCTCTAATGTTTGCTTATATATTGGGGAAGGTCATTTTTAATTCGAGCTTTTAATTTGAGAGTCTCCACTTATGTTGTAATATACTCTCATTATTTTAATTTATTTGTCTTACTTTTCTTTTGAGTTTGTTTTAAAAATAATCTTTTTTTCCTTTTTTGGTTATTATTTAATTTTAACTTTTTACATGATATGTTTAAGAAAATCAAATTAAAAATTATTTTGAAACATTCAATCTTACTTTATTTAAGACCACAAAATTCAATTATTTTTTTTACTTTATTAAATTTTATATCAATTCAAAATCAACAAATAAATTGAAACGGAGGAAATAATATAAGTAAGTATGAGTTGGTCTACATAGAGGATGCCCAAGATCTGAAGATTCCAAAGAGGAATTCTGGGATTCAAAGAAGTTGTTATTAAATAATATAGGAAATTTAATTTAAATTGGGACATAATTATATATATATAGTTTCATTTTACATGTCATATTTTAAATTTCAAAATTTAAATATTTTAATTTTAATAGTAAATTCAAATATAGAAAATATAATTATATATTCAAATATTTTTTATAAGTTACAATAATAATAACTTAAAATATTTTTAAAAATATGTAATTTTTTTATTTGACTCTAGAAATTTAAATAATATCACGTAAGTTAGAGAAAAGGAAGTATAAAAGACGATAATATATTCAATAAGAAAACAAACAGCTACAAAAAAATAATTTAAATTGAACAACTTTTAATATAATATGACTTTTATTCATGGAGAATGAATAAAACGGAAACAAAGACGCATGGCAGGAAACGTACGTGATGGTCTATTTGAATCCCCATAACGGGGCCGCTTCCTTCGCTTTCATTTTACCCACAGAAAGTCAATAATAGAGTAGGTTAACATATCAGGCGGATAATTACGCTTAATAATTTAATTTAGTGATTAGTAATTATTAATTTTTAGATATTTTAATTAGTTAATCAATCGATAAGATATAATAGACTAGTTAATAATGTTGTCGAATATCTTTTAGAAATATTTTTTTTATCTCCACGACGTTGTGATAAAATCTGCATATATTTTGTCATTTTTAAACTTTACTTGTAGAATTTCACTAACTATGTTATTGTTGTTGTAATATATAGTGTAGCTTTTATCAAATTAAAATCACTGATTTTTTATTTTTTATTTTTTATTTTATACTCATGAAGTATAGTATAGTATGGGTATAGCATGATTGAGCTAAATTTTTGCTCGTTTAATGAGATAGTGTGATCATTAAAGTCTAAAGATCTAACTTATGAAACAAACTAACCTTAATTAACAAATTAATAAGAGAGATAGTAAGAGAAAAGGAGATAATTGAGAGATTTAATTGCACAACAGCAGTGGCTACCTCAAATGAAAGGAAATGTAGCAAGTTGGGATAAATATTGGGGACAAATGTTGGTGGAGGGAAAAGTAAAAGAAAAAAGGGAAAGAGAAAAGTAGCATCCACTTCCTAATTTTACGACACTCCCCCTTGGATGTCCATAAAAAAAATAAAAATTCTATTGAAAGAACAAATATACATAGTTATCCTGAATACCCTTAGATGTTGTGCCTCGTTAAAATCTTTTTAGGAAAAATCTAGTGGAAAAAAGTCTAATGAAAAAAAAAGAGTACACACATCTGGTAATACGCCTTGAGTCCTGCCTTATTAAAAGCCTTACCAAGAAAACTCAGTAGGACAAAACCTTGGTTAAGGGAAAAAGAGTACATCGCGTATTTTACTCCCTTGATGAAAACTTTATTTGATATTTTGGAGACGACGCATTCCAATCTTATATCTTAGTTTCTCAAAAGTTCATGTTGGTAATGCATTTGTGAATAAATCTGCAAAATTATCACTCGAACAAACTTGTTGTACATCAATATCACTATTCTTCTGGAGATCATGTGTGAAGAATAATTTTGGTGAAATATGTTTCGTTTTGTCTCCTTTTATGAAGTCATCTTTCAATTGAGCTGTGTACGCGACATTGTCTTCGAATATAACTATGGGTATTTTGACATTATTTTTCAGGCCGCATCTTTCTTTGATTAAATGTATCATCAATCTCAACCACACACATTCTCTACTTGCTTCATGAATTGCTATTATTTCAACATGATTTTAAAAAGTAGCAACAATAGACTGCTTTGTAGATCGCCATGATATAGCAGTTCCTGAGTGTGTAAATAGATAGCATGTTTGAGATCGAGATCTATGTGGGTCTGATAAATAATCTGGATCTGTATAAGCAATAAGGTCTGCACAACCTTTGTTAGTATAAAACAAATTCATATCAATGGTACCTTTTAGGTATTGCAAAATATGTTTGATACAGTTCCAATATTTTTGCGTTGAGAATGAACTATACCTTGACAGAAAATTAACAGAAAATTTTATATCAGGCTTGGTTACGTTAGCAAGATACAAAAGTGCACCAATAGCACTTAGATATTATTACACCTCAAAAATTTATACACTAAGATTCAGACTATTTTTCATATGCGTATAAACTAGAACAGAAGGACTTCTAATTGTATATATGAGTTAGGATCAATTCCTAAGTATTTTAAGTGTATTAGATGTGGTTTAGGGTTATAAGGGATCTCTAACACTAAGCTAAGTCCAAATAATTTCTATCGGCTAAGTTTTCGAATAAGTCTGTATAAGGGTCAACTTCAAATAGGCATATATCCTAGAATATAACGAATTGGGTGGACCATAACAAATTGGGTAAAAAGTTATGTCCACTTAACCAGAAGGGTGCGCGATCAGTCTGTGTCGCGGACTTGGCCAATTTTGCTTCAACTTAAAATTTCGGGAAAAAAATGAACCATGGGGGAACAACTCCGCGACGCGGACTTGTTCCACCTTAGTCAATTTTTTGCCCATTTTCAATTTTGGGGAGGGGCTTTTGGGTCTTTTCCCCACTACGTTTTAGGGATAAATTCCGCCCCCATATTAGTTTCTAAGGAGTTTTCTCTCCTAAAATACCCAAGAACATTGAGAGTAAGAATTGGAAGAGGGCTAGAATTCAAGTTCTTCAAGTAAGGCTATCAAATCCTTGATTTGTTCTTCAAGTCAGGTATGTAAGGCTGCTCATAACATGAATTGAATCCACCCATGTGCCCTACATCTTCTTTGAGTTGAATGTTCATATGAATTGAGTTTTCTCGATAGATTTATGTCCTAATGAGTTTTTACATCTTCAAACTTGATTTTGTTATGTTGATGTTGATGAGTTGAGAATTGATAAATGCTTCATTTCTTCATCCCCATGAACCCGAGTTGATTCCTATATACAATATTCTTATACTATGGTTGGATTTAAGAGTTGATTGGTATGAGTTGTTATACATATTTTTTTGTTATAAGCTTAAATATTTTAAGTCTCCTTAATTGTTGATTTAGAGTCTTGATGAGTCATGATTTAGTCCCAAAATATTGGCTCAATGAATGAAGAAATGATTGGATAGGATTAAATGTTGTCATAAATGTATATCTAAACTACTCTTGAAAAATATGATTGGGATTGATTGGATAGTATGATCGGTTGAGACGTTTGATTGTAATAGAATTGATGAATTGATAAAGGTCCAAAAGAGACTTGTCGAAATGACTTGATTGAACTGATTGGATAGAATTTTATGAGCATTGAGTCTTAGGAGGAGTATCGAGCACCAAATTAGGTAAGAGTAAGTAATAACTCGAACCCAATAACTACGTCGCCAAATGTAGGAGAGGATTGAACTATTAAAGTCAGATGTTTTCCAAATTACTATCCTGACATGATAGGACTTGATTGGTTATGGATCCATGATTGTTGATTCGTTCCTTCCCTGGCCAGGTATGAATGAACGTGGAAACTATGTCGATTTGTTGTACTATCACTGCTCATAAATGATAGTTGTCGGATAAGAGAAACTCCCATATAGGTATTGATAGTACTTTGAGTCGGATTGGAATGGATTGGATTGGATTGTATATGACTGGTCTTGTGTGAATCATATTCTTGTTTAGACTTAGGACATCTTGATTTAGATGTTCCTTCTTCTGAGTTGAGATTCTGAGTTGATTTGATTCTACCCTGATTAATGTTTTATTCTACCATTTTACATATCCGTACATTCTACATACTGACTCCAGTTGGCCTGCATCATTTCATGATGTAGAGACAGGTACTAGAGATCATCAACAGACGCACCGTTGAGGATCTATTCGCTTTCAGCTAGTTGGTGAGTCCTCCCTATTTTCGGAGGATACCGCAGTTATCTTTTTAGCTTTGAGTTAGCTTTCCTTTATTTTATTTGTGGTAGCCATGAACCTATCATTAGAACCTCTTAAATTATTGATAGAGGCTTCATAGACTAGAGTGTTGATGATGTTGATTTATTTCGTTTTGACTAGTTTCTTCCTTACTAATTGTTGATTAGATAGATGGTTGGCCTTTGGCCTTATTTATGAGTAGTATTCTTGTGAGTTGAGCCTTCTGCTGATAGAATGTGATTGAATAAATGTGTGATTGGATCAAATGGTTCGCTTGAAGACCAGCAATGGTCTTCGATTGTCGTCCATATCCAGGTTACCCTCTCAGGGCGTGACAAACTTGTTATCAGAGCATAGAGTTCAAGAGTCCTAGGGAGTCTATAAAGTTGTGTCTAGTAGAGTCTTACTTATGGGTGTGTTGTGCATCAAACTTATAATTAGGAGGCTATAGGACATTAGAAATTATTTCACTTCTTCCTACTCTAAGATCGTGAGAAAGAGTTTAACACTAAGAGTTTATTCCTAATTCGTGCATTATACGTTTGCAGATAATGCCTCCAAGACGTAACGCAAGTCCGAGGAATACTACCATCACAGAGGTTCCACAGTCAGAGATGCCCTCACCGAGGACTAGGGTCTGACCTGTAAGATATACTGAGGCACCTCAAGTGCCTACTACTCAGCCTGCACCAACTTCGGAGGCAGATTTTTGAGGAGCGATTGCTATGCTCACTCAGTTGGTGGCTACCCGCAATGGTAGCCAGAATTTACCAACTCCTAGCTCTAGTTATCAAGAGTCGTCTGTTACCATGAGGATTAAAGATTTTCTGAGAATGAATCTGCCGGTCTTCACGTGTTCCAAGGTTGATGAGGACCCTCAAAATTTCATTGATGATATGTGGAAGATCTTGAAAGTGATGCATGTTATGGATATCGAGGGAGTTGAGTTGGTTTCTTATTAGTTCAAGGATGTAGCAAATATCTGGTATAACCAGTGGGAAGAAAGTTTGAGGTGGATGATTGGGTGTACTTGAAAGTGTTGCCCATGAAGGGCGTCATGAGGTTTGGAAAAAAGGGAAAACATAGTTCTCGACACATTGGTCCTTACCAAATTGTGAGGAGAATTGGGATTATCGCTTATGAGTTGGAGTTTACCTTCTGAGCTAGCCGTCATTCATCCGGTATTTCACGTCTCGTTGTTGAAAAAGTGATTGGAAGATCCTTCATTGGTAGTACCCATAGTATTAGAGTTAAGGATAACTTGTCCTATAAAAAGATTTCAGTCCAGATTCTTAATTGTTAGATTTGCAAATTGAGGACCAAATAGATTGCCTCAATCAAAGTCTTGTGGAGGAATCAATTTGTTGAGGAAGCCACATGGGAAGATGAGGAAGATATTAAATTCAAATATCCGCATCTATTTGTGTCTATCGATGAGAATGTTGAAGGTAATGTCCATTTTCTTGATTTGAATTGATATGTCCATTCTTGAGTTTGAATAGTAAATTATTTTGAGGATTTGATTGGTTGAATGATTGAGTACTGATTTGTTATTTGTGCCTCGAGTCCATCCTTGGTTTACTCATCATTCGAGGACAAATGATCTTAAGGGGGAGATATTGTTACACCCCAAAAATTTGTACGCTAAGATTCAGACCATTCTTCATATGCGTATAGACTCAAACTGAAGGACTTCTAATTATATATCTGAGTTAGGATAAATTCCTAAGTATTTTAAGTGTATTATATGTGGTTTAGAGTTATAAGGGATCTCTAACACCACGCCAAGTCTAAGGAATTTCTATCGGCTAAGTTTTCGAATGAGTCCGTATAAGGGTCAACTTCAAACGAGCATATCTCATAGAATATAATGACTTGGGTGGCCGATAACCTATAGCATTAAAGGTCTTTGAGTCTTTTATCCAACTCCACCAAGATTGCATTTTTTGGAATTTGGAGTAAAAAGTTATGTCTAGTTAACAAGACGGGTGCGCGACCAGCCCGCATCGCAGACTTGGCCAATTTTGCTTCAACTTTAAATTTTGGGAAAAAAATGAACTGTGGAGGAATATCTCCGCGACACAGACTTGTTCCACCTTAGTTCAATTTTTTGCCCATTTTCAATTTTTGGGAGGGGCTTTTGGGTCTTCCCCCCCTTTCCCCACTATGTTTTAGGGATAAATTCCGCCCCCATATCAGTTTCTAAGGAGTTTTCTCTCCTAAAACACCCAAGAACATTGAGAGCAAGAATTGGAGGAGGACTAGAGTTTAAGTTCTTCAAGTAAGGCCATCAAATTCTTTATTTGTTCTTCAAGTCAGGTATGTAAGGCTGCTCATAACATGGATTAAATCCACCCATGTTCCCTACATCTTCTTTGAGTTGAATGTTTATATGAATTGAGTTTTCTTGATAGATCTATGTCCTAATGAGTTTTTACATCTTCTAACTTGATTTTATTATGTTGATGTTGATGAGTTGAGAAATTGATAAATGTTTCATGTCTTCATCCCCATGAACCCGAGTTGATTCCTATATTATAATATTCTTATATTATGATTGGGTCTAAGAGTTGATTGGTATGAGTTGTTATACATATTTTTTTGTTATAAGCTCAAATATTTTGAGTCTCCTTAATTGTTGATTTGGAGTCTTAATGAGTCATGATTTAGCCCCAAAATATTGGCTGAATGAATGAAGAAATGATTAGATAGGATTAAACGTTGTCATAAATGTATATCTAAACTACTCTTAATAAGCAATATTCATCAAAAGCTTGGAATGTAAATCCTTCAGCATTAGCAAGGCGAATAGCTTTAATTGGATAATCTGGGAACTGCGTCCTTAATCTTATTATTTGTGCCAACGACTTCGCAAACGCCGGGTTGCGAGATGATAGAAGGCACACATGAGACCATCTAGATGATGCATCTATTAGGACCATAAAATATCTCAACAATCCACTAGGTGGATGAGTAGGTCCACATATATCCCCATTTATATGCTCTAAAAAGCCAAGAGATTCAATGTCAACCTTCAGGATTGATGGGCTGGCAATTAATCTGCCTTGATAACAAGCAGCACATGAAAATTCATAATTTGTAAGAATCTTCAGGTTCTTTAACGGATGTCCACTTGAATTTTCAAGAATTCGTCTCATCATTATTGATCCAGGATGACCTATTCGATCATGCCATAGCACAAATGTATTTAGATCAGTAAACTTTTGGTTTATGATTAAATGTGCTTCAATCGCACTAATTTTTGCATAATATAGGCCAGACGAAAAAGTTGATAATTTTTTCAAAATATATTTCTGGGCTGAGACACTCTTGGTTATACCAAGGTATTCAATATTCATTTCATTTAGTGTCTCAACATGATATTCATTTTTGCGGATATCTTTAAAACTTAACAAGTTTCTTGGGGATTTAAAAGAGAATAGTGCATCTTCTATAACAATCTTTGTCCGCTTAGGCAGAAATATAGTAGCTCTTCCGGAGCCTTCAATCATTTTTGAATTACCAGAAATTGTAGTAACATTTGCTTTTCTTCTAAGAATGTAGGAAAAATATTTCTCATTTTTAAAAATGGCATAAGTCGCTCCACTATCAATTACGCAAATATCCCCGTGATTAATTATTGATCCAAACAAAATTTGAGGCATATCCATATTTTTCTTCAGAAAGAAATAAGGTAAATGTTCTAATTAAAACATGGGTCATTATACAATTTTTATTTATTTACACGAATTAAAAAAATATAAACATATTATTTAGTACAGACAAATAAAAAGAAAATTATATAAATATTATCGGGGTTATCAATATTCATATTTTCTTCTGAGAAATTGAATAAACCAGCTACATCTAGATGCATAGGCTTAATATTATCTTCAAAGATAAAGTTTGTCTCTGAATTATTTTCTGTTCTCTTTAGGGATGCCTGATATAGCTGAACCAGACATTTTGATGATCGGTAGATCTGTGACCAGTGTCCCATACCTTCACATCTATGACATATACTTTCTAAATTTTTCTTTGGTATAGCTTCTGCCTTTTCACTCTTCTTTTTATATTGCTTATCATTTTTCGGTACCAGTCGAGCATCATGATTATAATTTTTTCTTCGACCACGACCACGACTGGGGACATGACCTCTTTCTCGTTGGTTATAGTTTGTCTGATTCACTTCAGGGAATGACAAAGAACCAACGGGCCAACTATTATGATTTTTCATTAACGGTTCGTTATGACGTTCAGCAATAAGAAGGTGTGAAAGTAATTCAGAATATTTTTAAAACCTTTTTCTCGATATTGCTGCTGCAGGAGCATATTCGCAGGTGGAAATATGGAGTACGTTTTTTCAAGTTTGTCTTGCTCAATGATTTCTTCTCCGCATAAATTTAACTGTACTATAATTCTAAATAAGACAAAATTATATTCAGTTATATTTTTAAAATCCATTGATCTCAAATTTAGCCTATCATGATATGCCTGTGGAAGGATGACCAACTTCAAGTTGTCATATCTTTCTTTTACATTCTTCCACAGTTTAAATGAGTCTTTTAATGTGAGGTACTGTAATTTTAACCCTTCGTCAAGATGGTGGAGGAGAAATATCATGGCTTTGGTACGGTCCTGACTAGATGCCTTATTGTCGTCTTTGATGGTGTCTGTCAGACCCATCGATTCTAAGTGTATTTTGGTATCTAGTGTCCATGATGAGTAGTCTTTTTCAAATATATCAAGAGCAGCAAATTCAAGTTTAGAGATATTAGACATTTTAAGAAAATAAAATTCTTACCCTTTTGTTACCTTTTTAAAAATAGCTCGAAATGATGGAGGCTTGTGTTGATAACGTGTTATGAAACAAACTAATTTTAACAAATTAATATGAGAGATTGCAAGAGAAAGAGAGACAATTGAGAGATTTTCTTTTTCTGTTGTTGTGCATTTAATTGCATAACAGCAGTAGCTAGTTTTACAACAGCTAGTATGTTTTTGGTATTGAAGGCCAATTTTTTTCTGTTTTAGCCACATTCTTATTTGAGGATGAAAGAATATGAACATCGCACGTATTGCCCTTTTTTTGGACAAATTTTGACATTTCACATTATTGTTGGTTTCATGTCACTTTCACTTTTCTACGTTTGGTATTTTAAAGTATATTTTTGCAAAAAATAAAAATAAAAATATTAATCACCACGTTATTTTTCTTTTCATGCTCAGATTTTTTAAAGTTCACTTATTTCAAAAAGTATTTTATGTTTGGTCAATATTTTAAAAGAATAGCAATTTATCATTTATGTTTGACATATTAATTTAAAAATTACTTTTTTAATATACAAGCAATATTTTGTGCTTGGTCAATATTCCAAAAATGCTTCAAAAAAAAAGTTCCTTTTTCTTAGCTTTTTAAAAAACAATATCTGTTGTGACCGCTGGAAAACACTTATTTTCCCTACAAACTTGGCCAAACACCTTGGAACTTTCTAAAACAAGCCCTTCCCCTTTTATATTTTTAACTCTCCACACAAAGTTTGGCCAAACAGTAACAAAAACAAAAAAAAATGGATTCTACTGCTGCTGCTGATGATTTTTCTTCTTATTCTTCTAGTAGTAGCAGCAGAGTTTTGTGGTTAATTGCAATTCCCTTGATTTTAGTGTCTCTGTATTTTGGCCTAAAAAATTCAACAAGCTATGTTTATTCCAAGAATCATGAGAATATTAATCCACCAATTCCTCAATTAGAAAAGAAGTTGATAAGCAATTTAGAGAAGGTTGAAACTGGTCTTGTTAGAGTCAGAGTTGCTATAAAAGAAGCTCAAAGTAAAAATCAAACATTTCATGATCCTGACTATGTTCCTACTGGTCCAATTTACTGGAATCCCACTGCTTTTCACAGGTATTTTATAGTATTTGTAACTTTTAAAGATTTGAACTTTTTGTCTATAGAATTGAATGGAGCAAAGATTCTTGATTTTTTTTACTATGGAGTTATGATTTTATGAATTGGAATAGAGATTCTTGAACTTTTGACTATACTCTCTCCGTCTCAATTGATCTGACAGTAAAATTTGACTGACACTACTAAAAAATCACTATTATCACACTGAAAATGTTCAGTGGCTATCTCAACAGATGTTTAGATTAAATAGGTGAGAAAAGAAAAAATAGTAATTTTTTCATACGAAAAAAGAGTTTCCTAACTATTTTTGTGAGAATTTGTTTCACACCCTAAATTTTCCTGGTGAGCTGGTTGTGTGAGAAAATTATATTCTATAATACAATTTTTCACTGAATTCAGGGGAACCTTTGTTTCTAGAATTGTGATCTTCGAAACTTAATTGGATTAAATTATCTATATTTTTTTAAAATTAAATGTTAGAAGAATTTTCAAAACTATACTAATAGTACTATAGGTTGTTATTTTACTCATGTCAAAATGTTGAAAAACTAGAAGCTCACGTAGTTTGAATATCGAAAAGTGAAAATCAAAGATCCGTCACATAAATTGGCCGGAGGGAGTAAAATGAACTGGAACAAAAGATCATTAAACTTTTGACAATGGAATTAAGATTCTTTAACTTCTAACTATGGAATTGAGCTGGAGCAAAGATTCTTGAAATTTTGACAATGGAATTAAAGATTCTTCATTTGGGAATTGCAGGAGCTACTTGGAAATGGAGAAACATTTCAAGATTTACGTATATGAGGAAGGTGAGCCCCCTGTATTTCACTATAGTGCTAGTCAAGGAATCCTGGGAATTGAAGGAATTCTGATTCATCAGATTGAGATTAGCAAGTTTCGGACGAATGATCCTGAAAAAGCCCATGTTTACTTCCTCCCATTCAGTGTCTTATCGATAGTAAGCTACGTTTATGTTGTCGATTCTCGGTCATGGGGTCCTATGCAGAATACAGCAGCAGATTATATTGATGGTATATCAAGAAAATACCCTTATTGGAACAGAAGCCTTGGAGCTGATCACTTCATGCTTGCTTGCCATGATTGGGTAAGTAACACAAATTTCCATTAACTATTTTTCATCAGAATAGAGACAAATTTAGAATATAAACTTGATGTGTTCAATCTTAAGTTCTTGTCGTTGAAACTATGACACATTATACTTTTGAAATCTGTTAAAGAATTTAATATTTGTTGAAATTTTAGTAATTTTTCACATATATGTTTACATCTGTCAAAAAGAAACTAAAAGCTATGTTGCTCGAACTTTTCAAAAATATCAACGGGTGCACGTCGGATTCTCGAAAAATAGTGTATTTTTGGAGAATCAGACACGCGTGCGGCATTGAAAGTGAAGAGTCCACGCAACTTAGACAGAAATGACAATTAAAAGAATAGTGTAAAAGCACAAAAAAGAAAGGTACATCATTCAAGGGACTTGATGATCAAACAATGGCCTAAGAATTAGGGAGGATCCAAAATTTTAAGTACAAATGATTATTGTAGGAATCCATAAACTTCAAATCCTTGATTCGCCTCTACTAAGAATCATAACTGATAAAATTTAGTGATGCAGAATCTCGTTGCAAGTCTTCTAATTATTTTGAGGTTGTTTTGTTTGATGTTTATGGGATAGACAATGCTTCTTCTTATGTAATTGCCTTACTGCAGGCTCCTACGATTTCCTTTGCGGTTCCCTACTTGTATAAGAACTCGATACGTGTACTATGCAACGCAAATACCTCCGAAAGATTTGATCCTACCAAGGATGTATCCTTGCCAGAAATCTATCTTCCTCAAGGTAAAATGGATGGCTTAATTGGAGGTCCTTCTCCATCTCATCGTTCTGTTTTAGTTTTCTACGCGGGAGGAATCCATGGCTACATTAGGCAAGTGCTAATGGAACACTGGGGAAAGAACGATGATTCAGACGTGCAAATTCACAAATACCTTCCGAAGAACGTGTCGTACTATGGCATGATTAGAAAGAGCAAGTTCTGTATTTGCCCGAGTGGTTATGAAGTGGCTAGCCCGAGAATGGTTGAGGCACTTTATATGGGGTGTGTACCGGTACTCTTGAAGGATCATTATGTAACACCTTTTAACGATGTTTTGAACTGGAAAAGTTTTGCTGTTGAAATGAATTCGACGGATATACCTAATCTGAAGAAAATCTTGATGTCAATACCTCAAAAACAGTACATCAGAATGCAGATGAGAGGCCTTCAAGTTAGAAGGCATTTTGAAGTAAATTTTCCTCCTAGGAGATATGATGTTTTTCATATGATTCTTCATTCCATTTGGCTTAGAAGGCTCAACATTCAAGTCCATGACACTAAGGATGGATGACTACTTCACAATAAGTGTACTGTATTATTTGGCTATGTTGCTCAAATCCTACAAAAATATCGTCATCCTCTAAATATAATACTTTTTTTGGAGTATCTGACGTGCAGAGGTATTTTTGGATGATCGAGCAACAAAACTGTTTGATTAATGAAAGTTTGCGCATAATTCTGCATTTATGAGTTCCGGGATTTAAGTTCAAACACTTGAATTTTCCCGGATCCTACCAAAATATAATGCCCTCTCATCCCTTGTTGGATCATCCAAATATAATACTAGTACATAATTGGAGAATCTAAATGAGTGCAGTGACATTTTTGGAGGATCCGAGTAACATAATTGTTTTGGTTAAAGGAAGTCTTTGCATAATTTCCGTCATTTATGAATTCCAAGATCTCTGGGAAGAGAGATTAGGCTACACACATAGTTCATTTTTGCATCTACCTTAGTTCAAATGCAGATGATATTGTAGTTCTGTATGCTACTTCTACTTCAACTCATTTGTTGTAGTAACTCTCTTTTTTGTAATATGATTTATCATTGAAGCCGGAAACAGTCTCTCTACCTCACAAAGGTAGGGCGTACATCTCACCCTCCCAAACACCACTTGTGGGATCGCAGTTTCTTTTTTTGTGTTTATATTTTATTCGCACAATCCTATTGTGATACCTATATGTGGATGAATAATTGCAAAGATAACCCTCAAAATTGAATATTACCTTAGCTCAAAGGTTGTTTTACTCAGATATTTCTTATCAAAGTGAGGGATTCATTTAGGACAAAATCAAATCAGAAGCTATTTTCATTGTACCATGAATTGTTGTCATTTCCGCACCCTTGTCCTGTGGTTTGAGAAAGATTTGACTTTTTAAGAGAGAAACACATTTAAAAGCTTATTAAATCCCTCAAGATTCATGAAAATGCCATGCTATTGTTCCAAAATTGTTTGGTACCAGTTACCCATTATATGAAATTGGTAAACTTATTAAGCACTTATTGGTAATGGTAAATAATTCGTTATGACATGTTAAATTACATCCACCGTGTAAATTATTTTTTAATACTGGATAACATGACCAGCTTGCACGGCACGGACTCTTCAATTTAGACTCATGAAGCCAAGTCCCCAACGGGCACGTTAATTTAATATTTTGTGGGGATAATTAGTTTAATTAATTCCTTAAATATAAGTTTGTCAACTCCCTGTCTCAAATTAAAACAGTTACTTTAGTTTGGAAAAAATTATCCCAAAATATATTTGTTTTTTCACCCGCCCTTCGGTATTCACATTAAGGTTTGACTAAATTTGAATTTGGAAGTCCCACATTATGAGGTTAGAGACTTCGTAAATATATTGAGTGGATTTTCTAAATACAAATACAAGTTTCTAGCATGAAAAATACGGGTTCAACATAACCTAGTAGTTTTTTATCAAACTTTGTATAATATATACATTGAGAAATTTAATGAATATGTACAAATAATAAACTTTAAATTCTAGATCCACCACTCAAATTAGAGAAATTCCAGTAGATGAATGTACTTTTCTTTGATTCAATGATATGAAGAGACAGTGTAATGTGGAAACTCTTAACCTGTATATATATATATATATATATATATATATTAATACTCTTTCTGCTGATTATTATGTAACATACAGTAGGTGAAATCTTGGCAAACACATATAATGAAGTAACCTTCAAATAGTTTTTAACTACTTTACCACAAAGACTTACTAGTAACATATAAGCTTAAACATTTGCAACTCCAACAGCAACCATACAACACTTGATTAAGAGATGAGATCAAAGCCCTGCTCCAGTAGACTTTGAGCTAATTTCTCATTAGCTGCTTCAGAGGGATGGAACCCGTCCCAGAAGACGTACTGTGTGGCGTTGTAGCATGTCCCTACTGACCTGACATTGCAAAGGAACGATGTTTCTATCGTACCAGTCCCACAACAAGCCCTCCTTGATTCAAAGAATCCTGCAGGGAATTAA
The DNA here is from genome assembly GCF_947179165.1 of Solanum dulcamara. Lineage (NCBI taxonomy): Eukaryota > Viridiplantae > Streptophyta > Magnoliopsida > Solanales > Solanaceae > Solanum > Solanum dulcamara. The sequence continues at coordinate 8,082,260 of NC_077248.1, read as the reverse complement.
GAAATGCAGATTTGTCAACAGAAAACGTGATACATTGTCCTTTATAATACTGAACGACAGCTAATCCTCTTTGATTTATATTAGACACTTGGAACTCGAGTACTTCCTGATCAGTAGTATATACAGAATTTTTCATAAGTGGTGTCGATATTTAAGAAGTGAACAAATGAACAAATCATTGCAACAATCACAGGTTGAGCTGATTATCACGTCATAGACTCTTTCGTTAACCTTGATTTATCTTTAACCAATGGGGCTAATGTGCCTTAAAAAAATTACAAACTGTATGTATCTAGATTCAAACTAACCGACGTGCTTGATCAATGAACTAGGAAACACTAGTTTGTAAATAGTAGTGGAACCAGAATTTTTACTAAGAGGATTCAAAATATAAACAAATTACAAGCACACAAAAAAACAAAGGGATATCATATATACTATATATACATAAAAAAAAAAACAATTTACCAACTCCTTTACGTAAATGAGGGGCGAATTTATGGTTTCTCCTTTCTTTTTATTTTAGTTAATCTACTTTGTAATATTGCCCGATTGATTATCATTGATCAGAGTATAGTATTGTCGAGATGAAAAAGAAAAATGTGTTTCAGGAAATTACCACTATCTGCAGGTTTAGTGATCATATCGAATAGAGGCTGATAGATGTCGAAGACGACAAGTTTGAGGCCTGGAAGTCTGCTCCTCAAATTTTCTGATGTCCGATTCAGCTTCTCGTTGAAGAAAACAGCATCTTGGTTCAATCTTGCAACACATTGATTGCTTCCTCTACCAAACAAAGTAATTGCTGCTGGCAAACAACCTGTTGGTGGCAGAGTTGTTACTCCAATCTTCCTTGCTCCCATACCATAAAGATTCTGTGTTCATACATTGCTGTTGATGTTAAAATATTGATTGTATTTAAATCGAAAAATTGAAATAGAACATATGTTAGTTTTCGTATGATTTGATTATGTTTATGAGCATTTTGTTCATTGTGTTACAATCCTAGGGCGTTTAGGTAATTTGCTACTTTCTTTATTTTATTTTATATGACGATGTTTGACGCGGTACAAACGTTAAGGAAGAGAAAAAGACTTCTTAGAAGAATAGCCCCAATTTCTAGCCGACTAATTGTGTTGACCATATAATTGGGAGGAAATGTGTCGCATTAGGGGTAAATATTGAACTAAAAAAGTTTCTTGATCTCAATATGACTTGCCACCCGAGATGAATCTATCATTTCCATTTGTCACAGAAGTATTTTCAAAATTAGGGGTTTTAAACATGACTTTTCTATGATTGTAATATAAGAAATGTGTCCTTACTTCCAAAAGTAACTAAAAAAGAAAGTGTCATATCAAATGGAATGCGTGTTTGGGCAAAGGTAAACTATATCTGATCCCTATTTGCATATTTTATAGATAAGTGGTGCCTACAAATTTCTTGCCGTGCATCAATATGTGTAGAAAACATAATACCAGAAGTCTCAAGATGTTTCATAGATCACCCCTCTCTACAAATTTTACAACCCCCACGCCACCCCAAACCATATTTTGATTGAACCTCCACTATATCAACTTACAACTTGAACTATTAGATAATCATAATAACATCTTTGTGCCCATTACTACTACAAAACCATATGTACATGATAGTTTAACCTCATATGTCTCCTCAGAGATCACAAATAAATCAGTAGACACGAGAAGAGGAGAGGGAAAAAAACATACCTGAACGAATGTAGTATAAGACTGCATAAGCATATCGGAAAATCGATCAGGTGAGAAGATCCTGTTGAGCATTGGATTAACATAGTAATTCTGAATAAAATCACTGCTCCCTGCACTTAATAGATGGATTCCTCCTGCAATTATATTATTAGCTTGTGTCCTTCCTACTAAATTCACTACTTTTCCTTGCCATTCCCTGTAATACTGTAGCTGCTGTGCCAATGTAAGTGCACGCTGCAAATTAAACAACAACATACAATATTTCTAGTTAGTTATCCACAAGACACCACACAATTTCATTCAGGTTAATTTACATATGGCCACTTAACATTATCTATTATAATTATAGAAAGCTTTTGACCAAAGAATGATTATGCCAATAATTATTAAAAGTTGCGGTGGGATAGATAGAACCCTTACGCCCTTAATCAGAGATTTGGAGATTAAGCTTTATTAATAGAAAAAAATTTGGTATGAAGTGGCACGAATCCAAATTTGTTGGGACCCCTCAACAAAAATAATGAAAGATAACTAAAAAGAACATTTTAATGGTTTTAATTTATTTATTTATTCCCCATATATGTAAAACGATTATCTAGTGCCAAATTTTGACATTTTGGTCATCTGTATACATTGAGCAATAAAAAAGGACAGCTCAATGTACAAAGCATATCGTTTTCACTCTGCATCCAGAGAAGAACCACAACTAAAGGGATGAAAAAGGCAACTTGTTCTGATGCAAATATCAATGATGATTCTAATTTCTAACGGTTTGAACTTGTAATCTATAAGTTACACAGAAACAATTTATATTTGTAATCTATAAATTACACAGAAACAACTTTATAGTTGTTTCAAAAATTATTTTTGTCACTTTATGTGACTACAATTTAATTATCATATTTTATATTTGTAATAGCTAAAGCCTAAAGTTAAATAGCCATGTGTGAAATTAGCCCACAAAATTGTAAGGAAGAATAAATTAAAGAAACTACTAACATAAAGTTGAGGAGTCCTTTCATAATAACCAGAAGCAGCAGAGGCAAAGTTGACACCAGTCAGTATATTTCTCCCTCTTGCCTCTGGGCTAAGGTAAGCTGGTGGATATGTAGTGAACCCAAGATATTCAGCTGTCAATAATTCAACACATGCAACTATGAGATACAATATTTTCGAAATACAAATGTGAAAATTAATTAAATATTCAATTTTGAACTCAAAAGCTCAATGAATTCAATATAAAATTTAAAATTTAAATTCACATCTGCATGTAATAGAGAAAAGTTGGTGGACGTAGTGAAGAACCTACACTACAAATCAGTGGCGATGCCACGCAGAAAATTATATTATTTATACATGATTAAAATAATTTTTTATGTATATATAATAAATGTCGAATATCCTTCAATTAGTTCATGTGTCTACTTCTACAGATTTTGAAGTCAAAATCCTGCTCCGTCATTGCTACAAGTTCATCCAAACTCAGTAGCTTTGGCTTAGACTTATATATGTGTTTAAAAAAACTCAAAAAATTAGTACAAGTAATAAATTTCAAAACCTAGTATATTAGACGGGAGATGATAAGATTTTGAACGTAGATTAATAAAATTTAAATTTTGAATTCAGCTCTGTTGTTTAATTTACCAGTGAAGTCAGTTGCCAGCTTTCCATTGCAGAATCTTCCAGTAGGTCTGTGAGTAACAAAATCTCTTCCATAAGGAAGAAAATTAGCCTTGATAAGAGTAGTCAAATTGTTATTATTTCCAACATCAACTACAGAGTCTCCAAATATGTTCAATGCTGGAACTAGAGGATCTCCATTTGCCACATAAGAAAACACAACAACAAAAAATACAACACACTTTAAGAACCTCATTTTTTTTTTCAATTGAAATTCTGCTTCTTTTTTTTCTTCTCTGTTTTTTAGTTTGGGGTGTTGGAGAATTTAAAGGAGAATTTTAGTTAAATAAAGGTCAAAAAGTGAAATAACTGATGGATAGAAAGTTGATTGTTTTTCATGTGAGTACGGGGGGCATATTTGGCACATCCTAGTATTTGAATGTTGGCATTATTAGGCGAATATACGAGGTCGTTTTGATTAGCTTATAAGGTGTTTTTAGTTTTTTTGAGTGGTTGGTCAACTTAAAATCATTTTGGGCTTAAAATAAGTCTTAATAAATAGTTGAATTTATTTAGATGAACTTATCTGAGAAATTTATATAAATGTACTACATTAAGAAAATATTTACAATTTATAGAAATAATATTTTTTTTAATGAACACTTATAATATAATTATAATAAATTTTAATAAATATTAGCGAGAATAATTTATAAAACTCATATAATACAAGTTTTATTCATGAATAATTTATTTATCACATATTTTAATACACTTATAATACATTGTGTCAATTTCTTACCAAACAAGTATAATATATTTTAAAACACTTATAATACATTTATATTGCATGCATAATTCACTTTTAATACATAGTAAATATATTATAATATTACTATATATTGCTATAAATGGTAATAAATAAAAAGTATCGCTAAAATCAGTAATTATTTATCAAAAAGTATTTTTCATAGTAATTTTTCCAACTTATTTTAAGCAGTTTATAAGTTAAAAACAGTTTATAAGTCAAAAAATAAAATTGGTCTGCACCTATTTTTTTTTAACTTATAAGTAGTTTTCAACTTATAAATTGCTTAAAAATAAATCAATCCAAACATGCTAATATACTCATTCTGTGTCAAATTACTTGGTCCTGCCCCGTGATCAAGGGCAAAGCTAGCTTAGGGCTAGAGATTCATCCCAATCCTTCTAGAAGTTATACTATTTATAGATAATTTAATTGTTTTTTTTGTGTATATAATAAATATTGAACCCTTTCGACTAATTTCTATATTTACTTTTTAATATTTTAAATTATGTTAGTGAAAATTTTATCTCCGACACTGCTGATAATGTCCTAAGAATGTTTTAATTAGATACTCCCTCTATTCCATATTAACTGAATTTGTAGAGCTTTTTTCATTGTTCAAAATAGTTGAATTGTTCAAAGTTCAAGAAAAATATGTTAATTTTTTCATGTTTACCCTTTCCATTAATGAAGTTATGTTATTTTCTAGGAGTTAAACTACGTTACTTACAAAGTTATGCTTCAATAAATGACTACTTGTATTTATGATTTCAATTTAATCATCTTTATGAGGTTGATTAAACAAATGAGTAATAAAGAAAAATATAATTCAAATTTTGTCCTTAAATATTTTTCTTAATATGTGTGCATTACCTTACAAATTTAGTTAATATGGAATAAAGAGAGTATAGTTTACCAAATTAGCTTTATTAATGATCATGCTTTGAAACTCTAAATTTAAATAATAAGAATGGGAGAAAATGTCATAAATAGTCTCTTAACTTTAAAAGTAGGTCAAAAATGGTCCGTTAATTATACACTTACTAGATTTAATCCTTTAACTATTTAAAAACTTATTATGTTTGGTCCATTAACTATACACTTATCGATTTTAGTCCCTTAATATGCACTTACCGATTTTAGTTCTTTAAGTATTTAAATAGTTATCAGATTTGGTCTTTTACCCATTTTTTACACAAATTTAGGTATTCAATAGTGGAATCTATCCCTCAATGAAATTAAATCATTAATCCATTGTTTTCAGTTGTTTCTCTCGCGCTATTTTTTCTTCAAATTCCTCTAATGAAAAGAACCTTACCTCAACGACTCATAATAAAATTCACGAGAAAAAAATATATAAATCATACTTTTATTCAATGAAGGATAAAATGAATCAAATTATTGCTACGAATGACGTAAATATACTAAAATTTATTATAAAAAAAAATATTACCCGTTAAGTGTGGAGAGAGATTTATTTATATTTAATAGAAACAAATTTCTTACAATGAGAATAAAATTAAAAGTTCTATTCTCACATAATTTGGTTCCAAATTTTGTACTCCAACGACTTTAATGAAGAAAATTTATTTAATTATTCAGAAGTTGAAATTTATAAAATGGTAGATTTGTAGCTTCTTTTTTTTTAATTTTGAAAAAGATCGGTTTTATTATTTATTTTACGTAGAGAAATTTGAGTAATAAGATAAAAAAAAATTATTTTTCTTTTGTATGAAAAAAATTAAAAAATTTGTGATGATTATGTATCATTAACAGCTAAAGAAGGGAACATAGCATATTCAAGTCATTAGCAATAATAATATGCTTCATTTTGTCCTCTATTGAATAAAATTATGACTTATATCTTCTTTCCTCATTAATTTAATTTTGAATCGTTGAAGTTATTATTCTTTTCATAAGAGTAGTTTGAAAAAAAAAGTAGCGAGAAGAGAGAAACAAAAGAAAAAATGGGTTAAAGATTTAATTTCACGAATGCATGAGTTCCGTTAATAGAAATCTAAAATAGTTGCACAAAAAAAGAAAAAGAGACCAAATCTGATAATATTTAATACTTAAAGGACTAAAATCGATAAGTGTATAGTTAAAAGACTAAAATCAGTAAGTATATAGTTAAGGGATCAAATATGATAAGTTTTTAAATAATTCAAGAATTAAATATGATAAGTGTATAGTTAAGAGGCCATTTTAGATCTACTCTTATAGTTAAAAGACTATTTATGACAATTTTTTCAATAGAATAATATAAGAAAAACATAATAAAATTTTCATAATTTGTTAAAATTGACGAGTAAACTTAAATATTGATTTTGATATATGAATTAAGTAAAATTAAACTGGACTACAAAACAGATTGTTAAAAAGTTTTATTTCATTTTTGTCCTTTATTGTGAGTTTGTTTAGAAGTATGACGAATTATTATATTTTCAATAAAGGCCTTAGATAAAGATACTTTTTTTTTTCAAGAAAACTGAAAGCAAAATTTGCCACTGTTTTTCAAGAAAACTGAAAGCAAAATTTGCGTGACACAGTACAGAAAATCTGTTTACAAACATATGACCTATTTACACTAGGAAAAAAGTTTATTGGCGGCTCAATTTTGTGAGCTATAACTTTTATGAGTACATAGTTGAACTGCTTAGTATTAATTTAAGTATAATATATAAATATGATTTTTAATTGATAATTATAATTTTTAATTTTATCAGTATATAAGTAGATTTTTTAATTATTTTTGAACAAATAAATATTTTTGTCTTATATGTATCTTATATGAAAATTTTGTATCATATGTAGCATTCTATAGATATTATGTCACATTTAACATATGTGTTTACTAATTTAAGTTTATATAAATTTAAATATCTATTTGTTTATAATAAAAATTGAAGAGCATAAATATTAAATAAAGTCAAGTTAAATAATATTTTCTTCGTTTTTATTTACTTGTCAAAAAATTTCTAATTTGATTTTTTTTTTAAATTGTCAATTTTAACAAATCAAGAAAGGGTAATTTTTTTCTTCCTCTTATACTCTTAATTTATTAACATTGAGTTAATATTTTAAAAAAATATAATAAGTAATTATGTTTAAAATTCTATTAATTAATAGAGATAAAATGGTAAACTCACTATATCAATTATTTTTTTAAAAAAAGTGTGTCCAATTAAAATTTAATAAATAAAAAAACAAAAATATATATTTATGTATTATGCTGTTTTATGTAAAAAGAACTTTAACTTTGATGCACAAATATAAAACGGTGGCAATAAATAGTAGAGAAGTTCGAGGTTAACGATAGATATTTGATCAATTCATATATATCCAGGGGTAGGAGATACGATTTTAAAAAAAAATAAAAACTAAATGAAGATTGTTAATGTTTGTGGTTAGAAACATGTTTATATATTTGTATTATGATAAGTCATTTGACATTTGTAGCAAAATATATCATAAAATTTGTGGCAATGAGTAATATTACTTCAGGTGCTTTCTACATGTCATATTTTTGTGCACTAATTAAATTGTCCTTTATTTTGTTATATTATATGAGGGGAGGCTTGAAATAATTATAAAATTATCATTTCTATCTATAGGCTACGGTTTGAATTTGTTGTGATGTTAGCCATTACTATTTGTATGATAAATTGCTTATAATATATTTTGTGCATCGAATCATCTTTTGTTTTGTTATATTAATAGAAATGGAATTTTAGAATAATATTAACGTTATTTTTGTGTGATTTATATATCATAAATTTAAATTATGCAATCAGTCATTGATATTTGAATTAGAGTAAATTGCATGCTTATATTTATACACTCACATAGAAATTAAAATATTTGTTCACAAATTATGCATGAACGCAAAATATTTTATAGACTGCACCTTTATTTTTATTTATTTTTTGTTTTAGATTACTTGATCCCGTTTAATCTGATAAAATTTTTAAAAGAACTTAGAAATATATTTTATAAAACTAATCATATTAAGTACTTGAGCATTTATGAAGTCAATTGTGAATTAAGGACAAAATGCATTAAATTGGGAAGAGTACCTCCCACAGCTACCTAGAAGCTAAGCATTCGTGAATTCCAACGTCCTAGCTAGCACTTATAATGAGATAGTATCATCACTTCCCTCTTTATTGCTACTGCAAATCTTCATCAGCCTTCAATTCATGTGTATGACTTGACAATTCTATACATACTATCTTGTGATGTTGGTTTCAAGTCCATTTAATTAAAAAAGAATGTATTTTATGTTTTTCAATTTTGGATGAGCATAAATAGAAAGTTAAATTTATATAAACTTAAATAAATAGATACACAAGTTCTACGTGACGTAATACATATAGAAGGTCAAGTAAGATGTCGCGTAGGGAGCGAATTGCCACATAAGACGCTAAATAGGACGTGTGTGCTTACTTGTTCTTTTAGATACCTACTTGTTGTAACGATCTAACCCGTGGTTACTAAAAATATCTGCAGTAAAGGTATAGAAATCTCATTCTTCATAAGACTAGGATCAATTCCTTGGTATGCGAGTACATTAGGTGTGAACTAAGGTCGTACTATGCTCCTATCTCAAAGTTGAGTTGAAAGCATCTTTCTGATTTAGTTTTGGACTTGAGTTCAAAGTAAGGTCAACTTCAAATGACTATATCTCTCAGCCTATAATGAATTATGTGGCCCAAAACCTATCAAATTAAAGTTCTATAAGTCTTCTTTCCAATTCCACTTAATTTGTCCCATTTGGAGTTCGAAGTAAAAAGTTATGCCCATTTTACTGAGCATTGTCCGTGCTGGGCCGCCGAAGCAGGATTTGGGCTGCTGATGCGGGATTTGATGGGACATAATGGAAATGAGGCGTATTTTATTATCTCATTCTTCCCCTAAGTGCCAAAATAGATGATTATTACCCTAGAAACCTCCCAAGAAGCTATTCTAGGCTTGATGAGAAGGAGAGAAGAGATTCCTAACAAAAAAAGGTTACAACCCATGGATTTCAGGCCTGTCTCCATAGATTCTCCTTCCGAAAGTCAGGGATCGTGCTATAATCCTTTTACAATTGGTTGGAACCTATATATACTAGGTTTCTCTAATTGAGTAGTTGTAAATATGTTTCCACACATTCTATATTGTAGTTGACGGGAGATTTCATACCTAGGCCTTCGGACATGGAGTCTGGATGGTTAAATGATTGTCAATTGTTGTTTAAAGTAGAAATGTATGCTGTGGATCGTGATTTTTATGTGACTAGTGATAAAGGTTCAATCTTTGAATATCAATCTTGGTGAAAACTGTTTAGAAGGCCAATGACCTATGTGAGATTAAATGTAGACATTTGTTAGGTTGTTAAGAGATCTTGAGACCTGTTGGTTATGGATTTAATATATATAGAGGAATGTGATTATACAATAACTATGTGAGTTTATGTTGATTATTCCATGGGAATTACTTGAGTAATGCGAATCATGAGATAATGGGTGAATGTGAATGACTTAGTATTGATTGATTTCTTGCTATGAACCTATTTGATTACATGTGGTTATAGGTTATGGTTTATTCTATATCGTAGAGAGACTCTTAATAGTGATTGAGTAACATTGTGATGTTTACCATGCATTTAATTATTGTGGTTAAGTAATTGATATGTCGTTGTGATTGGTCTACGATGCCAAGACCGTGAAATATATAATTTTGAACTAGCTCCACTTAAAGTGATGCCTTGAATAGAGAAAGCTTGTTGAAATATTGTTAATGAAGGGAAAGATAGAACGAAACCAATGAAATGACTATTTATGAGCAATTGCATACAATTAACCTGTTACTTGATTGTGTAAGTATGTGAACTATTCGTTGTGGACTGTGATTGTGGTTGTGATTTTGATATTGGATTGGGTGTCACGTTCCGACACATATATTGAATCGGATGTCATATTCTGACACATATATTGAATCGGATGTCACGTTTCGACACATATATAGAATCGGGTGTCATGTTTCGACATATATATAGTTTGGGTATGGGTTTCATGAGAGAGTCATTGCATGGCTATCATTTATGAATTGATCTTAACTATGTGGGTGATGATAGAGAAACTGACGCGAGTATAATTGAGCATGCCCATTCTGTGTAATAGTTGATATGAAAGGGCCGAAGGTCCAAGTGTTACCATATTGATTGTTGTATTTGAGATTTACCTTGTGAAACTATATAATTCTCCTGAAATGGTAAATTGATAATGGGTTCCTGTATATGCCTGTTCGGATAATGTTATGGGTGCTAGATGCGTCCGCATCATAGGTATGAGGTCGTAGGTAAACAAGTGGAAAGCAGTCAATGCGTTGTTAAGTGAGATTAGTGACTTAAAGTCAGATATTGTTGATGTCTTGTGCACATATGTGTTAAAATGGGGAGTTGGAGAGAATACAGGTTTGGTGGTGTATTTCCTTAAGAGCATGCTTTCTTCTTGTTGATTTCTTTATATTATGCAGTGGATATCGGATTGACCAATGATGCCTACCGATACATGTTGTTTGTACCGATACTACTAGTGTTATGCCACTTAGCATAATATGATTGTCGGGTCGGTGATATTTCATTGGTGAATACGAAGATGAGTCTCCAACAGCTTCTACTCTACCTTCCTTATGGTAGGAGTTATGTCTTATTTTTATTTATACTCCATATTTTTAGAAGCTCTTGTAAATATTTAGACTAGTATCCTTGGGGGTGTTAGCATTTTTCTTGTATCAACCTTGGAGTTTCAAGTAAATTTACGATGACTTCACTACTCTTTTAGGTTATTAATGGTATTTTGTTAAACTTTTGTATGATATTTCTGTTTGTAGGATTGAGGGTTCTCCTATATCTAGATGTTAGAGTAGGTTCCCGAACGACCTTTTGGGTTGGGTCGCGATACTTGTGCACACCAAAAGTTGAATGAAATAGATGTCAGATAAGGAAGGCCAAGTTAAGACACATTTTAGATATTATACCCTTTTTTTTACAACTTTTTAATTTTAAATTTTCATGTAATATATTTAATATCACAAAATTAAAGGACATTTTGGTATATTAAATCTAAAGAGACGTTTGTCTATGAATTTGTTTTTACTTTTTCGCCTCACACGCTTTAGTCAAAAAAATTAAAAAAAATATGAAACTTAAAAAACACCAAAAAAATGTTATTAATGGCAAAACACAACTTCATTTTTCACTTTACAAACTTACTTTTTTAAATACTCATAATTTTCATGGTCAAGCATTCTCGTAAGATCAAAAAATTCAAAATTTTCTTTCAAATCAGACGACGACGACAACAACAACAACATATCCAGTGTAATTCCATTAGTGGGGTCTGAAGAAGGTAGATGTACGCAGATTTTACCACCATCTCATGGAGATAGAAAGGTTATTTCTAAAAGACCCTCGGCTCAAAAGTACCTGTCGCGAGAAAGAGAGAACAACAATATATACTAATGCTTCACCTACTTAATCCAAAGTATTGTTGAGCTTAGCTCCGTCTTTCTTTTTCATTATTAAGTAACACAATTTTAAAGCCAAATATATTATCGGTTTGAAGGGGGACGAACAAAACCCTAACCCTCCAGTAATGAAATTCATTGAAAATTTAGGGAAAAGGTAGAGAAGTCTTATTATGGGTGATAATAAATTTTACGATTGAGAATCATCATTCTAATTTGTCAGAATATCAAAAATTAATTAGTGGGTAATGATTTGCACGGATAAAAATGGGTCACGTGAATTATGGTGTCTTCATATTAAAAAGAGGGAATTCGGGCAATTATAAAAAAAAGTCGGGATAAATTATAATTGAGCTTTTTTTACTATGGGATTTAAGAAAGTAAAAATTACTAGAAAAAACACTTTTTAATAAATATTACTGATTTTAGCGATACTTTTTATTTATTACCATTTATAGCAATATATAGCAATATTATGATATATCTACTATGTATTAAAAGTGAATTATGCATGCAATATAAATGTATTATAAGTGTTTTAAAATATATTATACTTGTTTGGTAAGAAATTGACACAATGTAATATAAATGTATTAAAGTATGTGATAAATGTATTATCCATGAATAAAACTTGTATTATATGAGTTTTATAAATTATTCTCGCTAATATGTATTAAAATTATATTATAAGTGTTCAGTGAAAAAAATATTATTACTATAAATGATAAATATATTCTTAATATAGTACATTTATGTAAATTTCAAAATTATGCAATACCAGCTAACTTGTCTGATCTATTTCTCCATAAGTGGATCAAACCTGATAACAATCCGTTAGTACTTGCTGACAAAACCATTAACAAGAACAAATTTCGTGACCCAACAACAGCTTGGTTAGGTCAAGATGGTCGTTGGAGAATGTTGGTCGGTAGCCTTAGAAATCAGAGAGAATTAGCAATATTGTATCGGAGTAGGGACTTCATGAAGTGGACCAAAGCCCAACACCCACTTCATTCATCTGCTAATACTAGAAATTGGAGTGTGTTGATTTTTTTCCGATTTCATTGGAGCATACAGATGGTCTGGACACATCACGTATAAGGGCAGCCCGGTGCATTAAAACTTCCTCTATGCACGGGGTTCGGGGAAGAGCCTGATCACAAGGGTCTATTGTACGTAGCCTTATCTTGCATTTCTGCCAGAGGCTGTTTCTAAAGCTTGAACCTGTGACCTTCTGGTCACATGACAGCAACTTTACCAGTTACTCCAAGGCTCCCCTTCTCTGGACACATCATGTAATGGTGACAAAATTAAACATGTTATGAAAGTCAATCTTGATGATACACGATTTGACTATTATATTATTGGTACCTATGACACCAAAAAAGATAGATATGTTCCGGACGATATAATGATTGATGGATGGCATAGATTGAGACTGGATTAAGGTAATTTTTATGTATCTGAGACTTTTTATGATCCTAGCAAAAATTGAAGAATTTTGTGGGATGGACCAATGAATCGGACGTTACGTTGTTCCAACAGATGCCATCAACAAAGGATGGTCTGGAATTCAGGTCCTCGCTCCTAGTGGCAAACATTTAGTTCAATGGCCTATTGAAGAATTAGAAATCTTGACAAAGAAAAAGATTGAGGTAAGAAATTAAAATTGAACAAGGGCGAAAATTTGGAAGTCAAGGAATCCGAATTTGCAATAATGCAAGATGTTTTATGGTATGAATTAATTTTTTTTGTATGAAATTTTTGTGTCAACTCAAATTTACAGTTAATTTGTGAGTGTTTGGCAGGCTGACATTGAAGTAACATTTTCCTTTTCAAGTTTGGAAAATGCTGAAGAATTTGATCCTAGTTGGGCTAATCTTTATGCCTAAGATATATGTGCCATTAGGGGTTCGACAGTTCAAGGTGGACTTGGTCCATTTGGGCTCCTAACATTATCTTCAGAAAACTTGGAAGAATATACACATATATTTTTTAAAGTGTTTAAAATCCCAGATAAATACAAGGTTTTCATGTGTTCTGATGCCTCAAGGTTTGTCTTCTGATCACACTTTTCTTATCAGCAAATATCTCTTCCCTTAAATTAGAGAGATCTCGAATTTAAACTTTTGGAATGAAAAAAATACTTAGAGGAAGAACTCATCCTATTTAATGAGTCTTATGCAATGCAAATTTAAGTTAATTGGGCAAAAGTGTTGTTATCTTTATGTTTTTGCAATTGGCTTATGTTGTCATTTCTTTTGGCAACAGGTCAAGTGTTAGATATCGTAAAAAGATGTATAAGTCATCGTTTGCTGGATATGTGGATGTAAATCTAACAGACAAAACAGTCTCTAAGGAGTTTGGTAAGTTTTGTTTAGTACTTTTTTTTTGTAAAATATTATACTTAAATTCATATTTCAATTCATTTTTCTTTTGTGCTGCATTGACAATTCGTTAATTCTTTATTTAGATTGATCATTCCGTAGTAGAGAGCTTTGATTCTGATGGAAAGACATGTATTACATTAAGGATTTATCTGGCATTAGCCATTTACTGGGATATATCATATACATTTATATGTTTTCAACAATGGTACTGAAACCGTCAAAATTGACAGTCGTAATGGTTGGAGCATGGGTAATTCCAAGAGATAGAACTAGAGAAAAGACGAAAATATAGCTTCCTTCAATTTTCCTCTCTTTTCACGTTAGCCTTTTTTTTTTTCCTTTTCATGTTAGCATTTTTTTTATGAGAACTTGTACAAATTTGCTACTTCTAGTAATTTAGGAATAAAATATTCTTCTTTTCTATTAAATTGAATTGATCACTCTTGATATAGAATCCAATTATCTTTCTACCGAGTTCTTATTTCATATCAAAGTATACAAATATTTAATTATTCTATGTGTATATATATGAGACACAAACTTATATATTTGTAAGTCAATATAATGAAGTCGGAATTTTTTACTTGTGTCTAATCTTTAAGACATTTCTCAGAGAATACATATTCAAATCTGTGCATTCAAGGAACATTTCTTTCGGCAGGAGGTTACATAGTTGGATAGAAGGTAGTAGATAGTTGAGTTCCGACTCGCTTTTCAGCCGGTTTAGGCTTGGTGGGAGTCTGGGAGCATTGTGTTTATTGTAGTATTAGACTTGTGTATGTATTTTCATTTAGTTAACACATTATTTTGTTGTTATTATTATTTCTTTTCCCTGATGTTCTGTACTGCTTTTCTTATTATTTGACATGTCTTTTTTCATTCTCATATTCCCTGGTTTGTGAATATTTTGATTTGTTGAATTTGAGTCGAGGGTCTTATGAAAATAACCTCTCTACATCTTCTATGAAAAAGAGATAAGGTCTATGTACACTCTACACTTCTCAAACCCATTAGGTATGTTGTTGTTGCATTCGAGTAACAGTACCTTCTTCATCATCTTCAGCCTTAATACTTTCAATCTTCTCGTTGACAATTGAATCAATTTCAACTAGTAGTGCTGTTCTCATCCTATCTAGCATAGATTCAAGTTCCGATTTTGTTTGAAAAGCAACACTGCAGATTGAAACAGAACACAAGATTTTGAATTAAAAGGATTCCTCTGTAAAAATTTCCTTCATTGGCTCATGAAAAGATTAAATCTTGTGAACAAAGAATGAAGTTTGTTAAAATGAGCCAACGTCTCTTTAAACGATCAAGAACCTTACCTGTAAAACACTAGAGCTTTTTCTTTGCTAGAATTATATCTATACTTGAATTCAGTAAATTTCATCGTTTGGTCCGACCTATGATCCAAGTAATATTTCATATTTTTTCAGACAGACTAACAGATATAGTACTCAAAAATTGCATATTAAGTGCTCTAAGTGAAGCTAACACAGCTTCCCTTTTTCTACCAACATTTATAAGTTTGCTTATCCATCTTAGTCTGTCAAAGTTCATATTGGCTCCACTTGTTATTGCGACTACGTTTTCATCCTTGAGGCCATAGTCTTGCAGTATGCTTCAAGTCCGGCTCTAATATGCTCCGTTTCTCTTCAAACATGTCATGTTAAAAATGAAAAACAAAAGAAACAAGTTTCTGTCATGTCTTTTAAAGTAGCTATCAAATGTCAATTTGCCAATTTTGAAGACGGTTTTATTATGTGACAACAGCATAAACTAAAAGAGTATTGAAAAAGATTTGGTTTTTAGTACTTCTAATGGCAAAAAACAAGCAGATAAAATAAGAGTTCTTGTACGTGAAATGTAAGGTAGAAATTGGTGGCTAACCTTTATCGATGCACATATAGCATCGCGATTAACTAGTACAACCCCATCTATTAGCTCCTTATAGAAACAGATAGTTTCTTCTCCGAACACTTTAACAGCTACACCAACTGCGAAAATTCCAACTTGGTCCATCATTACTCTGTGACCATAGTGTAATGACATTGCCATTGCATTTGCATCACATGGCTCAACTCCAATAATCTTTATATTAGGGGCAACCCTTTTCATATATGCAACAATACAAGCTATAAGTCCCCCTCCACCACTAAAGGCTTTGACAACTCTGAATACAATGACATTAACTCAATTGCCGTTAAATGTGTTTGCGGCAATACTAGTGATGCTAAAAGGAAAATCTATTACCACTACATGTCTGTTTTGTTGTAGTGAGCCACAAAACCAGGGGCAGAGTATATATACGATGTCAATACTATGTAGTAGATGTTGATTAATCCCCTCGGACCTCGGCCTATGTTGTCCTGACTCGTCAAATATGCCATGTGGTGCATGTCGGATCCTCTAAAATTAGTACATTGTTTTAGGATCAACGCGGATGCAACAACATTTTTGAAAAGTTTGAACAACATAGTCTTTGGCTTACCTATATTTTGAATCCCTTATTGAAAATTCTGGTTCGATCAGTGCGATCAGTGCATAAAACTCAAGTGTAAACAAAAATCCTAATCTTAATCTCTGGTGTAGTAACATGCATGACAATGATAGCATTTCAGCCAAGTCTTTGAGAAGCTAATGCAACACCTTGAGCATGATTCCCAGCTGATGAGCAAATGATACCTCTTTTCAGCTGCTCCTCTAAGAGTTTGGCCATCATATTGTAAGCTCCTAAGCTTAAATGAAAAGACCTGCCAAATAGTATATGAACATTAATGTTACTTACTGCTTATATTCAATGCAGAATATATATAGGCTATAAGAACATACCTTTTATATCAGAAGAATTTTAACAACAGATATCAGAATAAAGAGGAACAAGTATATCAACTTTAAAGCATAGAGTAGTGAGTTCATTTGGGAAAGAAACACATGAAAAGATTAGATAAATACTTAGGATTCGCTTGGTTACAAGGATAAGGGATTATACAACAACAACATATCCAGTGAAATCCTACAAGTGGGGTTTGGAGAGGATAGAGTATATGCAGACCTTACCACTATGTCATGGAAATATAGAGGTTGTTTCTAAAGGACCCTCGGCTCAAATATATCAGCCCCAAGTAAGAGGGAAAAACAATAGATATAGCACAACGGGTAAAACGAAAAGTAATATAAATTCTACAAGAAAAAAACAATAACAGTAGCAAAATAATGTGATAATCGAAAAGCAATAACAACACAACTATAATGACACGACCAGACCTATGACTACCTTAAACCGTCACAAGTCAAGATAACATTCTACCCTTACTAGCCTTCTACCCTAATATGCGACCTCCATTCATTTCTATCTAAGGTCATGTCCTCGGTGATATTAAGTTGCATCACATCCTGTCTAATCACCTCTCCCCAATACTTTTTCGGTCTACCCCTACCCCTTCGAGTAACCCCTAAATCCAACTGCTTGCACCTCTTAACTGGACATCTTCACACCTTCTTTGCAAATGTCCAAATCATCTCAATCTCGCTTCTCTCATCTTGTATGCTACAAAGTATACTCCCACCTTCTCCTGAATAACCCCATTCCTAATTTTTTCACTCATAGTATGTCCACACATCCGTCTCAACATCCTCATCTCCACAACATGCATCTTCTGAACATGTGAGTTCTTAATTGGCTAGCTCTCTACCCTAAATAACAAAGACGGTCTAACCACCATTCTTTAGAACTTACCTTTAAGTTTAGGTGGTACCTTCTTATCACACAGGACTCCAAAGGCAATCCTCCATTTCATCCATGTTGCCCACATACGATGCATGACATCATCGTTGATGTCCTCACTACTCTGGATGACGGATTCAAGATATTTAAAGTTTTCTCTCTTGGGGATAGGTTGAGTGGCAAGCCTCACTTTCATTCCCTTTTCATCCATCCCAACACTAAATTTGTGCTCTAAGTATTCTGTCTTGATCCTGCTCAATTTGAACCATTTGGACTCCAGAGTTTGTCTCCAAACCTCTAATCTATCATTAACTGTGTCCCGATTCTCATCAATCAATACTATATCATCCGCAAATAGAATACACCATGGAACCTCCTCCTAAATAGACTATGTCAACTCATCCAACCAAGGCAAAAATAAAAGGGTTCAGCACAGATCCTTGATGTAGTCGCATCTCAACAGGAAAATGCTCTGAGTCACCTCTCACCGTCCTAACCCAAGTCTTAGCTCCATCATAGATGTCAATATACACCATCAGAATACCTTTAGCCTCCATACACCTCCAAAAGACATTCCTCAAAACTTTGTCATAGGCCTTTTCAAGATCAATGAACACCATACAAAAATTCCTCTTTCTTTCCCTAAATTTCTCCACCAGTCTCCGCATAAGATGGATTGTTTCAATAGTCGACCACCCTGACATGAATACGAACTGATTCTCTGAAATTGACACTCCTCTCATCACCATCATCTCCACCACTTTCTCCCAAATTTTTATAGTGTGGCTTAGCAATTTGATACCCTTGTAATTATTACAATTTTGAATATCACCCTTGTTCTTGTACAATAGAACCATTGTACTTCACCTCCATTCATCAGGCATCTTAGTTGTCTTCAAAATAGCATTAAACAACCTAGTCAACCAATCCTTACCTGCCTTGTCAATGCTCTTTAAAAAATTCACCGAAAACTCATTGGGTCCGATCGCTCTCCCCCTCCTTCATCCTACTAATAGCACGTCTAACCTCCTCAACCCTAAAATATTTGTAGTACCCAAAATCCCGAAGACTATGAGATTGCGCCAAATCACCCACTACAATGTCACTGTCCCTTTTTTTATTTAAGAGTTTGTGGAAGTAATCTTGCCACCTTTGCTTAATAGAGGTCTCATCCACTAACACCTCACCTCCTTCGTCCTTGATACACTTTACTTGATCCAAGTCGCAAGCTTTTCTCTCTCTCACTTTGTTGAGCCTATACAATCTCTTATCCCCCACCTTTTCCCTCTCACTTAAAATATAAGCGTTCAAAAGCTGCTTTCTTAGGACTCGTGACCGCCGACTTTGCTTTTGTCTTCGCTGTCTTATATATATATTTAAGCCTACACTTCTCATCCTCATCCATGCACTCTAACCACTTCGTATAGGCAACCTTCTTAGCTTTTATTTTGCCTTGAACTTCTCCATTCCACCACCAATCTCCTTGACGACCAACAAACATTCCTCTCGATACCCCTAGTACCTAGGTAGCTGCTTTTTTAATGCAACCAACATTCATGTCCCACATGTTTTTCACATCCCCGCTACTGCTCCAAGCCCCCAAACCAATCAACTTCTCCTAGATTTCTTGAGAAAGGACAGGATTATTTTATTTCACATTTGATAGAAATATTAAATTCCAGGATTAGCAATTACAGAATAGTTATACCTCCGTTTTGAAATGCTTTTTTGGGACTCGAGGTGGCAATTGCAAAACGGCTTGAGATTCATGCATGTGACTTAGTTCTGTGAGGCTTACATCTCAAGCGTCCCGATTGTATGCCTTAAACACGCCCAATGCTCACCCAATGCTCGTTAAATATTTCTACAAAAATCATGTAGTAAATTATCTAATTAGCATTGTTCACCCTCAAATTATTTAACAAATAAATAATAAAAGTTCAATTTATCTATAGAAATATGAAGATGGAGAGTAATTCACATAAATGGCTATATAAATGTAACATAGTACTATATAATTACAAATTGAAACATCGTGAGGATAAATACCATTTGAACATCCGTATGAAAATAGCTAGAAAGTCAAAATTTATATCTAGCATTCTATTGAGTTTCATATATTAGTTCTGTGTCTCAAATTATATACTTCGATTATTTGCTGTTTGAATTCAATTTCGTATTTATTCATGAATGAGTAATGGCTTACATTATAGTACTGATAATTTTCTTTGATTATTTACTTTGGGAGGTAATATGTGTAATTTGATAATATTATTTTAGAAATTATGATTTTTCAAATGTTTGAAAGTTAAAGACAATAAAGTTGATTTGTATCTCAGGATAACGTAAACTATCTAAATAGACATACATTCATACTATATATATTAATGGAAATACATCACTCCCTAAAAAATAGCCTAGACTCACACAGTAATCTATCCCAGAAAATCACGCTTTTAGTCCATATAAACTTACTCTCACTCATCAATCTCACGTTCATCTCCCTAATTTACTCCTTCACTCCAAAGCACCTCATTCTCTCTCCTAATTTCCTTCCACATATTTTTTCCTTCCCCTCCCACGTATTCGTACATCAACAACCACCATGGCTTGCAGAATAGCCCAAGCAACAAGGTCCATCAAAGGAACAACTACTAAAGAGGACACTCAAGACTAAAATATTTATCTTGGTGTATAACTCTCTTTGTATTCTTACTCTCTCTTTCTGGGATGAATTAAATGAGGGCAAGAGACCCTCTATTTATAGGAGCAAAAATGCGTAACAATTTACACGGTGCATTTCTGTCAAATGCGTATACGCGTTAAAAGGAAAAGTTGTTGCTTTTTCTTTCTCTACTTTTCCTTTTTTTCTTCCTCCTTTTCCGTTTTTTCTGACTTTCTTGCATTCTCCCACTTGAAAATTTAATTGTGAATCAATTAAGTCTTCACACCATCATTTCTACCCAAATTACTGCAATGTTACATTTCTGCTAGGCCAATAGAAGATCGACACCATATGAACTTGTTACTGTTGATCGGCTTTGTAAACATATCTGCTAGGTTGTCATTAGTGTGAATTTTATGAATATCCACACTGCCTTCTTCCACCTTCTCACGAACAAAGTGATACTGAACTCATATGTGCTTTGTCCTTGAATGAAATGCCGGATTTTTGGCAAGATACAAAGCGCTCTGACTGTCACAAAATAGAGCAACATTCTCTTGTTTGTGCTTGAGTTCCTCCAGTAACATCTGCATCCATATTGCCTCTTTGCTAGCTTGTGTAGCTGCTACATAATCTTCTTTCATCGTAGATATAGCCACGATAGATTGCACTTTGAAACCCAGCTTACAGCTCCTCCAGCAAGAGTAAATACATAACTTGTGATGGACTTGCTTTTATCAAGATCACCTGCATAATCTGAATCAACATAACCTTTAACAGTAAAGTATGATCCTCCATAACACATTACAACATCTGAGGTACCCTTGATGTATCTCAGGATCCTCTTAATAGTGTTCCAATGCTCTCTACCAGGATTAGCCATGTATCGACTAACCACTCCCACTGCTTGTGCAATGTCAGATCTTGTACATACCATGGCGAACATTAAACTTCCCATTACTGATGCATACAGTACTCGAGACATCTCCATCCTCTCTGCTTTATTGCTAGGACACATACTTGAGGATAACTTGAAATTAATAGGAAGTGGGGTAGAAATTGACTTACAGTCTTGCATCTTGAAGCGTCTCAAGATTTTCTTCAAGTAGTTCTTTTGAGAAAGCCAAATCTTTCTATTATTTTTGTCTCGGTGAATTTTGCATCCCTAGAATCTTGTTTGCTGGTCCCAAGTCCTTCATTTCAAACTCCCTAGCTAACTGTGCCTTTAAATTTGTGAGACGATCTTTGTTGGGACCTGCTACCAACATGTCGTCAACATATAACAGCAAAATAAAAAAATTGTCATCACCAAATCTCTTGTAATAAACACAAGGATCTGAACTATGTCTGTTGTATCCAATACTTATAATGAAGGAATCAAATCTCTTATACCAACATCTCGGCGCCTGTTTGAGACCGTATAGAGATTTGTTCAACCTGCAAACCAAGTTCTTTTTCCCTGTTCTTCAAAACCTTCTGGTTGGAGCATATAAATTTCTTATTCAAGTTCTCCATGAAGAAATGCAGTTTTGACATCTAACTTCTCCAAGTACAAGTCAAATGTAGCACACATCGCCAGGACTATCGAATTATTGTGAGTCGAACCACAAGTGAAAATATCTCATTGAAGTCTATACCTTCTTTCTGAGTGAATCCTTTCACAACCAATCTTGCATGATACTTCTCCACTTGATCATTGTCATTGCGTTTGATCTTGTAGACCCATTTATTTCCAATGGCCTTCCTTCCTTGTGGTAATTGAACAAGATCCCATGTTTTATTTTTATGAAGAGCTTCAATTTCTTCTTGCATTGTTGCCACCCACAAAGATGATTCTTGGCCTTTCATAGCCTCGTGAAAAGTTGAAGGCTCTCCATCTTCTGTTAGTAGACAGTATGCAATATTACTCTCCATAGAATAATCTGAATGCCAAGCTGGTTCTCTTCTCTCCCTAGTTGACCATCAAACTTCTGGAGTTTCGATCTCAGCTTACTCTTGTCTTCGTGCTCTGGTGATGCTTCAGAAGAAACTGGAACTTCTTTTATTTCTTCAACTTCAACTGTAGTAGTCTCTAATTTTTCTTTTAAAGTGCTACCTTCTTTTACTTGTATCTTGTTTTCAAGAAATACAACATCCCTGCTGATAACAACATTGCTGGCAGTGGGATCCCACAAGCGATACCCCTTGACTCCATCAGCATACCTTAAGAAAATGCATTCCCTGAATTTTGGATCCAACTTCGATTTTTCTTGAGTGTTGTACATAACATAAGCAGGACTTCCGAATATACGTAAGCGAGAATAATCAGCTGGTTTTCCTGTCCACATCTCTATTGGCGTTTTCAGATTAATTGCGATTGATGGTGACCGATTGATCACATAACATGCGGTTTTGACTGCTTCTGTCCAGAATTGTTTTTTCAACCTTGCAGTTACCAACATAGCTCTTGTCCGTTCTAACAAGATTCTGTTCATCCGCTCTGCTACTCCATTTTGTTGTGGAGTATATGCCACCGTGAACTGTCTTTTAATATCTTCTTATTTACAGAAGCTATCAAATTCATCACAAGTGTATTCTCCTCCATTATCTGTCCTCAAACACTTGATCTTTTTTTCAAATTCAAGTTTCACCCGCGCTTTGAACTCTTTGAAAACTGGAGAAACATTTGTCTTTCTCTTGATTGGATACACCCAACTTCTCCTGGAGTAATTTTCGATAAATGACACAAAATATTTCGCTCCTCCTAGGGACTCCAGCGGTGCTTGCCAGACATCAGAGTGGACCAAATCTAGTATTTCCTTGCTTTTAGCAGAGGAACTGCTAAACTTCAGTCTATTTTTCTTGTTGGTAACACAATACTCACAAAAGGGTAGTGAAGCCTTTTTGAGTCCTGGAAGAAGCTTTTGCTCAACAAGAATCTTCAAACCTCGTTCTGATATATGGCATAGTTTACGATGCCATATCATCGTTGATTCTTCAAATGAACTTGCTGACGTGGTTGATGCTTCTCCTTCTTGGTGTGTTTCACATTTAAGCACATATAGATTTTCAGTAAATTTTTCCGCTTCCATCACTATAAGCGCTCCTTTGGATATTTTCATGACTCCACCATGAGTCTTATATAAACATTCATTATCATCTAATTGTACCAAAGACAATAGATTCTTTCTCAAGTCTTTTATATGTTGTACCTCCTGGATGGTGCGTATCGTGCCATCATATATTTTTATTTTGATGGACCCAATACCAATAACATCCAAAGCATGATCGTCTCCCATAAACACAGACCCTCATGAGATAGGATTATATTGATGGAACCATTCTCTCCGGGAAGTCATGTACCATGTTGCTCCTGTGTCCATGATCGAGACATCAGTGAAACATTTTCTGCCTTCATTATTTGATATTGCTTCACTACATAAAATATGGCCATCATCCGAGGTACATCCAACATTCCCTTGAGCATTTGATGACTCAGGGTGTTCACTCTTCTTTTTGAACCGATAATCTTTCTTGAAGTTCCCTTTCTTGCCACAGTTGTAGCACTTGATATTCTTCTTACTTCTTGATTGAGATCTACCATGATTGTGCCACGTTCTGTTGGTCTTCCTCTCACCATCATCAAAGTTTCAGCTTGCTGCGAACTTGCTTGTCTGTTTTCCTTATTTTTGCGCCGATTTTTTTCTTCTAAGACAGTGGCTGCAATTTCATCGAAAACTAGATTATATGTATTGTTCGTCAGGTTGATGATGAGTTGATCATACGAGTCAGGTAGACTTTGAAGTAGAAGCTCCGCACGTTCAGTCCCCTCTATTTTGCAACCCATTGTTGTAAGTTGCGAAAACAGAGTATTCAAAGTATTGATGTGTTCAGTAACTGGCATGGACTCTGCCATTCGAAGAGTATACAATCTTCTTTTTAAGAAGATTTTATTATGCAAAGACTTGGCCTCTTACAACCTTGTAAGAGTATCTCATATTTCCTTCGTCGTCCGCTTTTCAGCCACACTAGACAACACTTGATTAGCTAGTGCCAAGTGTAGATCAACAACTGCGTTGTTGTCTATGTCATTCCACTTGCTGTCATCAACAACGTCTGTGGGTCTGCCTTCAATTGTAGCTAAGCAATTGTCTCTTCTAAATATCGCTTTTATTTTTATTTTTCACAATGAGAAATTAGTCTCATTGAATTTTTCAACGTCAAACTTTGTTGTACTCGACATTGTTATTTGCTTCACACCCTTCTAGATTATTTCTGAATATTTTTGCGAACAATCGTGATAAAATATACCGTCACCCAAATTTACTATTCAGAAAAAGTTACTATTTATAGATAGTACCTTCGCATAAAACAGACAGAATAATCGAGGACTCTGATACCACTGTTGGGGGGAGGAAGCACCACAACTAAAGTTTGATATGACAATAAATATGAAAATAAATTGGATACGAGAATTTTATGTGGAAACCTCTCAAACAGATAGAGGGGAAAAATCACGGGGGGGGGGGGGGGGGGGAGAAGGATCTCACTATTAAAATATGGAGTATACTGCTCTCAAATACAAGGAGAAAACAACAACTAACACTTCCCTCTTGTAAAAGGAACAACTACTAAATAGGACACTCAAGACTAAAATATTTATCTTGGTGTATAACTCTCTTTGTATTCTTACTCTCTCTTTCTGGGATGAATTAAATGAGGGCAAGATACCCTCTATTTATAGAAGCAAAAACGCATAACAATTTACGCGGTGCATTTCTGTCAAACGCATATACGCGTTAAAAGAAAAAGTTGTACCTTTTTCTTCCTCTACTTTTTCTTTTTGTTGCTGCTTTTTCTTCCTCTACCTTTTCTTTTTTTCTTCCTCCTTTTCCGTTTTTTCTGACTTTCTTGCAAGTAGCACTATTCTTGATAATGATTCCATCAATTTTATATCCATCATAAATATCACCAGAAATCCACAATACGAAATGTTTCAACCAAATAATAATATTGGCCATCGTTGAAGCTCAAAAATTGTTGAAGAAAAATATATTGAGAAGAAGTGTAAAGTTTGTTGAATCTCCCAAAAAATGGAAGGATTTTGATTGTTTTGATTATTATTTTTTACTACGCTAGCCTGTAAAAAGTTTATGACTTTTAGTTACATCCCTTAATTAGTTAGATTTAATGTTATGTTTCAGCCTATTACATATCTCAGATACTACATGTATTCGAGGTGAAAAATATGGTACGATCCGTAATTATGCAAATTAAAAGAAAGAAAAGAAAACTAATTAGGTACTAAACTAGTGGAATTTATGTTGTTTACCCTAACTTTAACACTATTACTGTTTATACTTGTAAAAATATGCTAGATATTTTTTAAAATTAGTTTCTTAATTTTTTTTAACTTTTAAAGTACCTTATACATTTTTGTATTGTTATACTATTTTATTAAAAAGGGCATATCTCGAGGCTTACGTCTTGCCCGCCTCACCCCTCTATATTGCAGCAAATTAATAAATAGATATAACGGAATATAAGCTTTCTGTTTACCTAAGTGATCACTTTGTTGGTTACAATAGTGAAGATAAGAGGTGTTGGAGGGTGAGAAGGGTATATTAATATTTTTAGAATGTTATTTGTGGAATTTGTTTTTTTTTTTTTTACTAGAGTTCATTTTTTTCATTTTTAAGAAACTTATTTTTTTAGCGAATATTTTTTAAATTTTTTTAACCAATCAACAACAACTACATACCAAGTATAATCTTGCAAATGAGGTCTAGAGAAGATAGAGTGTACGCATACCTTACCCCAACCTTGAGAGGTAGATAGACTATTTCCGATATACTCTCGATTCAAGGAAAAATGTCAAAGTAGGTCGAAAAAAAAGAGTGAAAAAGTCGTGACAAACTACTATAGAGATCATATCAAAGCATTTGAGAAAAAGAAGCAGAACTACACCAAAAATAATATGATGCATGAGTACAACAGGTAATAACATACATCGAAGGACAAGAAACTCTATGAGAAATACTATGACTACTAGTATGGAATAATAAGCGATACAACACTCAACTACCTACAAACCTCCCACTATAATTCATGTTCTCAATAACCTCCTATTTTAATCAACCAAACATAGAAAAATTATAAATTTTCCGAAAAATATTTCCTCCTTATCAATACACCCTTAAATATCCATATTGAAAGTTGACCTAAACATCTTTAGGTCTTGTTGAGGCTTTATATGCTGGGTCTAGTGTCACAACTTTTGTTTTTTACAACGTTGTATTCTACTATATATGTAACTGATTTATGTTTGTTCGGTTAGATACGTTAAAACTAAACGTAAACATTTTAGATTTTTTCTTTTTTAGTTTCAAGTTGATAATGCATATCTTCCATATGGCATCTATATTCATGAAATCTATAGGCGTCCATGTTTTTGAAAATAAAACTAGGTTAGGACAAGGGAAAAAACCTTAATTCAGTTCATGCAAAAAAAAAAAAAAAAAAAACTAGACTAATAAAAATGAGAAGTCCTCACTAAAGAAAGAACTAATTTTCAACCAAATGGGGGCGGGGGAGGTCACTTGATGAATTAATGCAAATCTATAGTCATTAATAAATATCCATCTAATCCACACCCTTCCCATAAATAACTAAGCTTGCGTTTTTGTTCAATATTTGTTAAAGCAAAGTAAGGAAATTATGATAGAAAATAAGTAACTTTCAAGAACATGTTTTTAATGTCATCTCAAATTCGAGATGTTGGATTTGTAGCACTAACTGTACAACCTCCAGCATGAATGCATCGTCCCCGAGACAATAGGAATGCCAGTACAAAAGAAATGTACTGGCAACAATCTGGCCCCGTAGGCATCAATATAGCCCTTTTAGGCATCACAGCCCTTTTAGGTAGGCAGTGAGCAATTTTAGACTTCTGTTGAACATGAAGTAGTAAGATTACTCCCACCAGATTCCAGTGCTTCTACCATGAAAATATGATTGTTCACTTGACAAAGTATACATGGCTGCATGCACAGAAATTCATCTAGAGAAGATATTTAAGACAAATTTAAAAGAAGAAACCCTTCATCATAAACTTTTTTAAAAAGTCTGCATTAAATTAAGCTGTCTATAATATATAGACTCTAGTAAATCCCTCATAATGAAGATAAATAGAGACAGTCTAGATTGTGACAAAGCAGAAATATGGACTCCATGCAGACAAGGAGTACGTCTAGGGTTGCCACCAGATGGTATGACAACCCTTGCTTACTCTACTACCTAACCTTAATTACTACACCCCCTCCATAAACTTCTATCTTTGCTAAAGATAAATATGTCAGCAGCAGCATCGCTCAGTTGACTGCAACTTCTGCAGAAAGAAAACTTGGGTGAAGTGACTCTTGGCTAGAAACTTTGGCCTTAGAGAGCTTGAGCACCTCAAAAGCTTCCTCCACCTTGGTTTCCAGAGATTCTGGAGACTCCAATAATAACAGTAGTTCAGCATTATCCATCTCCAAGAGCATTCCAGTTATCTTTGAAGCAAGCTCAGGCTGCAGAAAGAATGTAACATTAGTTATTAAGATGACTTTGCTAACCACTAACTGAGGTTATGACTAGTTGTAAGTAAGAAACAAGAGTATAAGATTACACAGCTTCAAAGAGTTTCTTGACAGATCACCAACCTTTCGGTTCCGGTTAAAAGAATTAGCAAGAAAGAAAATCACCTTATGTTTACTGACAAGAGGATAAAGGTGCTCTCCAAGTATCTGTTTCTGCTGCTCAGGATTAGCAGAAGCAAGCAAGGTACTCAGCATTTCAGATCCATTGGAAACTGATCCACCTGCAATGGAACCAGCATCTGATATGAAAGGTCCTTTGTTCATGTCACGAGTCCGACCATTGCGCACATATTTGACCGTCCCAGCACGCTGCAAGCATGGAAATATTTTGGGAGTATTTAGTGATACTTAGGCCACCAATCAAGCAAATAATTTACGAATTTTTTCGAATAATTATTGCTAGGTTGAGCCATTCAATAATAGTAGGAGTTTGTAGCTTATTAATGTACAGAACTAAATGAAGTGAACATATAAGTCACTTTAAGTTTAAAACAAAGTTCTTCTCCAAAATTTTAAGGGGCGATATAGCTCTTATCTTTTTAAATATAGTACTCAGTTTTTTTAAGTGACTATAAAGGGAAATATAAGTATCAATTTAATAGGCTAAAGAATTCCAATCCAGAATGGAAGATTTTAACAGGCGGCTATCTCATGTAGATGACTAATCCCTTTCCACCTAAACTTAAGCTCATAATTCATGGAAGCCCCAAATGTCAAACTTTTGAAGCTAAACCAGTTTTCAAACCTAAGCATTCTATGATGGAACTTTTGAAAAGCTCAGTTGTACAACCATTTCATTAACATTTGGACATCAAGATTTCAATTTATGTAAAATAGGTAAGGAGGTTGAACCACCTGAGAATTGCTAGCTTCATTCGATGACACCACTGATTGACCTGATTGCTGCACATTGGTCATGTTTGAAGCTGGCATATGTCCATTCATCCTTCCCCTGTTCTGCCGATATGGTCGATAAGTATTAGGAACCTGAAAAATAAGATGCAAGCTGTAACCTCCTTCCCACAAATCTAAACAATAGCATGTCAACTAAGTTTAACATGTCTGTACTGCTTCTACAAGAAACAAGATTTGTGCATTCAATTCTGAACACAATCGACCATAAAAAGAACTCCAAAAAGTGGAGAAAGTATAGATGCCAAGTGCTTTGACTCTTTAAAGGGACTAACCAATGGAACCTGAGAAGGTTGAAAGCTAGGTCTGGTGGTGTTTGTGAACCCATTAGTACCCCAACCTGGCCTCATACCAAGAGCCTGATACATCATCCCAGGCCGTGTAGGTACCTGAGGAACAACGCTGTGGCCTGGATAGTAAATAGGAGGATATGTGCCAGGAAACATAGCTGAAGCTCCTGTTAGCCCTGCAATTCGTTGTGCATGCTGTAGCTGTAGCTGGGCCTGTCTTTCCTCTTTCCTTTGAGCAATAGCCACATATAACGGCTTTCGGTGCAGCATATATCCTGTGAAACATCTCACAAAAATAAAGCTCATATAACAGGACCTGTATCTCAACTATAGGGAATTTTGAGGGCATAGTACAACACCAGCATATCATACAGTGTAATCACTTAATGACGAATTGGATGCTAAAAGATCAAGACATCTAATTAATCATATGGCATGGAAATCATTCAAGAACGGGAACTGTCCATACTATGAAGAGTAGGTGAAGAATACGAAAGAGGAAACATGCGAGAAAATAGAATTTCCAAAACTGAAGCACCGTTATTGGGTGACAACGTACATGCAAGCATGGGTGATATAAGCACATAAACATATACTTGACCATAGTGTACACAGAGTTGGCCTGATTATCTATTTGTCTAATTACTTGCAAAATGCCTGGAATATATTTAGGCTTCTTGTAAAACCAAAGATGGCTTGTCTTCCTTGTTTAGTTTTTCTAGTCAAAAGTTTCCAAAACTTCAACTAGGAAACACACTGGAAAGAAGTTTCAGCCAAATTAATTAGTAAATGAATAGAGAGCGAGATTGCCATGTAAATGTTGGCACATATAATAACGTCCATGTGCTTCATCAAAGGTTAACCTTCTAGTATGAAGGCATAAAGTAGAATCAAAAAGGGAAAATGAAAGACTAGACTAGTACTTTAAACCTTGATCAAACAACTTATACCTTTCTTACAGTGAAATCATGTAAATGCTCCACATAAATCCTCTAACCCGGTTTTGTGGTGCTCAAAAAGATCAAGGGAAGAACTAAAAGATTGAAGCATATGGCATCAGAATTTATGGTGCATGCTACCTTGTGAGAAATGAGTCAGTGCCTAGTTATTCACTATGATCTGGAGCATATTAAAAAATATATGACTCACCATAAAAAGTATTCACGGCGTTATAGGCCTCCTCTACTGTGGAGAAGCATACAAATCCAAAACCCTTACTCACACCTTTCTCATCTTGCATAACTTTCGCAGAAGTAATTGTGCCACATTGGCTAAACAATGAATGCAGCTCATTCTCAGAGACATCATCATCAATATTCTTGACATACACATTTGAACCCTGACATGATAATCAAGTATGTTCATAAATAGATCATAAATAATTAATTCTCTTTTTGTTATAAGGAAATGAGAATGAGTACCTGGTATTTCATAATTTGTTCTCTCCTTCTCTCTTCAAAGAGGCGCTTCAGAAGTTGTTCGCGCTCTGCTTTCTTTTGTGCTCTAGCTACATACAAGTTCTTGGATCCTACTTAATGATAATATGTCACCACATAAAATTACAAATGGCATGGCTGAAATCACATTTAAGAATACAACATCACAAAGCCAGGACTTACCAACGGGTGATCCATTCATAACTTCCATAGCTTTTCTAGCATCACCAGGATCATCAAAGTTCACAAATCCAAAACCCTTTGAAGCTCCACTCTCATCTTTTGCAATGACCAAGCTAAGAATCTTCCCAAAGCCAGAAAACTTTTCTCTAAGATGTTCCTCTGAGATGTCAAGGTCCAGGTTCTTGAAGTACAGATTTGTATACTTAGCATCAGGATTGGGCAAAACCCGGTCAGCCTTTTTGACAAACTTAGCAACATACCTATGTCATAAATGTTGCAAGATATCATAAATAAATAGACTAAGAT
Organism: Solanum dulcamara; assembly: GCF_947179165.1. Taxonomy (NCBI): domain Eukaryota; kingdom Viridiplantae; phylum Streptophyta; class Magnoliopsida; order Solanales; family Solanaceae; genus Solanum; species Solanum dulcamara. The sequence goes on along the minus strand of NC_077248.1, from coordinate 8,051,065 downwards.
CAAAAGCATGTAAACAAAGAAAACAACTGATTCATCTAAGGTCATCATAATTGCAGTATGGAAAGCTAGATGATTGCATGGGTATGGAAATGCTCATACATCTTCTTGTCTCCAGCCATGGTCCCATTAAGCTTCTCAATAGCAGCATCTGCAGACTCCTCTGACCCAAACTGAACAAAGCCGTAGCCTTTGCTCTTTCCTTCCTCAGAAGTGACAATTTTACAAGATAAGATATTTCCAAACTTTTGAAACATTTCTTGAAGCTTCGCGTTGTCAATGTTATCACTTATGTTCTGTAAAATTACAATTTGGATATACAAATCAGAATAGAGAACCTGGTAAGATCTCAAATCAATTGAATACTATTCACTCAGTCAAAGCTTACTGATACCTTGATGAAAACGTTTCCTTTTCCACTCCGTCTTGCATCAGGGTCACGTAGAGACCAACTAACCCTTATAACTTTCCCATTGAGGATGGAGTTATTTTTCACCTCAATAGCGCGTATAGCTGCTCATAGTTTTCAGAAAAAAACAGAAGTTTTCCAAGTCAAAAATCAAGCCACATAGTATTTCCAGAAAAGGTCAATCATATACGACAAAAGTTCATACACGACAAAAACAATTGAAGGGCATTATCATTGCCCCTCAAGTCTTGTTGGTCCAATAAATAGATGTTATAAATTCTAAGCACAATGAACTCCCTCAGCGGATATCACATGGCATGAAAAAACAAAAATGGTAATCAGCAGTTGGTGAAAAAACTTAATAACACATTGAACACAATCAGAAAAGGTTAGCTCATGCTTCGACTACAAAATCACAGGTCAGATCACATTAGCTTATCCACAACATTTCATGAATGATACGAGTTGTTAACCAATAAAAGCAACTAAACAACAGTTGATGAAGTTTGCATTGATACAGTATCTCAACTTTCCAAAAGGACAAAGCAACTAGACGACAATAAAATTAAGCAAAAATTATTAACAAGACCTAGATTTGGAATCACTAAGATCATCCAACCAGTGAAATCATCAGGGGTCTAAAAGGGATCATTAAATGTTAATCCTAAAAGGATATAACTTGTAATGAGAACTACTCAGACGACTCATACCACAAAAAAACAGTAAACTTCCGGTTATAACTGATAAAATCTCAAGATATACAACTATATACCCTTCATCTCACAGAGCACCAACTAGCATATAACAGCCACCATCAGTGACAGATCAAATCAGATGACTAGCAACAGAAAAATCACACAAATAAAAATAGTCAAATCCTCGAGATTTAATATCATATATTTCTCCTATCAGAAGATAATACTCATATACTAGTACATTAAAATTAACATCATGCCTGAGTAAATCGGAAATCTTTTTTTTAAAAAAAAAATCAAATTCAACCAACCAATGTCTATCTTTTTCTCACTCTCATCAATCTGATTATTCTATTGATCCATTTAAACAACAGCCAAAACATCACCATGAATGCGCAGAATAAATTCACTCAATTTCTGATTCAACAAATAGACTAAAACCTTGAGCTTGTGAGTTGTCCGTAAACACACTCGCAAAATCACAAAACTTGTATATTAGGGTCCATTTAGTTATTGATTGATTAATAATGACACAAAACATGAATATCAGAGTCCATTCAGTTACAGATTGATCAATCACGACACAAAACATGTATATCAGAGTCCATTCAGTTATGGATTGATCAATCATGACACAAAACTTGTATATCAGAGTCCATTCAGTCATCGATTTATCAATCATGACATAAAACATGTATATCAGAGTCCATTCAGTTATCGATTAATCAATCACGTCACAAAACTTGTATATCAGAGTCCATTCAGTTATGGATTGATCAATCATGACACAAAACTTGTATATCAGAATCCATTCAGTCATCGATTTATCAATCATGACATAAAACATGTATATCAGAGTCCATTCAGTTATGGATTGATTAATCATGACACAAAACTTGTATATCAGAGTCCATTCAGTCATCGATTTATCAATCATGACATAAAACATGTATATCAGAGTCCATTCAGATACAGATTGATCAATCATGACACAAAACATGTATATCAGAGTCCATTCAGTTCTCGATTTATCAATCACGACACAAAACATGTATATCAGAGTCCATTCAGTTATTGATTTATCAATCACGACACAAAACATGTATATCAGAGTCCATTCAGTTATCAATTAATCAATCATGACACAAAACTTGTATATACAAAATATGTATATCAGAGTCCATTCAGTCATTGATTTATCAATCATGACACAAAACATGTATATCAGAGTCCATTCAGTTATGATTAATCAATCATGACATAAAACTTGTATATCAGAGTCCATTCAGTTATAGATTGATCAATCATGACACAAAACTTGTATATCAGAGTCCACTCAGTTATGGATCAATCATGACACAGAACTTGTATATCAGTGTCTATTCAATTACCGATTCATCAATCATGAATGAATTCAACACGAAATCCTGATCAAAATTCAACATGCAAATCAAAATCAAACGAATTCGGACACCGATCATACGATCGAAACAGCATTTTTATCGTTCTAAACAAGACATGTACAACCACAGACCCTAGCAATCAATGCAGATACATGTAGAAAAAAAATTACACAAAATAGACACATATAGAGAGAGAGAGACAGAATGAGATATACCATCCTGAGGAGAAACAAAGTTCACGTAGCCGTAGCAGAGAGAACGCCCAGTAGATGAATCACGGCAGACGCGGACCGAAGCAATGCTTTTGAACTCCGAAAAGAAATCAAAAAGTTGTCCATCGGAAACGTCGTGGTGAAGATCACCAACGTACAATGATGATGGCGTTGCAAGGACAGTCGGAGGAACCGCCATTGACCCCGGACTCAAAATTCAAAATGCTGAAAATCTGTATATATAGAGAGAGAGAGTGAGAAAGAAGCGTTTCGTTTCAGAATTGGTGCTTTTTCTTTGCTACTAAATGGAGAGAAATTAAACAAAAGGAGAGAGTGAGTGAGAAAGAGAGAGAAGTGGCGTTCGTTTATAAAGGAATGCGTTTTAGTTCTGGGATCAGAAGGGAATTAATAGGGGCAATTATGGGAAATTTGGGGAATTTAAGGGGAGGAGAAGGAAAAGAAATTTTGTTACTTTGAGAGCAAAAAGGAAAAAAACTGAGTATTTAGACTCTGATAATGAACTCAAATGTGAAGAGGAGAGTGAGGTTATTGAGGGGATTTTGCATGGAAATTTCCCTTTCAGGAAATTCTACCAAACACACCTTAGAACTAGAAGAAGGCACGTGTCAATACGCTCTTAAATGGCGCGCTTACTGATCTTCCCCAACTAATTCTGTAGATTTGAGCAAAATTAATTCTAGTCTCATTTATATTTATTATTATTAAATTTCTCTTCCTCTTAATTCATCTAACTTGCTCTCTTACTTGAGGTCATTTTAGTTTGTTATAAAAATTAATATTGCATATATTTGATAAATGTAATCTTGTTTGTTACTTCTTCTATTTTAATATGTTTATCTGATTTTAACTTAACACGAAATTTATTTAATTTATTTATATGATGACTTGACATGAAGTTTATTTAATTTATTTATTTGATTTAACATGACATGAAGTTTAAGAAATAAATAAATCTTTTGAATCGTGCGACCTTAAACTAAAAATATATAGAATTACATGTCACGTGGAAAATTAAAATTAAAAGTTGTCAAAAAGAAAAAAAATACTATTTTTTTAAAAAAAACAAACTAAAAAAATAATAATAAGAGTGTTAGTTAATAATTGCAAATATTATGTGTTATTTGTACTAACGTTATTGTTTTACATTTTTTATAATTACGAAAAGAATCAATTGGATATAAGGTTGAAATAATTATGTTTCCCTAACTTATTTATATTATATGGTACTTAAAATTCAGAAATAACTAACAAAAATATATAGATGGATTATATATATGAGAAATTATTATGGAGTAGTAAGTTGGTGATTAAATAATTTGAGAATTTATTATTATTATGGTAATTAAAAATTTTGAATAATTATATAGCAATTTAGTCGTATATTTTTGAAAAATTTTATCGCAAACACGTGCCTATGTATAATTTCAAATTAATTATTTGTATGTAACCTAGTTTTTCAACATATCGTTACTTCAGCATGAGCGGTTACCTATATGAGCATCATATTTTTACTGTAAACAAATTTAATCATACAAACTAATTATGCGATGAACAAGTTAATTTCACGGGATGCTTTACTTACTGCATGAATAATTTATTATCTTGTACTCCCTCCTCTGAATTTACGAGACATTTTTTCAGATTTTGAGAGCTAAACAAAATTGTTTTTGCATAATATTTTTATACGCCCTTTCAATATTTTAAATTGTCAATTATAGTGATTTATAATGCTTTTTATGTAGTTTCTATTTTTTTTAATAATTCTATGTCAAGATTATGATCAAAATTTAATATTTAAAAGTTTAATTTTTAAGGCTTAAATTATGCCACCTAGGTTGGGACAGAAGTAATAAAAAATAATTTTGCAAAATATGTTTATCATTGCAAAATTTATACTTTTATATTTGTGTTTTTTTTTTTAATTAAACCTTTATAGGAGTATTATACAAATTATCTTTTTACTATCAATAAAAGCTATACTTTAATTCAGAACCCTATAAGTTAAATAAAATATTAAATTATCAAATTTATAGACTTTAAATCTTGACTTTGCCTTATTTTGTTAATACTTTGTTCACTAGTATATATGAGTTATTTATTAAATTGAAGATATTAGTTTTTCAAGATATATTTGAATTTATTATGTAATCCCATTATCAGTCAAGGCAAGACTACTTAATTGTTTCTTTCCTCTTGCATTATAATGCAAATTTGACTTTGTTAAGTTAGATGGGTAGAAGAAAAAATAAGATAAAACAAATACGCATATTAAATACTGTATTCAAGATAAGCTTATCGCGTGAGCGTTACGCATAGCTGAATAAACAATAGACACGTGAGGGGTAAGAGAAAAGTAGGGTAAGTTGAGGTTGTGAAAAGGCTTGAGAATTTGGACCCTACAAATTATCCCTAAAAATACTGCTTCAAACCTCAAAAACTCAAAGGGAAAAGAAAGGGTCTTCTTTTTTTTTTTTCAATGTAAAGTCTTTTACACATTTGATCTAACATTGTGGGTGTCATAACATGGTCGGAGAAGAATACAACGAGTAAGATTAACATAAGATACACCGTGAACTAGTGGCACCTTGGAGCAAAAGAGCTCTTTAATCTACCTGGGTGATGGGTGATCTGGTTCTGTGGACTGAATTTTTCCATTTTCTAGTTCAATGCTTGCTTCTTCTGGTACTGAACATGAATCTGAAGGGATGTTAATGCCTGCAAAACCAACCATGACAGCTGCAGCTCCAATATAATCCATGATGGGGGGTGCATTTCCTGTCAGTGAATCCACGATTGCAGCTAGCGGAACCTGAATGGTCAGTCCTGCTGTAGCTACTGTTGTGGAGGTCAAGAGAATAGCCTTAGCCCAAAGTAAATCGCTCAGCACATTATCAAACATACCTTTACCAACTATCAGGCCAAGTTGCTTCCAAGTGAGTGTGTTAAATGGCTCAAGGTTAGCAAAGTTGAGTACAAGAGGTATGGGTAAGAATATGAGCATGTTGAATAAACCCAAATATCCAAGAAACTGTGCCATACTGGCATGACCACTTTTTCCATCATCATCATGTAACTTTTTACGAATGAGGGTTATATAAACGGCATACATAGCAGCTGAGACGAGTGAAAGAATGTCTCCAAGAACGGGGTTTGAAGCAACTTTGCTAGATCCTGATTTTGAGTCACCCAAGCTGACAATGATTGTACCTCCCATACAAAGTAGAACACTGAACAACTTCACCCATGTGAAAACTTCTCCCAAGAATACAAGAGACACCAGAAAAGTAAACAAGCTGGAGGAACTGCTTAAGATGGTGTTTGAGGTAACAGTTGTATATTTGAGTGATAGATTAAATGTAAGTTGTGCTAGAAACCAAATAGGGCATATTAACAAGCTAACTTTTGCTACTCTAGAGCGTGTCCAACGCCCTTTTGCATCCAGACCTATATCAACATTTTGATAAAAAATTCGCTTCTTTAATACAGAATCCCCATCAGCAACAACCAATTTACTTGTCTCAGGTTTCTCATCAAGAAGAATAGCCTCCTCTGATTCACCTGAATCTTGCAAAGTGATATTTTTCTTATTTCGCCAAAATAACAAGCTTCCATATTTATCCTCTATATAACGTACAATTTCGACAAGGGGAATATACACTATGAACAAAGAATTACAGAGGTATGTAACAAGAAAAGGTGAAACACCGGCATCGACAACGGACTGAACGACAAAACTAGCAGCAATCCATATAGAGGCAACAGTAATTATATAAACCAAACCCAAAAGCCATCTCCAAGATTGATCTTTCATTCCTTATAAAAAAAAAATGAATGCTCTCTAGCCGCTCATCGATCAATACAGCTATGCTCCTATAGTATGCATATCTCCAAACATTTTGCAGATTATTTGTTTTGATTGCTCAAAGAAATCCAAAAAAAGAAAAGTGATCCAACACGTCGTGGAATCTGCAGATTGCAGATATTAGAAGTCTCCTTCCGGGAGACGCGCATGGGAAATTTGGAGCACATGCTTCGAAAGGGCCATTTCATTCAATAAGCAATTTTTTTTGCAAAACCAGAAACTTAAGCATAAGCCCCGCCCCTTACAACGGATACTGCCAACAAACTATCCTTCTCCCATCCTATCATTGGGTTTATTTTTTTAATTGTGAGAACGGTAAATAAGCCATAAAACGTAACATTCTTGATTGTGTATTTTTTTTGTTTCGACATAATTTTGTTTATAAATAATTTACGAAGGGATTAATAATATATAAAAATTATAATATAATACTTGATAGTATTAAAAAAATTAATGTATAAATTATTTCTTATTAAATGTTATTTAGTTTGATAATATTATAAATAGTATTAAAATGTATGTTCAATTTTTAAACAAAATAAAAGTTTTTTTTTTGTTCTTTGTTAGGATCGGATCAAAAATTAAGGTTAGCATCTACTTTAGACCCCCGAAAGTTAAAGGCTTCAAAAAGAATTATTTTTATTATATAACTTCTCATTCATGCATGTATTTAGCTTATAGCTGTGTAGGTAAAAAAAATATCTTATTACATAACTTGAAAAAAGTTCATTCAAATTAATAAAATGTCAATCATATTTTGCAATACAATACATTGGTTCTTGTTCTCAATAAACTTAATGATAGATGATAAACTTTACGTAGTTTAATTTTAAACTTCTAAAATATCAAACAAAGTTCTACTTATTGTAAAATACACTAAATTGAGCAAACAAAACGGAGAGGATAAGAGAATTAAAAGGAGAGCAGACGAGGAAAAGAAATTCTTCCGTGTTGGTGTATCAAATTCTGTGTACAAGGGTAAGAATTTATAGGAGAATAAGAAGTGATTGTGGGCAAGTTGCCCACTTTTAGTGGGCCCCACATGAAGAAAATTAAATGCAAGTAGGCAAGTGGACATTCAATCCAACTTGCTTTTTAACACTCCCCCTTGGATGTCCACGTGTAAGGTGCCTCGTTAAAACCTTACTACGAAAAATTCAGTGGGAAAAAGAGTACACACATCTGGTAATACGTCTTAATTGCTGCCTCATTAAAAACCATACCACGAAAACCCAGTGGGACAAAACCTTGGTTAAGGAAAAAAGAGTGCAACGCGTATTTACTCCCCCTGATGAAAGCTTCATTTGATATTTTGGAGACGGCGCATTCCAACCTTATGCCTTAGCTTCTCAAAAGTTGATGTTGGTAATGCCTTTGTGAATAAATCTGCAAGATTATCACTTGAACGAACTTGTTGTACATCAATTTCACCATTCTTCTGAAGATCATGTGTGAAGAATAATTTTGGTGAAATGTGTTTCGTTCTGTCTCCTTTTATGAAGCCACCTTTCAATTGAGCTATGCACGCGGCATTGTCTTCGAATATAATTGTGGGTATTTTAACATTATTTTCTAGACCACATCTTTCTTTGATGAACTGTATCATCGATCTCAACCACACACATTCTCTACTTGATTCATGAATTGCTATTATTTCAGCATGATTTGAAGAAGTAGCAACAATGGACTGTTTTGTAGATCGCCATGATATAGCAGTCCCTCCATGTGTAAACAGATAACCTGTCTGAGATCGAGCTTTATGTGGGTCTGATAAATAATCTGCATCTGCATAACCAATAAGGTCTGCGCAACCTTTGTTAGTATAAAACAAACCCATATCAATAGTACCCTTCAGGTATCACAAAATATGTTTGATACCGTTCCAATGCCTTCGCGTTGGGGATGAACTATACCTTGCTAACAAATTAACAGAAAATGTTATGTCAGGTCTAGTTGCGTTAGCAAGATACATAAGTACACCAATAGCACTGAGATATGGTACTTCAGGACCAAGAATTTCTCCATCCTCTTCTGGAGGTCGAAATTGATCTTTTTCCACTTCAAGTGATCGAACAACCATTGGAGTACTTAATAGATGTGATTTATCCATGTAAAATCTTTTTAAGATTTTCTCAGTGTAGGCAGATTGATGGACAAAAACTCCGTCTGCTAAATGTTCAATTTGCAGACCTAGACAAAGTTTTATCTTTCCAAGGTCTTTCATTTCAAATTCTTTCTTTAGATATTCAATTGCATTTTGGACCTCTTCAGGGGTTCCAATGAGATTTATGTCATCAACATAAACGGCGAGTATAACAAACTCTGATTCCGTTTTCTTAATAAAAATACATGGACAAATAACATCATTAATATAGCCTTCATTTATTAAATACTCACTTAGGCGATTATACCACATGCGCCCTGATTGTTTCAGACCATATAATGATCTTTGGAGTTTCATTGAGTATACTTCCCGAGACTTTTTACATGCTTCAGGCAATTTTAATCCTTCTGGAATTTTCATGTAAATTTCATTATCAAGTGAACCATAAAGGTAAGCTGTAACCACATTCATTAGGTGTATTTCAAGATTTTTATGTACAGCTAAACTGATGAGATATCGAAATGTTATTCCATCCATAACAGGTGAATATGTTTATTCATAGTTGACTCCGGGTCTTTGAGAGAATCCTTGTGCAACAAGGCGTGCCTTATATCTTATAATTTCATTTCTCTCATTTCGTTTTCTAACAAAAACCCATTTATAGCCAACTGGTTTTACACCTTCAGGGGTTTGGACTACAGGTTCAAAAACCTCACGTTTAGCAAGTGAGTCTAATTCTGATTGAATTGCCTTTTGCCATTCTGGCCAATCACATGTACGTCGACGGATTTAGGCTCAAGACTTTCACTATCTTGCATGAGATTAAGTGCAACATTATATGCAAAAACATTATCAACCGTGATTTTAGATCAATCTAAATTTATCTCATCACCGAAAGAATTTATTGAAAGTTCTTCATTTACTTGAGTCTCGGGTTCACTGATTTCTTCAGGAATATCAGGATTACTCAAATCTTGACCTTCTTCAGGAGGTTCTATTTTAGTATCATCTTTATTATTTCTCACGCTTCTCTTTCTAGGATTTTTATCCTTTGAACCCAATGGTCTACCACGCTTCTGGCGTGTTTGGGATTCAGAAGCTATGATACTTGTAAATGGTCCTTTTGGGACATCAATCCGGATAGGTACATTCACTGTAGGGATATGTGACTTAGTTATCCGTTTCAAATCAGTAAATGCATCTGGCATTTGATTTGCTATTTTCTGCAAGTGGATGATCTTCTGGACCTCCTGTTCACATGTGCGGGTACGTGGATCAAAATGTGATAGTGATGAAACTTTCCACGCAATTTCTTTTTCTTTTTCGGGTTCTTTTTTCTCTCCCCCTAATGGCGGGAAAATTGTTTCATCAAACCGACAATCTGCAAATCGAGCAGTGAATAAGTCTCCTGTTAACGGTTCAAGGTATCGAATTATGGAGGGTGAGTCAAACCCAACATATATGCCTAACCTTCGTTGAGGGCCCATTTTTGTATGTTGTGGTGGTGCTACAGGCACGTAAACCGCACAACCAAAAATTCTTAAATGAGCTATATTTGGTTCATGACCAAATACTAATTGCGACGGAGAGTATTTATTATAATGTGTCGGTCTGAGACGTACAAGTGCTGCTGCATGTAAAATAGCATGACCCCAAACAGTAATTGGCAATTTTGTTTTCATTAGTAGAGGTCTTGCTATCAATTGTAGGCGCTTTATAAATGACTCTGCAAGGCCATTTTGAGTATGAACATGAGCAACAGGATGTTCAATTTTTATCCCAATTGATAAGCAATATTCATCAAAAGCTTGGAATGTAAATCCTTCAGCATTAGCAAGGCGAATAGCTTTAATTGGATAATCTGGGAACTGCGTCCTTAATCTTATTATTTGTGCCAACGACTTCGCAAATGCCGGGTTGCGAGATGATAAAAGGCACACATGAGACCATCTAGATGATGCATCTATTAGGACCATAAAATATCTCAACAATCCACTAGGTGGATGAGTATGTCCACATATATCCCCATTTATATGCTCTAAAAAGCCAAGAGATTCAATGTCAACCTTCAGGATTGATGGGCTGGCAATTAATCTGCCTTGATAACAAGCAGCACATGAAAATTCATAATTTGTAAGAATCTTCAGGTTCTTTAACGGATGTCCACTTGAATTTTCAAGAATTCGTCTCATCATTATTGATCCAGGATGACCTATTCGATCATGCCATAGCACAAATGTATTTAAATCAGTAAACTTTTGGTTTATGATTAAATGTGCTTCAATCGCACTAATTTTTGCATAATATAGGCCAGATGACAGAGTTGGTAATTTTTCCAAAATATATTTCTGGCCTGAGACACTCTTGGTTATACCAAGATATTCAATATTTATTTCATTTATTGTCTCAACATGATATCCATTTCTGCGGATATCTTTAATTTTAACAAGTTTCTTGGGGATTTAGAAGAAAATAGTGCATCTTCTATAACAATTTTTGTTCCCTTAGGCAGAATTATAGTAGCTCTTCCGGAGCCTTCTATCATTTTTGAATTACCAGAAATTGTAGTAACATTAGCTTTTCTTCTAAGTAAATTGGAAAAATATTTCTCGTCTTTAAATATAGCATGGGTTGTTCCACTATCAATTACACAAATATCCTCGTGATTTATCATTGATCCAAATAAGATTTGAGGCATTTCCATATTTTCTTCACAAAGAAAGAAAGTCAATATTATAATTAATACATAATTTATTATACAAAATTTTATTTTATTACATGGATCTAGAAAAATACAAACATAATATTTAATACATACAACAACAAAGAGAATTATTTAAATATTATCGGGCTTATCAACATTCATATTTACTTCTGGAAAATTAAAGAAACCAGCTACATCCAAATGCATGGGCTCAATATTATCTTCAGAGATAAAATTTGTCTCTGGATTATTTTTTGCCCTTTTCAGAGATGCCTGATATAGCTGAACAAGGCGCTTTGATGACCGGCAAATTCGCGACCAGTGCCCCACACCTCCACATCTATGACATATTGTTTCTGAATTATTCTTCGGTAAAGCTTCTGGCTTTTTACCCTGCCTTTTATATTGCTGATTATTTCTCGGTGTCAGCCGAGCATCATGATTAAAATTTCTTCTTTGACTACGACCACGACCACGACTGGGGCCATGGCCTCTTTCTCGTTGGTTAGAATTTGCCTGATTCACTTCAGGGAGTGGCAAAGAACCAACGGGCCGACTATCATGATTTTTCATTAATAATTCATTATGGCGTTCAGCAATAAGTAAGTGAGATAATAATTCAGAATATTTTGTAAAGCCTTTTTCGCGATATTGCTGCTGCAGGAGCATATTCGCGGGTGGAAATGTGGAGTATGTTTTTTCAAGTTTATCTTGTTCCGTGATTTCATCTCCGCATAAAGTTAACTGATCTATAATTCGAAATAAAGCAGAATTATATTCAGTTATATTTTTAAAGTCCATTAGTCTCAGATTTAACCAGTCATGACGTGCTTGTGGAAGCATGACCAACTTCAGGTGGTCATACCTTTCTTTTAAATTTTTCTACAATTTCAAGGGATCTTTTAATGTAAGATATTGTAATTTAAGACCCTCATCAAGATGGTGGCGGAGGAAAATCATAGCTTTTGCACGGTCTTGACTAGATGCCTGGTTATCATCTTTGATGGTGTCTGCCAGACCCATCGATTCAAGATGAATTTCGGCATCTAGTGCCCATGAGGAGTAGTCTTTTCCAAAAATATCAAGAGCAGTAAATTCAATTTTGGAAATATTTGCCATTTTATAAAAATAAAATTAAATAAAACTCTTACCACTTTTGTTATCTTGAAAAATTAGCCGGAGCCTCGTGCTGATAACGTGTTCTAAAATACACTAAATTGAGCAAACAAAACGGAGAGGATAAGAGAATTAAAAGGAGAGCAGACGAGGAAAAGAAATTCTTCCGTGTTGGTGTATCAAATTCTGTGTACAAGGGTAAGAATTTATAGGAGAATAAGAAGTGATTGTGGGCAAGTTGCCCACTTTTAGTGGACCCCACATGAAAAAAATTAAATGCAAGTAGGCAAGTAGACATTCAATCCAACTTGCTTTTTAACACTACTGTCATTTATAGAGTTACATACCATTTTAAAGTCTTTTTAATATAAAAGGTTGTCATTTTTCTGTATAATGATATAAGAATGCATTAAATCTTCTTTTCATATTGTCAAGTTATTAGTTCAATATCTCAAGTTATAATTAAATTAAGTCAAACTAAAAAAAAACATCATATAATATTTCTAACAATCATAAATAAATTGTTTTACCTTTTATTTTAGTTTGAGTTGTTTAAATGAGGGAGCAAATAAGGTTAAATTTCTCTCTCTCAAAATTAGTACATATACCGAAGTTCAAAGACATATTTGACCTTTTTTCCTTATTTTTAAATTTGCGCACTGATATCATGCTGATGTCAACACCCACCCTACATGATACTGATAGGGTATCATATACTGATGGAGCATCACAGAGGATTAAATTTAGTCCTATATGATACCAATACGCTATCAACATACCGACGGAGTATCACAAAGAACATATTTACTAATTAGTTTAATAATAAGATTGTGATTTTAATAATTTTCTCTTAACTGTTTTATTTTTATTTCTTAAAAAAAGAGTTCAATCCTATATAATACCGATAGGGTATCAATATATTGTTATAGTATCATTGAGGATTTTAAAAGTGCCTCATTAAGGATTTTTAATATTATGATTAATATATGAATATACTGTGGTAGTATCATTCATGTAATATCGAATGACTTAGGAAAACCTTTATGATACCATCACATTATATACATACTATGATGGTATCATTCAAAATTTGTATGAAACGATCCTTAATGATACCATGTCAGTATATGATGGTTTCATGGAGATGTAGATGAAGGGTTGAATTAGATATCAATGATACCACGGCAATATATAGATGTATTGTGATAGTATCATTAAGGACTGAAGCAGCCTCAATGATACCATGTTAGTATATGATACTGCGACGGTATCTTGGTCGTAAATCTCATGCTTTGAGAGGTATAAATTATAAAAAAATATTTGTCTGTAACTATTTTATTTTTATAGGACATGAGCTTAGTTTTTCCAATTTTTTATCCAAAATTTCAGTTGTAGACTAGGCAGACACAATTGGACCTTTATTTGTTAAAGGCAGAATGCTTCGTTGGGCCTGCCATTCATATGTCATCAAATGACCTTTCGTCATAAGTAGGCAATATCTACTTGCACATTATATTGTATTTATTATTTTTAGAGGAGATGGTGCTACATGTACCTCTAATTTGCACATATATAGGACACAATTTATCACCCATACTTAAATTTAACCTGATAGTCCTTTCTTACTTTGAGTAGTAGTTAGGTTAGGTGTAAACAATATGAGAATTTATTTAGTATGTTTTAAGTTGCAAAAAGACTAATTTTATTTTGGATTGGTAAAATTAAACTTCATTTGAGACAGACAGGCACTAATATTAGACAAAACGCTGAGACTTAAGTAATAAATTTCAGAATACTTATTGTAATTCAATACGGCGAAGTCATCATTAAGAGCTATTTAAATTATCAGACAAAAAGAGGATCAGACTTTTAGCAACTGGATATTGTATATTTTGACCTATCGAATATTATCTTCTTCTTTTTTTGGTACTGAAGGAGCGTAATATATTAAGATAGCTTGATATGCATCATTACAGGATAGTGGCAAAGCCTTGCTACTCCTATTATGGTGGGAGGAGGGGAAGGGGATGTTACTGGTAGTAGAGTTACTTTTTACATTTCTAACAAAAAGAGTTTCGGCTTTGTCTGTCTTCAGCTTAGATTTCAAGTCCTTAATTTTTAGTTAGAGTTTTCGGATTCAAATCTCCAAAATTGACAAGTTACTGATAGGAAATATTTCACCCAATACAAACTCATATTAGTCCAGCTAGTGGGGAGAGTTGGCAAAATAGACACTTTATACTCTTAATGTAACATTAAGACACAAGTCTTGAAAAATTAGGTATATAGATATCATTTATGACATCATCGTTTTTACTTCCCAAAGTAGCAACACTCACACTCAAGTCTAGAAAAATTAACTTTGGTCCCCCCTCATTCATCCAACAAAATGGAAATATTAATTCATTAATAGAATTATTGCCAAAAAGAAAAAAAAACTTTTCTAGAAGAAAACCCAAAAAAGGTCTCCCATTTTGCAGTTGATTTCAATGATTCCGGTGACTTTTCGGCCACATTTTCGTTATCACAGGTGAAATCATCATCATCTAAATCATTGCTTCCATTTCTAGCCATTTTCTCCTGCAACATTTGCTCATTTGGAAGCTCTGTCGCAGATTGAGTAGTTGACCATATTGCTTCTTTGAGAGGTTGGGAACTGAGTTGTTTGAAGGTCCATCAATACCTAATTCAGTATCAATCTCAAAGGCATTTGTTGTTATTCCTTTCCATTTTGCATACCTATGATTATAGTTTGAGTTGTATTGACTCTGATTATTATTGTATCTGTTTTGGTGATTCTGATTATGATTGAATCTGTTTTGGTTACTATGACCTTTATGGTTCTGTGCATTGCCATGACTTCTCTTTTGGGGATAACCATGTATCTTGAAACACTTGCCTTTGGTGTGGCCTAGCTTTCTACAGTGATCACAGAATGGTCTAGATCTCCCATTTGCATTATTATTGGGAGAGTAGTTTGTCATGAATGACTTTCCACCTGATGATCCTGAAGAGCTTGCATTCATCATGGAAGGATTCATTGAAGAATTCATTGAGCTTGCTTTTGTAAATATCTGATTGTTTGGTTTAAACTCTCTTTGTTTTTCCTCTTGAATTAGCAATGCAAAAGTGTGAGCCATGGAAGGTAAAGGACTCATCATTAGTATGCTTTCTCTGATCACAGTATGGACCTCGTTTAAGCCCATGAGAAACTGAATAAGTCTTCTATCTTATTCAGCTTTGTGTATGTTCTCCTTCTCTCCACGGTACATGCATAATTATATTGGCCTTTTGCACTCAGATTATTTAATTCTTCCCACAACTTCTTCATCCTAGTATAGTATACTGTAATATCAAGTACTCATTGACTGAGATCATTAATTTCCTTTTGGATTTGATATAATTTTGCTCCATTTGTCTGATCATATCTATCTTCTAATTTCTTCCACAGTTCTAGGGCATCACAGGCATACTCTACACTATCTGTAATTTCCTTTCTATAGGAATTAAAGATCCTGGATGTGACCATATTGTCACATCTTTCCTATTGACTATACTAAGGTGAGTTCAATTCTGGCCTACTACATTCCATGAAACCCTGTTTATTTTTTACAGATAAAGACACTACTACACCTCTTTTACAAGATTCATAACTTATTCCATCAAATACAGTCGGCACAAGAACAAGACTTGCATTATCAGATGGATGAATGTAGAAAGGACTACTTACATCGATAGATCCATTTCCTGCAGTGTTGGTATTGCTACTTTGTTCTGTGACTTCTACCATGGTGACAACCTTTGATTGCAAAGAGCTTTCGAGCTACTGTAAGATTGAATTGAACTCTGTATGTGAAATTTGAGTATGCAACTTCAACAACAAATTAGCGACAGAAATGAATTGGAGAATTAGAAAAACAGTAGTAACAAGCCGAAGGATCTAGTAAGAGCAACCTTACTTTGATACCATGTTGAATTACTGAATTGAAAGCTATGATATCACCTACAATGGTGAAATCCATAAAACCTCCATAGAAGGAGAATGAAGAAACAAAGAGAGAACCTTCTCTGAATTTTGTATTAGAAGAAAAAGATTGACAGTAGAAGATGTGTAACTACCTATTTATTATAACACCCCATAATTTTTTCGCGAAGACTCGAACCATTCTTCATATGCGTACTTCTAATTTTATACATGAGTTAAGATTAATTACTAAGTATTTGAAGAGTATTATATGTGGTTTAGGTTAATGAGGGATCTCTAACACCAAGCCTAGTCCAAAGAATTTCTATCGGCTAAGTTTTCGGATGAGTTCGAATAAGGGTCAATTTCAAATGACCATAACTTTAATCATATTAATATTTAGGTGGTCCATAACCTACCAAATTAAATATCTTTGAGTTCTCTTTCCAATGCCACCGAGTTTGCCTCATTCCGAGTTCGAAGTCAAATGTTATGACTGTTTTACCAAAGACTACCACTGCAGCAGTTTATGGGCTTGGTGCGGCGCGCTAGCAGAGCGCCCGAAACTAGCTGCAGTAGTTTGTGTGATGGCGCGGAGTGCCACTATCGTGCCTACAGGGTTTTGAACATGTTTTTCAGATTTTTTTCTTGATAAAAGGCATTTCAGACTTTTTTCCACATATTCCAAGTATAACCCTAACCATTTTGGGACAAAAAAATCAGTTCCCTCATAATATCCAAGGAGGTTTTCCTCTCCTTCATCTTAGGAGATTTGAGAGGAGACTAGAAAGGAGAAGAAGAGCTATGATTCAAGATCTTCAAGTCATGTCTTTAATTTTCTGTGAGATGATCTTCATTCCAGGTATGTAAGGCTACTCACAACATTGGATTGATTTCATCCACGTGCCCTACATCTTTATTTATTCGAGTGAAGTTGAATTTTGAGGTTTCATGAGTTGAGTTCTTGGGTTATCTATAATTTCTATTGAGTTTTTGTATATAAATTCATATGTATTAATGATGTTCTTAAGTTGAGTTTTGTTGAGAGTATGGATTCATATATTCATTCACATGAACTCAAGATGAGATTTTATTTTTATCATAATTTGTCTTGAGGTTAAGATTGATGGTTTTCATGTATAAATAAAAATATTGCTTTCAAAGTGAGATGATGCATTTTTTTATGAGTTTGATGAAATTGAACATAGAGTTAAATGAGGATTTTGGAAAAAGATGTTTGATGATGATGTAAATGATGTCTATTTTTAAAAAGGGTAAAATGATTGATGATGATGTTTGAGATGGAGTGGATTGGAGTCTAATGTGACTACATGATATAATTTGCATAATTCGATTTGATTGGAGTCTTATGAGGATTTTGAGTATAAATGATTGTTTGAGAAGGAGTCTTAAAAATGATTTGTGAACGTTTTTGTATAAATTATTTATGTACTATTTTGAGTTTAAAGCATGATTATCTTCATATTTAATTTAGAAAGAGTTAAGCATGAGTTGAGTTTGAGAAGTCTCTTAATAACTATTTTGAGCATGAAAATTTTGAGTATAAACGAGTTGAGCATTATTACATTAAAACATCTATTTTGAGATTGAGTTGAAGAGTTAAAAAACTATATTTTAAATGCATTCATTGAGTTGAGATTGTATCAAATTTAAAGAGAAGAGTTTGATGATTGAGATGAGTTGATTTTGAAAGAAGATCCAATGAGACTAGATTGATTGAGTTTTGGAAAGAGTCCAATGAGACTAAATGAG
This sequence comes from Solanum dulcamara, assembly GCF_947179165.1. NCBI lineage: Eukaryota > Viridiplantae > Streptophyta > Magnoliopsida > Solanales > Solanaceae > Solanum > Solanum dulcamara. The sequence goes on along the minus strand of NC_077248.1, from coordinate 8,032,805 downwards.
TTGATTTTGAACTAAGTCCAAAGGAGACTAAATGAGCATTTTGAGTATTTTACTCACCTGATAGATATGAACATATTGAGTCTTGGGAGGAGTATCGAAAAAATTTATAAAAGTCAAAAATATTTTTCAAGTTCATTTAAACCATTTTGATATCCTACTAAGATAAATGTACATCATGTGCCTCTTTGTATTTCAAATTTTATAGTTAAAATCAAGCTTTCTCATAACTTCCTCTCTTTAGTTTTTGAATCAAACTCTTTGCTGAATAGTAGTATTTCTTAAGAGATCTTCTACTCTAAAGGATTAGAAATTTGTTATAGCTTAAGTTTTATTTGAACTATATTTGAGGTCTTCCTTCCTCAGAATTGTTAAAGATTAGTTTTCATTTTTTTTAACACTCTTGTTGCATTGAATAACTTCCAATATATTTAAGGAAAAATTACTCGACTAGACAAAATATACTAGTGTATTATGTAAATTGTAACACAACCATAGTTTCACATAATTATAAAACATAACACTGTTTAATGAAATTTGCTATTAAAATTGGGACCCACCAATATGATTTGTATAAAAATTTAAATCTATTCTCGCCTGATTTTATTCCCTTTTGTACAAATCACACTTTATCTCTGATCTTTTCACTCACTAATTTTTCTTCTAAAATCTCTCAATCATATCAATTTTGAATTTTTAATGTTGTCTTTCCCCCTCCTAAACAAGATTTCTCAATTTCAGGTAACCCCCTAAACATTTTTCAACCAACATTTTTTTTCATTCGAATATATTAATAGTTTTTTTTCATACATTCATAAACTTTCATCATCAACTTTCAACTTTCTAATTAAATCAGTAATTATTCACAAACAATGGATGAAGAGACTCCATCAAAAGGATTACTCGACAATTGAAAAAAATTTGGAGGATCACTTTCTGGTTAAATCAGTAGTTATTCTCAATTATGCATGTATCATATATTGTTGTATTTTATTTATACTATTAGATCATCCAAAGATATATTCAAGTTATAAGCTTCTTTAAAATATGATATCTATAATTTTAAGAATAAAATTAGTTACATGTTATAACAACAATAGTCCTCTCATGAGACCCATACTCAAACTGTTAATTTACACCGGTGTAGTATCCGATCCAATATATGTGTCAGAATGTGACATCTGATCCAATATATATGACAGAACATAACATCTGATCCAATATATGTGTCAGAATGTGACACCCGATTAAATATATATGTAAGAACGTGACACCCGATCCAATATCACAATGACAGTCACAACCACAATGAATAGTTTGCATACTTGCATAATCAAATAACAGGTTCATTGCATGTAATTGATCACATTAGCCATTTCATCAAGTTCATTATATTTTTCCTAGTCTCACACATGCATACAATACTATTAACTACAATAACAAGCACAGTAGCACAGACTGGAATATAAATCATCACCTACCTCAAAACCAAGCTTTGGAAACTCTAAAGATTTGGAGTTTTTCCTTTTCGAAGTCTTTTAGCTTGTTCTTGGTCTTAAAAATTAAGAATTACAAGGAATTAACAAACAATGGCCTACAATACCCGAATTACATCAAAATCCTAAACTTGACCACTTTCATGATCCTATCACCCAACTAGGGCTATTTCCTACTAATAAATTCAAACCAAGAACCCTCCCTTTAGATATTTAGCATGGATTATAGGTTCTAAGAATAAAAATCTAAGTTAGGACAGTATTTAACTTACCTTTGGCGCAACAGTGGGTGGAAAACTGACAGGAATAGCCCTAGTTCGTCCCTTTGCTCTCTGAAAATGATAATTGCAGAAAAAAAATATTTTTAGGACTTTTCCCATTTAAATTTGCGATTGTCCCACCATGGCGGCCCCTCCATAGCAGGAATAATACTGTCATAGCGGGTTGCATGGGAACATAACCTCCGTATCTGAGTCACAAGCCCCTATTTTGCAACATGCCCTCAAACCATGACGTTTTAAAATCAACTCTTCACGCCAACATCAATTACGGGAGTTCTACGAGCCCGAATTCAATTTCATAAAGTCGTACATGCTCCTTAGTATCTTTCCTATCAACTCAACTTATCAAATTGATAATTAGATCACCATACATTACCGAATTACCCTAGACCTCACCTGACTCAGATTCCGTCCAAGTCTAGCCTTGGCTCAAATTTTCTAAATTACTAGTCAGAATTTTTCTAGTCCCAATTATTTCCCCATTGGCTTATCCATAATTATGGAAATAGGTCATTACAATACATACCAATTTATCCATCACTAATCCCCAAGTGATCAAAATAGGAAAACTAGGCTAAGGCAAAGAAGAGTAGTACCCGAATCATTGAACAACTGAGGATACTTGTCTTGCATGTCCTTCTCGATTTCCCAAATTAGCATCCTTAACCGAACAATGCTTTCATTGAACTTTTACGTATACACCGATTTAATCTCTTTGGTCCTCAACTTTCGAACGTTACGATTAAGAATTGCAATTGGTTCTTCCTCACATTAAAGATATTTATGATCGGACTCTTTTCTGGACTATGCGCATAGCGGGAGCTTTAGTGCACCGAACTACCCCTTGTTCACACTGAATATATTTGTCTAACAAAACTGAGTCCACTTAATGATATAATCTCCATCCATATGATATTTCTCCAACATATAAACATAAATGTTGGATGAACTCCAAATAAACTAGGTGGTAGAACCAACGTATAATCCTTTGGCCCTAAACAATTAAAAATCTCGAACGGGCCAATATAGCGAAGACTAAGCTTTTCCTTCTTGTCAAATCTCATAACACCTTTATGGGTGACATCTTCAGAAGAACCTATTCAACTACTTAGAATGTCATATCCCTCACCTTGCGATCTACATAATCTTTCTACCAACTCCGGGTTGCTAGAAGCTTAGCTTAGATGTTCCTTACCTTATCTTGAGCATCCCTCACCAGATAAACTCCCAAAGGGTTCATATCTCTAGAGTCAAACCACCCTATAGGTGATCTATATTCCCTTTCATAAATTGCATCGAATGGTGCCATATCAACGCCAGAGTGATAACTATTGTTATGGGAGAACTCACACAAATGTAGAAATTTATCCCTGTAGCATCCCCTTTTAGGAGAATACCACTTACGAAACAAAACTAATTATTTCTATTATTTTACCCTAAAAAAAACTTATTGAAAAACAATATATGAGTTTTATTTAAAAAAATGATTTCCAATTCAACAATACTTCAGGTTCATAAAATACACAAAACTTCAAATAAGTAATTATCATAAAAATATTATATTCCTTCGTGCATAATGACAAGTCAAAATATGACCTAGTATATTACATTACTTGAGTTAAAAGCACACTCTAAAATAACAAAATTAGTCACATGGTTTAAGTTACAAGCCTTTAAAAATTTCGTATATAAGTGTCACACATGTATCATGTACAAGTCCCCAAAATAATATACAAAAACTAGATGTATATGCATATGTGATCTTCAAAAGAGCTCCCAAAAAGTCTACTCCACATGACCATCTTCATATCCCGCCTTGCATATCACCTACGATAGGAAACAACTATCGCTAAGCATAAAGCTTAGTGGTCTATAACCTTTGGACTTAGAGCCATTAAAAATTCTCAATTTTCTTTTTCATCATAAACGGTTCAATAAGGTAGCATTAAGTCCAAGTGAACAAGTATATCAAGTATCAAATACAAATCTTAGAGAGTTTCAAAATACCAATACTAATATTCACAGGCTTAAGTACCAAGAATGCTTATAATTCAATTCAAAAGAGTAGTCAAATAACCAATTTCACCCCATATGTACGTCATGCCTTCACACTAAGCACAATCAATATCAAGACGGACCGAAGACCCCAAATCAAGAAGTGTCCATATCAAGAAGGGTCGTCACCCAATATCAAGAAGATCAAAGACCATGTTGAAAGTGGCTTTTCACTCGTACTCAAAAATGGACGAAAATCCATCGTTAAGACGAAATGTAACTCCAAAGTCAAGATGGGCAAAATCTGAATCGAGAGGCATGCCAATATCGATGACAAGTCACCGTAACAAGAAGGACAAATTCCCAACAAGAATGCAAAATGATCAAGCAATTCGTACAAATGGGCGATTTAACGAAAGTTTTGCAATACTTGAGATAATAGTCATACCAAAATACAAAACAAGGAGTAAGGAAACAACCCAACAAAATACTTTAAATTTCAGAAAAATAAAATATTTCAAGTTCAAGTTTATACACGAACCTTGGCGTTTTAGCATACAACAAGTTCTACCACCACTCGCGGAGTTCAATTTCTCTATGTCATAGATCAACCAAAATCCACTTCGTCAAACAATTCCTCTTAGCTTGTATAAGAGAATATACACCTTAAATACACAATCAAACATCTACTTAAGTTTAAAAGCTCCAACATATCAAAACTAAACATAAAATCACTGAAAATCAACCCAAAATATCAAAACAGAAATTCTGGGCAGCACTACTGTCTTGTATTGCTGCTCAGTTTCGAAGGGGTAAATGGGATAATTAGGCTTTGTGTCCTCAAAGAAAGTTATAGCGATATGTCTTAGGGTCATATACAACTTTGAATCACCCCTACAGCAATTATGTACAACAAGATATGCTCAAAATACCCACAGCAGTCCATGTAGGACTTTTAGACCAAAATCTGGGCAGCACCTCCCCTGTACTTCATCACCCTTTTTCGAGTCAATAAAAGCAAAACTGGATTTTGGATCCTAAATAAAAGTTATAGCCCTATGAAATATCTTTCCAAAACATCTTGAATCACTCAAAACTAAGTTTTATACAAGGAGTTATACTACAATTACTAACAGCAGTCCCAACCAAAAACGGGTTTGCAACCAAAGTTTATTCCCCCAATTTCGACAACAACAACTTATCAAGAACATCAACAACAATATAAACAATCATTCTACTTCATAACTTAACTAATTCCACCCATTTAATCCAACCAAAACATCCCCTAATCCATAAATTCCAACAAAGCAACAAACAAGTTTATAACACTATTTTCTCCGTTCTAATCCGTTAAATCTCTAAACAAGTTTGATAATAAGGAAAAACAACAACTAAATCTTACCTTGAAGTATAAGTCAACCACCTTAATACACTCCTTCTTCTCTGATTTTTAGCTCAAAATGAAGACAACGCAACGTGCAACGTTTTTCTCTTCATGAGCTTTTGAAATCGGAACTCGAATTTGGGTCAAAAATGAATTTTAATTCACTCTCTCTATATCTCTCTATATTTCTATGGTGTTCTGGAAATATTTTGGATGAAAGGAAAGAGATAAGGCTGAACTTATCTCTTACATGGAAATAAATATGGGCTGACCCGATTTGGAATCGGGTTGGGCCAAATTTTCTTCCTATCTTGACCCTTCTGCCTTGCAATGTCCATAACTTTTTATTCCGATGTCGTATATAAGCCCATGACCTATGGTTGGAAAGGTATTTCAATTATCTACAACTTTCATTTTATGGGTTTTCCCAAATTTCAAATTTTGATAGGGTTATGCCCTCCTAAAGTCAGATCATCCAAAATATAACTTAAAATAAATAAATAAATAATTCTTAAAAATAAATTGGGGTGTTACAACCCCAATGTTAAAAGTCGATCATACATGCCCTCAACATATCTTCCAACACTTAAATTATTCTTCCCAACTGCCCATCAGTCTATGGATTAAAGATTGTGCTGAAAGTAAGTTCAATGCCCAACTCCTCATGTAATTTTCCCCAAAACTTTGATGTAACTGCGTACCACGGTCTGAGATGGTAGAAAGAGGCACCCTGTGCAACCTTACTATCTCTTTTAAATAGACCTTTGCTAACTGTTGCGCATTATAATTCACTCTAACCAAAATAAAATGGGAAGATTTCGTCAGTCTGTCAACCACAACTCAGATAAAGTTAAACTTTCCCAAGGTCTTAGAAAGACCCACCACAAAATCCATAGCTATTAGTTCCCACTACCATTCAGGAATGAGCATCCTTTGAAATAAAACCTGCAGGTCTTTGATGCTCATACTTCACTTGCTGACAGATTTGACACTTGACCACAAACTCGGCTAGGTCTTTCTTCATATTAGGCCATGAATAGAGCCACTTCAAATCCTAATAGATCTTGGTCACACCAGGATGGATAGAATATCATGAACCATGAGACTGCGTCAACACTTTTAAAATTAATTCATCTACCTAGGAACACAAATCCTTCCCCTAAAACTGACCACTCCACCTGTTTTAAGAGCTACATCATGTGCGTTGCCAGACAATACCTTCTTTGTAATCTCATTCAAGTTCTCATCTTCAAATTTCTTAGCTTTGATCTCTTCAATGAAAGTGAGTCTAACCTTAATACTGGTCATCACACCACCTTTTTCTAAAATGCTTAGCTTCATAAACTTGGTCTCCAAAAGCCTGAATCTCTCTAGCCAAGGGTCGCTTAGAAACACCCATACAAGCTAGGCTGCCTATACTCACTAATTTCTAGCTTAACGCATATGCCACCACATTAGCATTATCCGGATGATATCGAATGGTAACATCATAATCTTTAAGCAACTCCATCCATATTTGCCTTCTTAGATTCAAGTTCTTCTGAGTGAATACATGTTGAAGACTATGATGATCAATAAACACTTCGCATTTGACACCATACAAATAATATTCCCAAATCTTGAGAGCAAATACTACTGGTGCCAACTCCAAATCATGCATCGAGTAGTGTCTCTCATGAACCTTCAAGTGTCGCTAGGCATGGTTTATGACATTCTTATCCTGCATCAACATAGCACCCAAACCGGAAAGTGAAGCATCACAATAAACAATAAAATTCTTACCTTCAGTAGGAGGTGTCAGAATAGGTGTCGTGGTCAGAAGAGTCCTAAGCTTTTGAAAGCTCTCTTCACATTCGCCAGTCAGCTCAAACAATACCTCCTTTTGAGTTAACCTAGTCAAGTGCGTGGCAATAGAAGCAATGTTCTCCACGAAGTGCCTATAATAGCTCGACAACCCTATAAAACTTCTAACCTCAATCATAAAACTAAGTCGTACCCAGTTCTTGATAGCCTCAATCTTTTGGGGATAGCATAACACCTTTCATTCAAACCACATGCCCCAAAAAGGCCATAGAAGACAATCATTCTGGTATAGAAAATTTTGCATACAATTTATGCTTTCCTAGGAAACCTAAAAAAATACGAAGATGGTCTGTTTCTTCCTTACTGTATTGACATATCCCTATCGTTATGGATAAACTAATGGAAAAGGAATTTGGGCCAAGAAACTTCTGAGTAGTGACTTGGAAATTTTGAACCTAGACCAAACTTAGATAAAATTTGAGTCAGGTGAGGTCTAGGATAATTCAATAATGAATGGAAGATTTAATTTTAAGTTGATAGCCAAGATGATAAGGATCCTTTACGGATTTACAAAATTGAATTCGGGCAAGTAAAACTCCAGTAATTAATTTTGACGTGAATTGTTGATTTTAGAACATCATGAGTGAGAGTATGTTGTAAAATGGGAGCTTGGGACTCAAATTCTGACTTTTTATCTCTGTGCAGCCCACTAGAGCGGGATTAATTTCACCAAGGAGGGGTCGTTTTAGCGGATAGGCTCGCTGTAGCCGGCCAATTGCGACCAAAAATAGGAAAAGTCCCAAAAATGTTATTTTTCTGCAAACCTCGTTCTTGAGAGCTAAGGGGTGACCTATGGTAGTTTCTTATCATTTTTTCTTGAATTCTCACGCCAAAGGTAAGTTAATTACTCCCTTAATCCGTATTTCGATTCTTTGAACCTAGAATCATGATGAATTATCCTTGGGAGAGGGTTTTGAGCTTGAAATTAATGGTGGAAAAAGCCTTAGTTGGGTGTTAGGATTAGGAACTTGGCTAAAGGTTAGTATTATGATATAATCCAATTAAATTAAGTCACTTTATTGAACCTTTGCATATGTGTAGTTTTTTTAGACCAAGAACAAGTCAAAAGACTTTGGAAAGGGAATTCTCCAACTGTTTAGAGTTTCCAAGGCTTGGTTTTAAGGTAGGTGATGATTTGTCTTTCCGTCTGTGTCATATATTCCTGTTAACTGCTTTATTGTATGCATGTATGTATATGAGTAGGAAAAGATGAAACAAACCAAATGAAATGATTGTTTATGATCAAATGCATGCAATGAACCTGTTACTTGATGGTTGTAACTTTGTGAGACTATTCATTATGATTGTGATTGTGGTTGATTGGATTGGGTGTCATGTTCCAATACATAATTGGATCGAGTGTCACATTGCGATACATAATTAGATTGGGTGTCACGTTCTGATTTAATATTGGCCCAGGTGTCCTGTTCCGACACATTATTGGATCGGATGTCATGTTCCGACACACTAATAGTTTGAGTATAGGTTCCATGAGAGAGCCATTATTTGATTATTGCATTGGAATTGAGATTTTTAATCTATGTATATGTATTGATTATGAGATGATAAGTGGTAAAATATTCTGTATTTGTATGTTTACTGTGTTGTGATTACCTGCTTATATTTCACTTACTGGAATAGCCAGTGATCCTACTAGTACACCATTATTTTGTGTACTAATACTGCACTTACTCTTTCTTTGTTGAGTACATGGCATCTTCAGGTACTTGGTGAGAGACCTCAGTTAGGACATCGCTGATTTTTAGAGTTTAAAGATGAGTCAATTCTTTTAGGCTTCCATGAATTCTCTTCGATCTTGGTCCTTTCTTTTAGTACTTAGACATTTCAAACTCTTGTTTATTTTATGGTTTTTGGGGTTGTATCTCCTTTTCTTTAGACTTGTTGTTTAGTAGAGTTTTGGTAAAATGACTTTCAAATTCTAGGGAGTTATATTTCCGCATTGTTTATGTTTGGTTTGTTACATTACTGAGTTTTATGGAAACTCACCTTTTAAACTAATATTTAAACTTGTTTCCACATCTTTAAATGTCTATCTCTTGTTATTACCACTTAGTTGGGTTATAGTAGTGGTTATCTTACCGGAGGGTTAGAGTGGGTGTCAATCACAGCGGGTCAGATCCATGACACTTACTCTTCAAATAGACCAAAATATCATATATGGAAACAATTAAAAAGGAATGCAAGAATGATTTGAACACTCTATTCATCAAACTCATGAAGGCTGCAGATGCATTGGTCAGCCCAAACGATATTAATAAAAATTCATAGTGTCCATACCGAGTTTTAAATGTCATTTTAGATACATTCTCAAGACTAATCTTTAGCTTATGGTAGCCAGACCTTAGATCAATTTTAAATAATATTTATGCACCTTACAACTGGTCAAAGATATCATCTATACGAGGCAACGAGTACTTATTTCGAATGGTGACCCTATTCAGCTGCCGATAATCTATGCACATTTTCATACTGTCATCCTTCTTCTTAACAAACAAAATTGGAGCACCCCACGAGAAAGCACTAGGATGGATAAAATCCTTATCAAGGAGTTCTTGAATTTGAGCCCTCAGCTCCCTTAATTATGTCGAAGTCATGCGATAAGGAGGAATATAGATTGGACGGGTGCCTAGCTTCAAATCAATACAGAAATTTATAACTCTATTCGGAGGCATACTAGGCAAATCGGTATGAAACACTTTCTTAAACTCAGACACTATAGAAATAGACTCAATAGAGTGGGACTCAGCTTCGACATCCCGAATATGAGCCAAGGGTGTAAAATAACCCAACCCCAAAAGTTTTCTAGCCCGGATGAAAGAGACAATCTTAGTTGGCTTAGGCTTATACACCCATCTTCACTCTAATCTTTTTCTACATGGGATCTCTAAAGTCACAGTCTTAGCATTACAGTTAAGCATAATATAATAGGGGGACAACCAAGTCATGCCTAAGATCATATCAAAATCAATTATATCCTAGATCACCAAGTCAACCTAGGTTAGAAACCCCATAAACATAACATGGGTGACTACAACAGACTCTCCAACTAGAATAGAAACATGGACGGGGAATCAATCATATCAAAACCCAAGGCAAACTGTACTGACACATAGGAGTAGGTAAAACCCGTATCAAACAAGACAGTAGACATCTGATCACATAAAAGAATAGTACTTTTACATAGAAGAATAGTACATGTGATCACTGCATCAGACGCCTTAGCCTCTGTTATACACGAAAAGGCATAAAATTGTGCCCTGTCATCCCGACGGAAAACCTCTCTGCCTGGATGCTCTGCTCCTCTACCTACATTACCGTTTTCACGACCTCTCTGATTTCCTCCTCACCTAGCTTGTGGACATCCCCTACTATTAGTACTTCTGCCTGTCGGTATGACTGCTCTGGTCTACTGTTGCCTGGAGTCAGTCATGCGAGGGTGGGGACAATTTCTCTTCGTGTGCCCTGGTTCTCCACAATTATAACAACTGCGGTCAAGGACTAACATGTTGCCTGATGGAAAAAAACCTTCCTAACCATCCTGAGTAGGATTCTGTTGTGGAGTTCCTGAGTAACCACCCATAGAAGAGGGCATGGCTGACTGAATTGGTCGGGCTGCAAATGCCAGTCTACCTGAATTTCAAGAGTAAGAATCAACTTTGTTATGATTCAAACTGGGTCGGGAGTGGCACCCACACTAACTCTCTGGTGGGAGAACCAAAACTACACCCCAAACTAACGTCCTAACATTAAAGCATACATAAAAGATGTGGAAATAGTTTTTATATAAGTTTTAAGTTGAATTCTCATAAAATTAGGAAATAAATTCAAGCAAGAAACCTCAAAAGTTCAATCATGCGGAAGTCAACTCCTTAGAACTTGAAAGTTATTGTACCAAATCTAATAGATAATAAGTTTAAGAGTAAAGGGTTACAACCCCAAAACTATAATAAAAAGAAGTCAGAAAAGTCTAAGTGTGAAAAGATTGGACTAAGAGCCTAAAAGAATTCACGTCAGCCTGAAAGAGCTGGCTCACCCTTGAATTCAAACGATCATTGGTCTCCTAGTTGAGGTCTGTCAGCAGACGCCTAAAGATGACTTGTACTCAATAAGGAAAGAGCAAGTGTAGTATCAGTAAACATAAGCAATAGTATACTAGTAATTTATAGTAATTTTAACGTAATTTTCAAATAATATGTATTACTCCATTTGTCTTTAAATTAAAGTGAATGTTATTACTTTTTCCCTTATGCTATCCTTAGTGTCAAGTAATTACATAAAGTAATGATAGTTAAAATTGAAATTTTAAAACAAATAAAAATTTTAATATAAGAGCCCAAAACCCAAAAAAATAAATCAATAAGAATCTCCACCAAAATAAACAAAATTTCCAACTAAAAGAAATTTCATTGAAAGCAAATCAATTAGGAGCTTTTTTCAAGACACCCACGTGGACATCAATGAAAAAGCTACAAAATATAGAGCTGCAATCTAAAAATGATCCCCCTACAACTAAAAGTAGCTGGCGTTACTGTCTTATATATAAGTAGTAAAGTAAACTATATATACACTATATATAAAACAATAAGATTCTTTTACCATAAGCATATAACATCCATATCTATACACCTTATATACACTATATATAAAACATGCATACTTCCTCACATCCTCTACACACATTACTGTGTATATCACATATATTCATAATGTACTAAAATACACCTTTTCTATTCAATAACTATTTTAACCTCCTTCCATCTTACTTTTGTTAACTTAATTTTTTCTTTAACTTTTCTTTAAGAACATGTTGATTTTTTTGGATAATCCCCTCGAGTATATTATAACTAAGTTTATAAACACGATTTTTAGATAGACTCTGAGGAATGTTTATCACATTTCTTTTGAAGTAAATAAAGTTCTTAATTAAAATCTCATAGATTTTGTAGGCTTAAACAAAAGTTTACACTTGGAAAAAAGGATTTTCTAATTTATTCCTAAATATTAGATGATGACTTTAATTATTTTGATCAGTTCGAAATAGGATGCATCAAGTTGCATACACAAACATAGATATCGTGATCATAGAAATAAAAAAATAAAAAAAACTTGTCAAAATTAACAATACTAAAAAGTGTGTGAAAATCGACGAAGAAAAAACCAAGGGATTGTCCCGGACCAAGAAATCAAGGCAAAAGACAGTCCCTCAGTTTTTCTTTATTTTTATTTTCTTAATTATATAAAATGATATAAATTTTGTATAACAATATAGGTGTGTACGTGTATATATATATATATATATATATATATTATGCATATATGATTATACGTTATTTATATTATATCAATACATTACATATACATGCAGCCATTTAGATGATTTCTTATTATGGTGCCACGTGTCAAATGACATGGCATGCCAAGTTAAATTAAAAAACAATAGGATTATGCCACATGTCAAAATGCAATAACATGTTCAATCAAATCAAAATCCAAGCCCGTTACGCGTACAAGACATGTACATTACGATCTCAATCAAATATTGTCATGTTAACATAAATGTAATTGACCAAAAAAAGGAAGAAAAATCTGTTACAAGATTTACAAAATATTATTTTTCTTAAATTGTTGACCAACTATACTATAAAAATAGTCCACACAAAGGAAAATAAAAATCATCGTCAAACACCTGAATAAATTACTTTCAAGTGGCTTATTGAGCTTTACACCAAAAATTAAGATATGACTTTCAAAATATTGGCTTTTCTGCTCATCTTTATGATGATAAGACTCTGTAAGTCTTTTACTTGCTTTAAATTTTTAGTACCTGAATATCATACACTTTTCCACAATCATTTTGTAAACTTCTTGTTCTTTGATATGAAACACATTTATTAATTATATAATAATAATAATAATAATAATAATAATAATAATAAATTATGAAATTTTATTTGTTAGATATTTCAAAGGATATTTCCCCTTGTTGTTGTGACAAAGATCCCACGGTTTGTAAATCTCTTTGTGGCTTTATAGATGACTATTATTGCAACGGCCTATTTTGTATATGTGGAGAAAAAACACCTCTAGCTCGGACCTAATGAAACCACAAATTGAAGAATTTAATTTTTTTCGAGACAAAAATAAAAATGGAATTCAATTCTAGTTTGTATGTAGCTTACAACAAGGCATTAGCCAAATAAAAAAGCTTATTGTTTTCTTTATGTCCAAATAGCCTTCTATTTTTGTCTAGGGGTGTTTGATCATTAAATTTTTCACTTTCTTTTTGCAATTGAACTCCAAAAAATACATTTTCGGAATTCAACTTTTTCACTTTTTTTTTTCAAATTATTCACAAAAAATAAAAATAAAAAGCAATTTCAATTTGTACCATTGTCAAACACAATTCCAATTTTCAAATATCATTTTTTACTTTGAAAATAGAAACTACTTTTTTCGAATGTCACAGTTAAACATGGTTAAACGTCCACTTAATTAACCAACAATCTCAAGTTAGCATTTTAGCATACAAACTGTTGTAGAGAAAATGCTGTAAAATAAATGAAATATTGAGCCATCAGCATAATCGCATATTATTTGCAGTTGAATAGCTACATTTTTTTAAAAAAAAATTAAGATGTAATTTTCAAATTGTTATAGCTCGTCATTGGTATTTTTTTTATCATGAGCAGGTACATGCATGAATGTCATATCTACTGTAAACAAACGTAAAATTATACAAATCAATTATGTGTTGAACAAGTTAATTTTGCGGGATGCTTTATTTACTACATGAATAATTTAATATCTTGTACTCCATTTGTCCCAATTTATTTGATATTTTTCGAATTTTGAGAGTCAAACAATTATTTAATCTTAATTTTTAATATGCCTTTTAAAAAATTTGAATTGACAATATTATGACTTGTCGTATTCTTTTTTACATAATTTTTAAATATGTAAATTTTATTTTAAAAAATTTAAAGATTTCATTTCAAAATATAAAATTTTGATTCTTAAAGTTTAAATTGTACCACATTAGTTCGGACGGAGGTAGTAATATTAATTATTTCAAAAAAGATAAACAAACCCATGTTAGAATCTAACGTCAAAATTTAAAATTTTGAGTTCTGGAATTTGAACTTTTCTAAAGTTGAAAATGAAATTTTAATGGGTGAGGAATAAATATAGCTCTAAAGTAGGGTAGGGTTCTTCATGATTATGGTTTAAAAATCAAACTGAACCGTAATCCGAACTAAACCGATTAAAAAAATTGAAAATTGATTTGATTTTAAACTTTGAAAATCGATACTATTTGATTTTAGTTTTGGTTTTACTAAAAATGAACCACGAAAATAGTCAAACCAGACTGAGAAATTATATATAAATTTCACAATTATTTATTTATTATTCATAAGTAAAATATAAATATTTTATTAAATTTTAACTAACTTAATGTTTTTAACTTTATCATTTTCTCAAGCCCAACACTTCAATTTTGGTATATAATTTTCTAGTACCCTCTCCCCGGGTAGTTCTTCAATTGTTGAGCTTGAGGTTATTTTTTTTGCTATAAAGATTTGATCTTTTGATCTTTGGTGTATAATGACTTTAGTATTGTTTAAGTAAATCACTTTTTCGTGTAATAATAACTCTAGTATTGCTTATCATTTTCTCAAGCTCAACACTTCAATTTTGGTATATAATTTTCTAGCACCCCTCCCCGGGCAGTTCCTCAATTGTTAAGTTTGGGTTTTTTTTTGTATAAAGATTTGATCGTTTGATCTTTGATGTATAATGACTTTAGTATTGTTTAAGTAAATTATTTTTTTCGTGTAATAATAACTCTAGTTTGCTTAATTGAATCACAGTAGCTATTCCATGGAATTGTTCATGTATTAGTAGTGGTGGAGCCAAGGTTCGAGTGAAGGGGATTTGAAGTATAAAGAAGTAAACACGTAAAAATTCAAGATGAAAAATGGAGCGAGATGGGAGAAAAATAGTAATTTTAACCCGCTATATTTAACTTGCCTTGTTATGTCACGTTTGAATTCTTTTTACTTTTACCCTGATTCATGGATCTTTTAATTTTATATTTATTGTGCTTTTTTTTTATCCAGTGTTTAACATTATTTTGAAGTTTTAAAAAAAAACTGAATTGGTGCCTATTTTGTTACTTTCAAAAACTACCGAAATTCTTTTAAAACGTGTATAAATTGAGTTACTAATATTATAATGTATATTCAGAAGATAAATAATGACATCATCGAGTTTTTAGTTCATTTAATTCAATTTATTAGGTTAGTCATTTGTGAAAAAGACAAATGATGAATAAATCAATTAAGTTTAGTTTAGTTTTCATTTTTTTATAATCGAATTAAAAAAATAAGAAAGAAATACTATAAATTAAGAAGAAAAAAATCAATTAAATAGATTTTGTTAAAAGATCAATTTCTTCATTCGATTGATTTTAATTAACTTTATTTTATTTAATATTTTCTAACTCAATTTCAAATAATTAATATAATTCATCATTTTTTTTAAAACAGTTTCTATGAGTTAATACATGTAAAGAGAATTATGTAGTAAGAAAATAAGCAATATAAATAAAAAGAATAAATTATCAAAAATGTGTCTAAAAAATTTAAATAATGACAAATTGAAAAAAAGAAACAGCATAGAGAGAAAAATAATGAAAAACAAGAATAATAAAGTTTACGAACCCAAAAATAATGAGGTCTGAGTCAATACTTGAGCCCATCTCAACCTTTTCAAAGCAAAAAAAAGAGTGGGGAAATTTTGCACACAATGGGAATCAAACTCGGACAGTTTCCACCATCAATGAACCTCTTAGCCACTGAGCCATCATACTCTTTAGCTTTAAGGGCGGGTATCATGATATAGATCTTCATAATGGCTTTGTCAACTTTCCATAGGCTCCAACTCTCATAAGCATCCTTAATTGTGACCTAAGGGCAGGTATCATACTCTTTAGATTTAAGGGCAGGTATCATGATCGAGATCTTCGTAATGGCTTTGTCAACTTTTCATAGGCTCCAACTCTCATAAGCATCCTTAACTATGAAATTAGGTCACAGTTAAGGATACTTTGATCCATATATTAACAATAAATGAAAAGTACTTAGAAGCAAAAAATTAAAAAATAAATAAATAATATATATATATATATATATATATTAAACATGTGTTATGTATATACTCGCAATCTTGCTTGCCTCTGATCTCCCCCCTCTCTCTCTCTAATGAACCGAATCAAATTTGATTTTAATTTTTCAATTTTCTATGAATTTGAACGATTCTACCACTTGACCACATATGTTATTTGATAAAATATCTCCATCACTTTTAAACTCCAAAAACATATACAGGATTGGTTGATAAAGGTCTATCTTAAAGGAGAGCTAGTAGTAAAGATAAGTGAGCAACTCGATATGGGATGCTATTAGAATGCACTTAAATTCTCACAGTTTATATTGTTTGTTGCCTGCCGGTGACAAAAAACTCTTATATATTTATAAGAAGACACAGGTTAGAATTTATTTAAGCTTGCAAACAAAAGCCATAATAAATTTCAAATCAAAACACAACAGTTATATTTGTGTTTACTAGTGTAGAATACGTGCTTTGCACGTGTGCATTGCGTCAATTAATAAAAATGTATATAAAAAAATATTTTAAAAAATAGTTGATGTTAAAATATATATGGCATTTGTTTGAACGATTTATTGTTTCTTTCACTATCCAACCCACCAGGTCATGCGGACACCTACTCTATGACTTAAGTAGGAGTAATTAAACCAAAAGTTTATAAAAAATCTGAAGTAATACACTTGTATAAGAATAACACATAAAAAAAACTATGGATACCAGTCTAAAACAGGTACAAAAGCTGCTAAGAGTAGAAATAAACTAAAAGACCAATGTCCGAGCTTCCACCAAGAGGAAGGAAAAATAGAAGCTGTTGGAGGATCGTTTTCGTCTTCACCTAAGAGACATAACTGATCCTACAACCAGAATATGCCAAGTGACATATCAAGAGTAGTATCAGTACAAACAACACGTACTGGTAGGCATCATCATTCAATCTGATACCCACCGCATAATATATGAACAGAAAAATAAAAGATATCATAATAATTAACTTTGTCACTTTATCCACCCCAACCAAATAAGTACACCCCTTACTCTCACCTAAGGTGTTCACCACTCCAAACTTCAAAGCTCCACTACCACCCTAGTTACAACTTAAGACCTGTGGGTCATGATCCCTACCTTACAATTACTAAATCAACTAACAGTCTTCACCTAGCAATCTTAGCCACTCAATGGTTCCACCCAACTATCACTGTTCTTAAACCAACTGTCTCACAACACAGGGCCTAGCCCTCCCATACCCACACTTTCTACTCAACCCGGTTTTAGGTAACCATTACTACTACCTCAGTTACTTGTTGAAGTCTCAATGATAAGACTCTCAGTCAACAAGAACTTCAACCTCTAAGCCTGTAAGTATAGAATGCGTTTATAACACATGTCACATCAAGACCCAATACAACTCATACTCTTACCCACCAATAAGTTGTTCAAGCTCACACTTCTTTATAACCAACACATGCACAAATAAAACCCATAATAAATTTCAAAAGGAAAAAAAACATAGCTAGATTAAAGAAGATATCAACTAAGCAATGATACATCATATAAGTAAAAGCTCAAAAAGGGAGGTGTCAAATCTTAGTCATACAATGAAATAATATCTCCAAATGCAAATGAGTTTAGGAGATGCAATTTCCAAATCATGACAAGTCTTTTCCTGTCTACCATTTCAACAAGATCCATGCCGTTGTTTCAACCATGATTCTGAAACACGGGAAACAGTAAAAGTTAGTTTTCCCACACATTTCCTTCTTCGAGAATGGAGAATCAGCTCATTACAAGCAACCACTAAATAATTGTTCAAGTCCTTCAATCGCAAGAATTTTAATGAACGGGGAAAATATTTTGTGAAGTGAAATTAACGACAAGTGTGTAATTAAGAAAACATATATAGACCTCTACCATATATGAGACTTGGAATTAAGGTAAATGGAGATAGATACTGATACTTTTTAAGGGAAGAGAGGCCTCCGGCAGAGTGACTCTATGTCACCTCAGGCAGAGTACCTCTCTAGAGTCTTGTAGAAAAACTGGTAAAGTTGCTGTCATGTGACCAGGAGGTCACGGGTTCAAGCCTTGAAAACAGCCTCTGGCAGAAATGCAAGGCAAGACTGCGTACAATAGACCCTTGTGGTCAGGCCCTTCCCCGGACCACGCACATAGCGGGAGCTTTAGTGCACCGGGCTGCCCTTTTTATCTAATGTTCAAAGGAAAAAAGTTGACACATGTAAGGGAAATATGAGTTCAATGGCCATTGCAGTGAGGTCACAGGATTGGTAGCTAATCTTTATAACAAGAGAAAATCACACAGAGAATCACTAGTGTAAATGCCAGAACCTTGTTCTCAAAAGGTGTGACGAGCTTTTTGACGCAAGCTTATGGAATTGAATAGACTTATGGGGTTGTATGTAAGGTATGGTTGATAAAAAGGAGTTGGCGATGCATGACTTGTGAATTTAGTACACAAGTTCGAGATTTAAGCAATCGTATTGTTTGGATTTAAACAATGCAAATGGTAGGCCCTATCCTTTTTGTTTATATGTGCGAACAAAAGCCAAGATAAATTTCAAAAGGAAAAATTGAGCTACATTAAAGAAGCTATATATGAACTATGGTACAAGTTCAAAATATTTTCTGGAAACAAAAACTCTACTGTACGAAAGGCATTTACTCTCTGAAAGAAAGGTCTCTGCTGTCAAATCTTAGTCATACATAATATCTCCTCTCCAGTTTAAACACATCTAAGAGAAGTCTGCTCCAGTCTACCATCTCTACAACGTCCATGCCATTGTTTCAACTAAGAATCTGAAACATAGGAGACGGTAAAAAGTCAGTTTTGGCACACATTTCCTCCGATCCTTTGCGAAATTAATGGAGAAGCAACTCGTTACAAACCACGACTAAAAAGAGATTTTAGTAGAAAGCAAGACCTGTTAAGATGAGCTGGTATCCCTAAGGACATTTTCAGAGCCAATGAGGCACTCTTTTATATCAGATTCAAGATGACATAGCAGTCTTTTTCTTAAATTGCGAATGTTTCAATGAATTATCCTCTGCTTTGAAGAGAAAGTAACAAAAAGCGTGTATACAAAAACTGACTTACCTTGAATATTCCAGCTATGTACAACCAGAGTCTCCAACTGCACCAATGTTCACAACGTTACAATCTGTCCCATGAAAATGAAATAGGAAAAACAAAATAATGTTGAAGGCTGTGGACATAATTTGGAGAAGTATCTACTATCAATGGAATCCAAAATGAAATCTGTCTTGCATCTAAGAATCCTGTGTCAGCCGGGACATACATTTTGTCTTTGTGTCACAGCTTCATCTTGTGAATAGCTCATGAACAGAATTTGAAGGCTCAGTCCACGGATACCCTTTACTACCTTGATCAAAGTACCTGAGCAGATATGGTAGGTATTGAGTTTATGCTTCTTTTGTACAGGAAAGAAGAAAAAATAGGTTTTTCAAGTGAAAAAATCCAAAAGGAAAGTCTACAACACTACATAAATCTGCATCATGAAAATGAAGTATCATAACAAAAAGACATGGTACTTGTTGGTTGGTTGAACTAATTCATTATTTACCAAAAATACTTTTTTGTCTTTTATTTTCATTAAATCATAGTAAAAGGTTATATTTTATCAAAAGATACCCACACATAAGAGAATAGTTTCACTTGGGCAAATGAGCGACTGTGTACTCAATTATTATTACTTAATAGTTGTTGGTATATATCCTCATTATGAAGAGTAAAATGTTGAGAGATTAATTGATACACACTTTTTGTATGAAACGATACTTTTGAATAATTTGGACTGAAATGGACTTATTTTACAAATTACAAGACGTAAGTGAGCAACAAAAACAATGCAGACCAAAGAGTCTAGGAGAATAACAATTTAGAAGAAGCTTACATGGAAAGCTTGGTCCGATAAGCAGAGTAGAGAAACCTTCAACTTAATGGACAGATGCCCCTCAAACTGGTCCTTCGCAACGGATATTCTCATGAGAAAAGGAGCTGAAAAATAAACCATAAGAAGTTGTTCTTGAACATACAATTTGCCTTTTGTACCGCGGAAACCTCCTAGCTGAATCCATGGAAACAATCTAAATGTAGCATCATCAGTAAGAATTATTTGATCTGCCACTCATGAATAGCTCATAAACTGCTTTCAGTGGCACCAACCATCCATACCTTTCATTAGCTTTACCATAGCACCTGAATAAATATGACAAATACTGAGATTCTTCTTCTTTCGGACAGGTTTGGAAAGGTGAGTTTCAGACATTAATATAACGAAAGAAAGGGGGAAAATAGCCGGAGTTCAACTATTGTGAGAATGCAATACATGACTTTCCTATTATTGTGTAATTTTATGGACTGAAACTCCGGGAAGAAAGTAACGAAGAATTATATTGAGCGAAGCACCAAATTGACTTACTTCCTAAATCTCCTTGCAACTAACAAACTAATTTCCTTTCAATACTGATATTTAAGTTTAGCAGTTAGACAATTTTACCTCTGATTCTCCATATTGCATCACTCAACTATCTCATTTTTTGCACTAGATATCAGCTCAAACAAAGAAGACTAGAATTGAAGTTTGCAAGAAGCATATTAGAGCTCTTTGAACCATAAGACATGTGATAGCTTCTTTCATTTGAGAGATTCTGTAGTCCTTAGAAAAACTGGAGAAACCTCTACTATCAATACAAGTCAAATTTCGGTTATTTTTTTCCTCTCTATATTTCACCAATTCTTACGGCAAAGAAACTGTAATGTATTACGTACCTTATATGACAAGCTAATGTTATGCCAATAAAATACTTGTCTATACTTGAAGAGAATGAGTAGTTATCTTATTCAAGAACCATACCACTTAATAACACCATTATACTCTGTAATGAAGAGTACTACATTCGAGGATTAAGTGATAAACTCGGATACTCGTGCAAAACAAACGAAACGTTTGAGTAATTTGAGATATATTGCAATTGATTAACTTTACAGGTAAGTGAGCAATAAGAAAACAAGGAATGTAGGAGATTAACAATTTTAGAAGAAGCTTACATGGAAATCTTGGTTCAATAAGCAGAATTCCATCAACTTAATGGACAGATACGCCTCAAATAGCATTTCAGTTAAACAGTACAGCATTCATGAGAAATACATTGTTCCACAACAATACTTATTTTTCAATTATTACTTTTTTGCATAATGAGTTGTTAGGTTTAGGATGATTTGAATTTTAAATTTAGTAGAACTTGTTTAGTTTGTTTATATATATTAGTTATCTTGAATTTCAAATTATGCAGATTTTCGTTTTAAGTTGGCTACTTAAAAGACTTCCTATGGTTAATAAAAATATATAGAGACATTAATTTCTACCTTTTTGCTGCACATCTTTTAAAAACAAACAAATAGTTTCACTTAATAATTGTTAGTAAACCCCATTATGAAGAGTAAAATATTGACAGATTATGTTATCTTTGCTAAATATTTTCAACAAAACAAATGTGGTGGTTGAACATAATCAACCCTATTTAAACAGTAAAAGTTGTGTCATGAGAAACAAGGAGTGCAAAAGAACGTATCTCTAACAAGTCTAAATGAAAATTTACCTAATGTAATTGCCTGCCGCTCATGGATTACGAAAGTCTTGAATTATGTTTCCATCTACTTTAATTTTTGCAATATGGGAAATGTTGGACCACTGGGAGTTTGGGCCACTACGATTGGTGCAACTTTCTTCTAACTGTGGGCAGCCTTTAATTTTTAGGTACCATAATTTAGTGAGGCATCGCATGGCATCTCTGGATGGCATATGCTCTAGTTTTTCACAGTTACATAACCTTAACTCTTCCAAAGAAACAAGGTTGCAGAGCCCATCCGACAGAGCTTCTAACAATGGACAATCACTGATCTCCACATACCGTAATTTGGGTATGGCATCTGAGAAGTCCAGATGTTGTAGCCGTTTGCACCTCTCTAGAAGTAATGTTTCAAGAGAAGTAAGGTTAAGTCTATGAGGAAGAGCCTCGATTCCGAAATCACATATATGGATATGTGTTAGGGAAGAGAGTTGCATAAGCTGATAGGGCAGAGAATCCCAGTGTCCACATCCGTGCACCATCAGATAACGAAGGGACAACAGCTGCTGAATGCCATTAAAAATCAGTACGAATGCCTCAAAATCCACCATCTCTGAGAAAGGACCAATTGCCAAATGCCGTAACCCAGTGAGACGGTGAAGGCCCCCTGTGGGTACACTAATCAATTTGGGACATTTTGATATAATCAAATATGAAAGTGAGGGCATTTCCCACACCTGTAAAGGCAAGGAAACTAAGTTCTTACAGTTGCTGACCAACAAAGAGTTCAGAGACCGACAATGCTCTAGCATTCCACTTGGTAAACTGGTCAATCCACAATTCCATAACTCAAGACTTCGGAGGCAAGTCAAATAGTTCTCTCCAATGGGAGCAGGAAAAGAACTGAAATTGGTGCAGTCGTCAATCATTAAACTCTTAAGAGAATGGAGATTGTACAAGCTTTGTGGCAATTCACGAAACTCTCCACATTCTGAGATCGATAGGTGTTGAAGAAAAACGCTGTTGCGTAGCATCTCATCGGGAAGACAAGTGAGCTCTTTCACATTATATACACTAAGCCCTACGAGAGATGTCAAGTTGCTGCACAAGTTCAACAATGTCATTTCACTGTCAACTCCTCTAATCCGTAATTCACGGAGGATTTCAAATTGATTTGGAGTACTTTTTAACAGTGGACACTCTCTAATCGTCAATTCCTCAAGCCTAGGAAACATTCTTACTCCAACTTCATCTCCCTTCCACTCAATAAGGCTAGACATATCCTCCAATACTAGTTTTTTCAATGACGGGAACACTTGGATATTGCTGCTTGATCCAATATTGTTACCATCAATACCATAAAAAGTAGGTCCAATGCATTCCACCTTATGTAACCCTACTAGCTCAAGATGCCGAAGCAATTTCAGTTGGCCAAGCGATGGAATTTCTTTGCATCTTTTGCAACCAATTAATCTCAGTTTGACCAAATTTGGTAGCAAATCTTCATGGAACCATGAAGGAAATTTAGTCCCTAAATAGTCCACAATCGCTAAGGTTTTCAAGTTAGGATGGGGTTGAAGACCATCCAAGACATACTCATCATTGGTCTCACTTCCTTCTGGTTCGTCATGGAACCACAGATATGCCAGCTTGTAGATATTCGATTTCTCTTGTAAATGTGCTGTTCGAGCTTCTTCTCTATTACAGACCAGTTGGAGACCATTAATCGTCAATTCACCTCTTAGGTTTTTCAAATGACCTAATTCTTCTATTTGACGACCTTTCTCTAAACCTACCTTGAAAAACTGTAGGGTTTGAAGACAAGTCAATTGTCGCATCTTAAGTGGCATCTGGAAATGTTTTTTATCAAACTGAAAAGTGTAATAAATATGCCTCAAACTTATCATACTTCCCATATCATATGGAAGTTCCTCGAGTGAATAACAGTAATTGACTCTTAATGTTTGCAAATTATAGAGCTCGCAAATGGAGCTAGGCAAGGCTGTGATCTTAGTGTTGGAGAGATCAAGATATCTCAAGTATATTAGCTTCCCGATTTTGGCTGACAACTCCTTGATTCCTGATCTGGACAAATTTAAAACTCTCAAGAACTTAAAGCTCAACAGCATATCTTCCGGTATATAATTGCTTCTCCAAAACAATGTGCACAAATGTTCTGGATCATTTATCTTATCTATTTGATCCCTTGGTGACTCCCATCCAAAGTATCGAACTTGAGAAAGTTTTTCTCCATCATCGCCCTTTGGGTCAAATAGTTTAGATTTTAAGATATCTCCAGCCAAATCATGCACAAGATCATGCATCTTACAGTGTGTTATATTGTTGTACTCATCTAGCTTAACATCTTGCAGCAAAGAATTTTGCAACAAGATTTGAAAAAACCTTTGCCCAACGTCTTCCATCACAGTGGTCTCTTGACATGGGCGGAGAAAGCCTTCTGCCATCCAGAGTTGGATAAGTTGTTCCTTTTCAAACTCAAAATCTTTTGGAAACATTGCAAAGTAAGCAAAGCATTTTTTCAGTTGTGGAGATGGTAGATAGACATAGCTGAGTGTTAGGATTTTCTTTATGCTATTTTCCCCAAGATCATCTTCATGTGCAACAAGGGGGTTGCCATCAAGAATTGCTTGCCATTCATGTTTTTCCTTACTGTGTAAGACGCCTCCCAACACACTTGCAGCCAACGGTAGACCTTGACACATTTTAACAATCTTGTTGCCCATGCTCGCTAATTCTTCTGGAACCCTCCCATCAACAAATGCTTTTTGTTTGAAAATAGACCAACAATGATCTTCTGTTAATTTTCCCAACATATGAAGATCTGCTGCTACTGTGGATGCCACCCGCTTCATACGAGTAGTCACGAGAATGCAGTTTCCTCTAGATGTATTTATTCCTCTCAAGGTGTCCACGAACTCATGCCACAATGTAGAGTCAACACGCCACAAATCATCCAGGACTAGCAAATAGTTTTTTCCTCCCAATTCATCTTGTAACTTCTTGACTATTATATCTCTCCTTCGAACCTCAACTTTCCTCTCTGTCAATGATTCGAGGATTTGTTCAAGAAAGCTCTTCGTTTCAGACATCTCAGGTAGACATAACCAAACTCTCTTTTCAAAGATTTGCTTGATCTGTTCATCATTGAAAATTCTCTTAGCCACAGTAGTTTTCCCTAAACCCCCCATACCCACTATGGGAATGGTGCACAGAAGAGCACCCTCCTCTCTCATGTTCAAAATCTTCTCCTTTATCTCAGCAACATCCAAGTCTCTACCAATAACATCTGAAGCAACCACTAAGGAATCTGTTTCTCTAATTGGTAATATTTGCCGAGAAGGAACCATTAGTGATTGGAGACCGAGGTCTTTGGCTAACTTATTGATATCCGTCAACTCTTTATTGATGTTGTTGATTTTTCGAGACATTTTTCTCTTAAAAGTAGTATGAGAAAAGAAATCACTGACCTTTTTCATTGGGCTGTTTCGGATTTTCATCACTTGTGCTTTGAGAGATTCATATTTGAATCGATCAAACACATTCTCAGCATCTTCACCAACTCTCTCAAGCCTGTTGAGCCATTGTTCCACAGACTGTTGTTTCTCAATTTGTGGTCTTTCAACGTCATGAATGAAAGCTTGTATTAAGGATACATTTAGTGTAAGCATTTCCAGATCTTTGTTGAAATCCCTTGAGCTGTTTATCTCCTTAATTGTTAGAGAAAGCAGTTTCTCAAGCAAAACTTGAACAGTAGTACCAATTACAAGATCGACCATTGTTGTGTTTGCTTCTTCACAAAATCTTCTTCCTCTGCTCCAAAGTCTTCTCAAAGTAATAAGTCTTCTTTTGCTAGTTGTTTGCAAACCACTAAAAGGAAGACAATAATCCATACACAATCATTCAAACAGTAATAAAAAATAAAAAAGGCTGCTAAATAGCTGTGGATGAAAACCAAGTTTTGAGCGCGTGAGAGTCTCAGATATGTCAAAATGGATCCTTTTTCCTCTTATATTTGTGGTAAAAGAAGTAAAAAAAGTTGATGTTTATGGGATCCACTTTTACTGTAAATAATATTTTCATTGTAGATGAATAGTATTTTCACACAACAATTTTTGTACTATAGCTCGCCGTCTTTTTTCTTTAGAATTTGCCTATAAAAAGGCACTGTATCTGTAATGAAAACATACACCTACACTCAATTCTCACAACTCTCTCTTTCTCTTAGTATCTCTCATTCTTATTAATTTGTTAAGTTAGTTTGTTTTATAACACGTTATCAGTACGAGCATCCATCACTTTGAGCTATTTTAAAAGATAACAAAAGGATAAGAATTTTATTTTCTTAAAATGTCTAATATCTCTAAACTTGAATTTATTACTCTTGATATATCTGGAAAAGGTTACTCATCATGGGCACTAGATGCCGAAATATACCTAGAATCGATGGATCTGGCAGGCACCATCAAAGATGACAATATGGCATCTAGTCAAGACCGTAAGCCATGATATTTCTCCGCCTCCATCTTGATAAGGGTTAAAATTACAGTACCTCACACTAAAGGACCCTCTTAAACTGTAAAAGAATCTAAAAGAAAGATATGATCACCTGAAGTTGGTCATCCTTTGACAAGCACGTCATGATTGGCTCAATTTGAGATTAATGGATTTTAAAAATATAACTGAATATAATTTTGCCTTATTTGGAATTATAGCACAGTTAAATTTATGCGGAGAAGAAATCACTGAGCAAGACAAACTTAAAAAAATATACTCCACATTTTCACCCACGAATATGCTCCTGCAACGGCAATATCGCGAAAAGGGTTTTAAAAAATATTCTGAATTACTTTCTCATCTTCTTATTGCTGAACGTCATAACGAACTGTTAATGAAAAATTATGATAGTCGACCCGTTGGTTCTTTGTAATTCCTTGAAGTGAATCAGGCAAACTATAACCAACGAGAAAGAGGTCATAGCACCAATCGTGATCATGGTTTAAGAAGAAATTATAATCATGATGTTCGATTGGCACCGAAAAATGATCAACAATATAAAAAGAAGAGTGAAAAGCAAGAAGTTATACCAAAAAAAAAATTAAAAAGTATATGTCATAGATGTGGAGGTATGGGCATTAGTCACGGACTTGCCGGTCATCAAAACGTCTGGTTCAGTTATATTGGACATCCTTGAAGATAACAGAAAATAATTCAGAGACAAAGTTTATCTCTGAAGATAATATTGAGCATATACATCTGGATGTAGCTAATTTCTTCAATTTTCCAGAAGGAAATATGAATATTGATAAGCTTGATAATATTTAAATAATTCTCTTTTTATTTGTCTATACTAAATAATATGTTTATATTTTTCTAATTCATGTAAATAAATAATATTTGTATAATGAGTCATGTTTTAATTATAACGTTTACCTTATTTCTTTTTGAAGAAAAATATGGATATGCCTCAAATTTTGTTTGGATCAATAATCAATCACGAAGACATTTGTGTATTGATAGTAGAACGACTAATGTTATTTTTAAATATAATAAATAGTTTTCCTACTTGCTTAGAAGAAAAGCAAATGTTACTACAATTTCTGGTAATTCGAAAATGATTGAAGGCTCCGGAAGAGCTACTATATTTCTGCCTAAGAGAACAAAAATTATTGTAGAAGATGGACTGTTCTTTTCTAAATTCCCAAGAAACTTGTTAAGTTTTAAAGATATCCGCAGAAATGGATATCATGTTGAGACACTAAATGAAATGAATATTGAATACATTGGTATAACCACGAGTGTCTCAGGCCAGAAATATATTTTGGAAAAATTACCAACTTTGTCGTCTTGCATATATTATGCAGAAATTAGTGCAATTGAAGCACATTTGATCATAAACCAAAAGTTTACTGATCTAAATACATTTGTGTTATGGCATGATCGAATAGGTCATCCTTGATCAATAATGATGACGCGAATTCTTGAAAATTCAACTGAACATCCATTAAAGAACCTGAAGATTCTTACGAATGATGATTTTTCATGTGTTGCTTGTTATCAAGGCAAATTAATTGCTAGACCATCAATCCTGAAAGTTGACATCGAATCTCCTAGCTTGTTAGAGCGTATATATGGGGATATATGTGGACATATTCATCCACCTAGTGAATTATTTAGATATTTTTTTGTCTTAATAGATGCATCATCAAGATGATCCCAAGTGTGCCTCTTAATATCTCGCAACCTGGCATTTGCGAAGTTATTAGTACAAATAATAAAATTAAGGGCGTATTTCTCAGATTATCCAATTAAAGCTATCCGCCTTGATAATGCTGGAGAATTTACATCCCAAACTTTTGATGATTATTACTAATCAATTGGGATAAAAATTGAATATCCTATTGCTCATGTTCATACTCAAAATGGCCTTGCAGAGTCATTTATTAAGCGCCTACAATTGATAGCAAGACCTCTATTAATGAAAATAAATTTGTTGATTACTATTTGGGGTCATATTATCATACATACAACAGCACTTGTACGCCTTAGACAGATAAATTATAATAAATAATCTCCATTACAATTAGTGTTTGGTCATGAGCCAAATATAGCCCATGTACGAATTTTTGGTTGTGCGGTATACTTGCCTGTAGCAACACCATAACGTATCAAGATGGGCCCTTAACGAAGTTTGGGCATATATGTTGGGTTTGACTCACCCTCCATAATATGCTACCTTGAACCGTTGACACTAGACTTATTTACTGCTCGATTTGCAGATTGTCGGTTTGATAAAACAACTTTCTAGCAATTAGGGAGAGAGAAAAAGGAACTCAAAAGAGAAATTATGTGGAAAGTTTCATCACTATTTCATTTTGATCCACGTACTCACACATGTGAACAGGAGGTCCAGAAGATCATCCACTTATAGAAAATAACAAATCAAATGCCAGATGCGTTAACTGAATTGAAACGGATAACTAAGTCACATATCCCTATAGTGAATGTGCCTATCCGGATTGATGTCCCAAAAGGATCATCTACTAGTATCATAGCTTCTGAATTCGAAATACGCTTGAAGCGTGGTAGACCATTGGGTTCAAAGGATAGAAATCCTAAAAAGAGAAACGTGAGAAATAATAAAGATAATACTATAAAAGAACCTCCTAGAGAAGGTCAAAATTTGAGTAATCCTGATATTCCTGAAGAAATTAGTGAACCCGAGACTCAAGTGTATGAAGAACTTTCAATAAGTTCTACCGGTGATGAGATAAATTTAGATCGATCAAAAATCACGATTGATAATGCTTTTGCATATAATGTTGCACTTAACCTCATGCAAGATAGTGAAAGTCTTGAGCTTAAATCCGTCAAAGAATATCGATGTAAATGTGATTGGCCAGAATGGCAAAAGACAATTCAATCAGAATTAGATTCACTTGCTAAACGTGAGGTTTTTGGACCTATAGTCCAAACCCCTGAAGATGTAAAACCAGTTTTCTATAAATGATTTTTGTGCGAAAACGAAATGAGAGAAATGAAATTATAAGATACAAGGCACGCCTTGTTGCACAAGGATTCTCTCAAAGACCCGGGGTCAACTATGAAGAAACATATTCACCTGTTATGGATGGAATAACTTTTCGATATCTCATTAGTTTAGCTGTAGATAAAAATCTTGAAATACATCTAATGGATGTAGTTACAGCTTACTTTTATGGTTCACTTGATAATGAATTTTATATGAAAATCACAAAAGGATTAAAATAGCCTGAAGCATGTATTAAGTCTCAGGAGATGTACTCAATCAAATTGCAAAGATCATTATATGGTCTGAAACAATCAGGACATATGTGGTATAATCGTCTTAGTGAGTACTTGATAAATGAAGGTTATATGAATGATATCATTTGTCCATGTATTTTTATTAAGAAAACAGAATCAGAATTTGTCATACTCACCATTTATGTTGATGACATAAATCTCATTGGAACCCCTGAAGAGGTCTAAAAGGCAATTGAATATCTAAAGAAAGAATTTGAGATGAAAGATCTTGGAAAGACAAAATTTTGTCTCGGTCTGCAAATTAAACATTTAGCAGATGGGGACTTTGTCCACCAATCTGCCTACACTGAAAAAATCTTTAAATGGTTTTACATGGACAAAGCTCATCCATTAAGTACTCCAATGGTTGTTCGATCACTTGAAGTGGAAAAGGATCCATTTCGATCTCCAAAAGTGAATGAAAAACTTCTTGATCTTGAAGTACTATATCTCAGTGCTATTGGTGCACTTATGTATCTTGCTAACGCAACCAGACCTGATATAATATTTTCTGTTAATTTATTTGCACGGTATAGTTCATCCCAAACTCGAAGACATTAGAATGGTATCAAGCATATTTTGCGATACCTAAAGTGTACCATTGATATTAGTTTGTTTTATACTAATAAAGGTTGTGCAGACCTTATTGGTTATGCAGATACGGGTTATTTATCAAACCCACATAAAGCTCGATCTCAAACAGGCTATCTATTTACATACGGAGGAACTGCTATATCATGGCGATCTATAAAACAGTCTATTGTTGCTACTTCTTCAAACCATGCTGAAATAATAGCAATTCATGAAGCAAGTAGAAAATGTGTGTGTTTGAGATCGATGATACAGTTCATCAAAGAAAGATGCGGCCTGAAAATCCATGTCAAAGTACCCACAGTTATATTCGAAGAGAATGTCGTGTGCATAGCTCAATTGAAAGGTGTCTTAATAAAAGGAGACAAAACGAAATATATTTCACCAAAATTATTCTTCACACATGATCTACAGAAGAATGATGATATTGATGTATAACAAGTTCGTTCAAGTGATAATCTTGCAGATTTATTTACAAAGACATTGCCAACATCAACTTTTAAAAAACTAAGATGTAAGATTGGAATGCACCGTTTCCAAAATATCAAATGAAGTTTTTATTAGGGGGAGTAAAATACGCGTTGTACTCTTTTTCCCTTAATCAAGGTTTTGTGCCACCGAATTCTCCTGGTAAGGTTTTTAATGAGGCAACACTCAAGACGTATTATCAGATGTGTGTACTCTTTTCCTTCATTAGGCTTTTTCCCACTGAGTTTTTCCTAGTAAGGTTTTAACGAGGCACAACATCTATGGGTGTTCAGGATATTTGTTTTTTCACAAAAAAGTTTTTGTACATGAACATCCAAGGTTCACTGTAGCGACGCGTTTTGTACTATAGCTCGCCGTTAAAAAGGCATTGTATCTACAATGAAAACATACACCAACACTCAATTGTCACAACTCTCTCTCTTTCTCTTACTATCTCTCCCTCTTATTAATTTGTTAAGTTAGTTTGTTTTATAACAATATTCACTTTTTAAAGTTGTACAACTAGTTTTAGTTTATTTTATTTGTACAAGTAGTTTTGTTTTATTTTATCTGTAGAAGTAGTTTTGTTTTATTTTATTTGTACAAGTAATTTTAATTTATTTTATTTGTATAAGTAGTTTTCTTTATATATATATATATATATATATATATATATATATATATATTATTATATTAAAAAAAAGACCCTAACATTTTTGGTCATCGCCTTGTATGATTCTATCTATGATTGTGCGGAAAAAAAGTTTGCAGTGGCCGTCGAGGTACTCCACCTGTGCCCTCTCCTTCATCTATATATTATATATTGACACTCATTGACTTCTACGTGATTTAATTTTTTTATATTTTGACACTCTTACAATTTCACCTATAAGGAGTCCAAAGAAGTTTCCCAACAGAAGCCATATATACAACTACTATAATTTATAGTATATGATTGGTCTCTCAAATTATATATTGTCCAATCATAACTTGAATTTTAAATTGTTAAAATGTGAATATCACAATCATGTAAAACATTAATTTTATCATCTTTGAATCTACAAATTTTATTAATTTTCATGAAAAGAATCATTTTATAGCAACCAAAAAAAAACATAGTGATATTTCAACTTATGAAAATAACCTACCATACTCATTTTTAATTTGTTTTCTTTGAGACAACAAAGTCACCTAACTGTTATTATTTGACTCAAAAAACTTTTAAAAAATACCCATGAGCCATGTATGTAATTAACATTCCCAAGACCAGATCTTTTGCTTGTTGTTTTCATTGTTTTGTGGCCTGTGGGTATAAGAATTTGCAGGATTAATGAGTTCAAATTAATTCTTGGGTACTTGACTTGGACATTTATGCTGAACAATTAATTATCAAAAAAGATATCAACTTTTCCTTCGACTTAATGTGAGGATGAACCTCTAAAAGGAACCATTTTGATCGCCTTTTCAATATAAGATCCTTCCAAACGGATTCCATTCAATTCTACACTAAATCAAATAATATTAATTATACATATAACAAAAAGAGTCCAAAATATCTTTAAACTATGAAAAATTGAACAAAAATATCTTCAGTTAATATTTTGGTCTAAAAATGCCCTTATTATTTAATGGGTCAAAATTAAATATCATTTTTCCAAATAAATATATTATTTCTTTTCTTTTTAAACGTATTCTTTTTCTAATAATGTATTCTCGAAATCCTAAATTTGCCTAAACACTCCTTTGTCACCAAAATATAATAGGCTATTTGTTCAAGAATAAACAAAAAGAAAAACGTTCCGGGAGGGGGGGGGGGGGGGGCAGATGGCCGTAAATCGCATTGGTGAAATGCGTTTTACTTAAACCATTTATGGCACACGATTTATAAACTATTTTGAAATTGGGATAGTTACCTGAGTTTATTTTATAAAATATTTATTGCTTTTATAAAAATATGTACCATCTATATGCTGTGTATTAAAAGTGAATTATATATGTAATATATATATATATATATATGTGTGTGTGTGTGTGTGTTATAAATGTATTATACTTGTTTTGGTAAAAAAAAAGGGTATTTTACCTAAATCACATAGTGAAAAAGCTCAATTACAACTTATTCCTACTTTTTCTTAAATTACCCGAATTTTCCTGATTTTTCTCAGATTTTTGATACCTTAATGGTGTTTCTGATACATCACGTTTTGTGTACATAATAATTAATGTTGTTGATTTATTTATGAAAAGGTAACGTAAATCAAGTTAAGTTTCCTTCTTTCAGTCAATTACTTAGCTAAATAAGGGAATTAACCCATACAAAGCGTAACAGTTATGATGGACTTGAAAAAATCAAAAAACAGAGCATAGAATTATTGGCGGAATGGCGGCGGAGGTGACTGTCTCGCCGATGGAAGACGATGAAGAGGAATCCTATTTAATTTCCCATTCCGGTGCTTGGATATATAACTGAATGGAGAACAAAAGCTCCTGCTTAATGCTTATCTCTGCTGCAGCTTCACATTTAATGAGTGTTGGGTCACGTTTTCTGAAATTCAAAAAACAGAGCATAGGAGTTTGATACATTAGAATATATGATACAAAAGTGACCTTATGTATCAGAAAAATTTATGTATCAAGCATTAAATCTTATGTATCAGAAAAATTTATGTATCAAGCATTAAATCTTATGTATCAGAAAAATTTATGTATCAAGCATTAAATCTTATGTATCAGAAAAATTTATGTATCAAGCATTAAATCTTATGTATCAGAAAAATTTATGTATCAAGCATTAAATCTTATGTATCAGAAAAATTTATGTATCAAGTATTAAACCTTATGTATCAGAAAAATTTATGTATCAAACATTAAACCTTATGTATCAAAAAAAATTATGTATCAAGCACTAAACCTTATGTATCAGAAAAATCTATGTATCAAGCATTAAACCTTATGTATCAAAAAAATCATAAAAAGCTGAAGACCTTATGTGTCATGTACATAATAGCAAAAACCTTATTAGAACCTTATGTATCAACATATGAAATGTCTATCAACACTTAAAAATACAAGAAAAGAAATCTGATACATATAGACTATATCAGAAGCAGTAAAGCTTGATACATTAAAATCTGATGCATAAACTTTCATCTTATATTTGAGTTTGATACATGAGAATAACTGATACATAACCATTGGACATATTCGACAGATTAAGGATTGATACATTGAAGATTGTTGTGTTAGTTTTCAACTGAATTGTGGTTGATACATAACATGTTGTATTGATATAGGTTGTAGATATATCAGAAGCAGTAAAGTTTGATACATGAGAATCTGATACATAAATTTTCATCTTAAATTCGAGGATACATGAGAATCTGATAAAAGTCTGCTAAATTGTTGAATAGCCAAAAAAAATATTTACTATTGGTGCAAAAACAAAAAAAATTACATTCTACTACTACAAAATTCAAAAAAAAAAACTACTCGACGTCCATCGGTTCTCCTTGACTAGGAGAGATGAAATCTCTCTAAGGTTTTTTTGGATCGTCATTTTCGCTAACATAACCATCCTTAACCGTATTTCAGTCCCTGCATTGACATGAAAAATAATTAAATACAACTTGAACTTGATACATTGTACATCTGATCTGATACATTAAAATATATGATATAAAAGTGACCTTATGTATCTAAAAATTTATGTATCAAGCATTAAACCTTATGTATCAGAAAAATTTATGTATCAAGCATTAAATCTTTTGTATCAAAAAAATTTATGTATCAAGCATTAAACCTTATGTATCAGAAAAATTTATGTATCAAGCATTAAATCTTTTGTATCAGAAAAATTTATGTATCAAACATTAAACCTTATGTATCAGAAAAATTTATGTATCAAGCACTAAACCTTATGTATCAAAAAAATTTATGTATCAAGCATTAAATCTTATGTATCAGAAAAATTTATGTATCAAGCATTAAACCTTATGTATCAGAAAAATCGTAAAAAGCTAAAGACCTTATGTATCATGTACATAATAGCAAAAACCTTATTAGAACCTTATGTATCAACATATGAAATGTCTATCAACACTTAAAAATACAAGAAAAGAAATCTAATACATATAGACTATATTAGATATGGTTAAAAGATATCTGATACATATAGTTTGATGCATTTATTCGTTGCATTAAGGTCTGATATATTTTAATAATTCATACCTTTGGAAGATTAGATCGTATTGTAACACCTTCGACTTTCTCCACTGTTTTTTGAGGTGATTGTTGAACTATAGATTTCGACTTTGCAATTTGAGATTTCGATTTTGCATGTAAAGTATCCATAATTAATGGATCGTTGAGATGTTTGGATCTAATCTCTTTATACCCTTCACCAGAAGAATCAGACTCCGATAAAACAAGATTTTTTTTTATTTTGATTTAATTGTGTGATACCAACACTAAATGATGGATATGATTCCATATGTATCGGTGAATAGAAGATTAAAATCAACAAAAATATACAGTTGAAATCAATGGAAAATCGAAGGAGATGGAATTGAAGTGAGATTATAGAGAAGGAAGAAATTGAATTACCTTATTTGAATTTGAATTTCAGAAAAACATGAATTGAAATTCAAAAAGAAACCGCTATATATGGGGCTTCAAATTAGGCGTGAATTTAGGACAGTTGGGGAGAAGGAATGGGATGTATCGGTTAGTTGGAGAGAGAATTAAAAAAAGAGGGATTTTTGAGATTTTTACAAATGATAGGAAATAATAGTAAATATAGTAATATAAGGTGTATAGTTATGCACGTAATATAGCTTTTCTACACTATATATAAAAGTAAATTTTGCATGCAATATAGATATACTATAAGTGTTAAAATGTATTAGGCTTATTTTAGTAAAAATCTGCATTATGTACTAAAAGTAAATTATACATGCAATATAGATATATTAAAATTATATAGCTATAAATAAAAAAATATGTTTTAAACCCATATACTAACTCCATCATTGCTGAGCCGCATATATGTATGCTTTTATATTGCAACTTGTATTGTAAGACATCTAAAACATTATTTTCCTCTCACGATGATACTCTTTCTCTTTCTTTTTTTTCGAGTAATTATTCTTCTTTTAATTTATATTTTCAGTCGTGCTTTTGATATTTTTGGTTGCAAAATTTAACTCTATAAACAAAAAGGTAAATTGTATTTTTGGAGAGTGTTTATATATTAAGAATATATAATAGTCAACTAAATATAGTTTTGTATACTTTTTTAGTGTAATCTTTCATTAGATCTATGATATCGAGTTGATGGAGCCTAATTCAAATACTCTTTTAATATACTTTATTTGTGTGTGTTTTGTGTAGTATCAATAAAAAGGTTAAATTTATACAAACTGATTAGGTAAAAAATATAATAAATATTAGTAGTATTACAGCTTGAATTCAACTGCAATTAAATCATGTAAATTTATAGTTTAAATGAGAGCTCAAATTAATTAAATATTGAACATAAAAATTGAACTTTTACAGCCAAAATATACTAAAAAATTCATAAGCTTTCTACTAAATTATATTTCATTAAGTTTTGACTTATCGAATTAAAGTTTTTAAAATTATAATTATCACATCACCTATTAAAGGGCCCTCAATCTTTAATTAAAGTTTTTAAGTTCTAACCTTGGAAATTGAGAAGTTACTGGTAGGAAATGTTTTTTGGGGAAAATTTCATAAATGTTGTAAAATAAACTAAATTTAGTAGAATAAGGCGGAGAGAATAAAAGAGGAGAAAGAAAAACAGAAGAAAGAAAGAGAGAAATTGTCGTGTATATATTTTGTTCTTGTTTCTCCGTGTTCATCTTCTTTTCCAACATTACCTATATATAGGCACAAGAAGAAGTGTAAATACCAAGTGGGCAAGTTGCCCACTTACAAGTAGGGCCCACTTGGAAAATTGCGTCCAATTTATCCACTTGAAAGTTACATTCAATACCTAACACCCCCCCCCCCCCCCTTGGATGTCAAGAATATTCTAGATAAAAAAATATGCATATAATTATTCTGAACCTCCATAGATGTTGTGCCTCGTTAAAACCTTACTTAGAAAAAATCCAGTGGGAAAAAGTCAGTGAAGGAAAAAGAATACACACATCTGGTAATACACCTTGAGTGTTGCCTCATTAAAAACCTTACCAGAAAAACCTAGTGGGATAAAACCTTGAGTAAGGGGAAAAGAGTACAACGCGTATTTTAATCCCCCTGATGAAAACTTCATTTGATATTTTGGAAATGGTGCATTCCAATCTTATATCTTAGTTTTTCAAAAGTTGATGTTGGTAATGCCTTTGTAAATAAATCTGCAAGATTATCACTTGAACGAACTTGTTGTACATCAATATCACCATTCTTCTGTAGATCATGTGTGAAGAATAATTTTGGTGAAATATGTTTCGTTCTGTCTCCTTTTATGAAGCCATATTTTAATTGAGCTATGCATGCGGCATTATCTTCGAATATAATTGTGGGTACTTTGACATCATTTTCTAGGCCACATCTTTTTTTAATGAACTGTATCATCAATCTCAACTACACACATTCTCTACTTGCTTCATGAATTGCTATTATTTCAGCATGGTTTGAAGAAGTAGCAACAATAGACTGTTTTATAGATCGTCATGATATAGCAGTTCCTCCGTATGTAAATAGATAGCCTATTTGAGATCGAGCTTTATGTGGGTTTGATAAATAACCTACATCTGCATAACCAATAAGGTCTGCATATCCTGTTGGTGCAGGAATCAGGTCAAATGTAGTTCCAATTTTGTGGATGATGAGTACTGCAAAATCTGAGACTAGATAATCAGTAGACATATGTGCAATATGAGCATAATGATATGAAAAACTGTATTACTTGCATTATTTACAGCTTAAAAGAATGAGATATGACACTCGTTTGATATGGACGATCCAATGAAGTAAAAATAGGCATCTCACACCGATGAGATTAGCCTAATGTCACATTATTTAGAGCAAACCATCCAATTTCAAAGGAAAAATGCAATTTTTTTTTATTTTTTTTATTTTAGAGAATGTAAAGAGATAGTCAAATTTTGACTACAATTGGTACCAACAGTTAGGATTGCATAGAAATATTTCTCATTTTCCTTTCTTATAACTGAGATTGATTTCGATGTAATTCTTATAGCTTCAAGTAGTACCTCAAACATACTTAAGTGTCGACAACATTTTTTCATCCCGCTTCAAACAAAAGTTTAGAATTATGTCAATCCTCATGTTTCAAGTGCCCTCACAATAAATAAAGTCTTATTTCGCACATATCTGAAGTGTTTAATTTGAGAACATTTTGCAAAGTGCACTCACACTCTCAAGAAAGTTCAACGCATGCAACTGTGCTACCATATGCTTAGCCTACTTGTAAGTCTCTACTAATGTGAGAATATTTGGAATGAGATCATGTAGGGTTGTTTATTGGCTTGTAATGTAGGCTTAGGGACAAATAGGATATTTATTTGGGATAAAAGTGACTTAATCTCTCCTTAAGCGTCACACTGAATTTGTGTTTTTGATGATTGTTACGCCTTTTGGCGTCCGATCCTCTTTGTTATCTCCTTCTTAGATTTCGACTTCTTTTTTAGTCTTTATTTTTGGAGTTTTTTTTCTTTTCACCCCTTCCTTTTGAGGTTTCTCCTCTTTTGTTAGAGTTGTTTCCTTTTTGTTGTAGGAGTGTTTCTTTTTTTGAAAGTCGTCTTTGCTTTCTTGACTTTGCAGACTTTACGTCTTTTGCCTTTGGCAATTTTAAAGTTGGATCTTCTTCTATAATTTGCACATCTTCGATGCGCTCAAGAAGGTTGGGCCAAGAGAGGAATAGTGCATGTAAGCACTCAGAAGGGAAAGGGCTAAGATGTGGTTGTCCAAAGAAAAAGCTTTAGGCTCAAAGTGGGAAAACTAGGGATTAATGTTATTTGGTAGGCTTTGAAAGGCACAATCGGGTCAAAAAAGGCCTACAATCCTTTCTCAAACCAAACATAACTCAGGATTTCACTTCAACAAACATTCAGATCAAGTTCTAGATCAACAGCGCGATGCAATTAAATTTTAGTCTAAAGCTCACCACACAATGCACATGAAGCCATGAGGTTGGTTTTATTCTTACCTTGAATGTCTGGAAGAGAATTTTCAAGCATCACAAAAGTACAAATGAAAGATACCAACAGAAGTTATGGTTTACCACAAAGCCATTCCTTTTCATCCTACCAAATATTTTGTATGCTCCTAACTTTATTCATCCCAATCAAGAAGATATGACTCTTAAAATATGTACATAATTTATAAAAAAAATTATTTTCTATTTTTTATTATTATTTTTTAAAAAAAAGAAAATTCCGAACCCAAGAAGATCTGCTTACGTATCTCACCGAGATGAGAATCAGGTGTGCGTAGTTCTTACAGATATGATATATAAAATAATTTAAAGATTTAGACAAACTCAGAGTGACATCTCGTAAGTCTAGTGCTTGTTAACATCTTTAGTTGAGGAGTGTCTTTTGCCTATTTGCACCAACACGTTTCGTGTCTTCTCAACCATCGGTGAGAACACCTATTGTTATATTATTTTTTCAGATATTCCTCAGAGATTATACATTGGTGTGTTCTTCCAATTTCCTACAGGAATCACTTGTTGTGTTCTTTTTGGTGATTGTCTCTTGTGACTTGAATTCTTTCAACTATTTACGAGAATCATACATTGTTATAACCATCCCCAACTATTATCGGGGACAGTTTTTCTGCAAAGATATGAAAAAAGTGTGAAAGTGGGGTCATTATAAAAAATAAATAACAAGATATAGGAGTAAAACTTCATAGTCAAAGACTCTCCCGATTTATCTTTCAGGCTGTGTATTGGTGTCTTGTGAAATTTAAGGTCATCGTTATTTCCCATGAACTCTTTGTCCCTCTCAAAATTGAAATCCAATCATTTATTGCATGATGTTTTTTTAATAACATCCTCTACAAAAAGAAAACAGAATCAACTTTGTTGAACCCTCAATCTTTAAGAAGTAAGCAAATTTGATTTCCGACACAAATCAATCTCTTCCTGAAAAAGAAGAATAACTCAAAAGGCAAAACATTAGTTTATGTTTGTAATAATTAATGCAAATATCACACAAAGAACTAAACATATAAATGTTGCTTTATTTGAAGACAAACTAATCCATGTGTGAAAAAAGACTAAATAGACAGAAATTGACCCATTTTAATTTTATGATTGATGTGTGAGAAAGGTTGACTTGTGTTGACTCACGAATTTCCTGCGCTTCAACTTTTGTACCCTCATTCTTCTTAGATGCAGAAGAAGTTCTCAATTTCTTTGAAAGAATGAGGAAAAACTAAAAATTTTAATAACAGGACCGATCCTTGAAAGGCTGCCTACTTATCTCACAAAGGAGAATTCAGGTCGTATGTAGTTCGACCAGCTTGAATTACTTATTTATTTTTATTTTTTTAAAATGAAATATCAATCCCTTTTTTTTGAAATGAGAGAGCAAGGTTTATGATTTGAGAGTAAGTTCGAATTTTGTTGGGAAACTAAAGACTCATGAAGTATTTGGATGCACTGTCGATAGTGACTTGATATTTATGCCTATGAGGCTCTACAAAAAATTCTAAAAGAGTGGAATAGCATGTCTCCAAATGAAGCAACATATTCACAAAAACAATTATAACATATAACACATAAATAGTTATTGCGCATACTAAACAGATATGTGACCTTTTTGCGCATAGATAGGCCTAACGATTTGAAGGATGTATAACGTCATTTGAAACATTCCATTGCCCCCCCCCCAAAAAAAAACATATTTATACAAGCTTTATGAATAAACTGAATGAGATACATAATAGAAAAGTGGGATACAAATAATCGGTCCCACACAGGGGTACAATCCTAAACTAGGCTTTGTGGAAAATCTTTCATTCTTGACTTTTTGACATCTCCGAACGCTAACGCATTTTGGATGAAGTAGCAGCTTGTGAAGATCCTTCTTTAACTAGACTAAGCTACTAAAATAAACTTCCAACCCCGAGGGACAATGATTTGTTAAATAGTGTATACAACCTTCAAATTTAAACACATATGTATGATCGACCATTTAGGCCGAGAGCCATTTTGGACTCAAGGAGGTCTTTCTAATGAGTCCAATATGCTTGGGTATTGGGTCGTCTTATGCCAATGCGCTAAATCAGGATTTTGGTTTAGCTCTATGCTAGGTGGACTAGAGTGGGCTTTGAAAAGGTACTAGATACCCGAGTCGGACAAACTGCGGGCCGAATATAATAAACGACATTGGACGACCACGAACCAACTACCCGTTAATTAATTCAAGAAGTAATGATTATTTTCTGAAGGAACAGCTGCAGGTGACTACGTAACCGTCCTTAATCCTAATGCAAACTATTTGTCATTTGGCAGAATTTAATGCCATGAAGCGCAACAGTTATAATTTGTGAAATTTAAACAAATAAATATTATTATAAACATAGTCAAATAATCAAATCTAATGGTTAGAACCTATTAAATTCCCCAGCAGAGTCGTCATTTCTGTTATGTCGGATAAAGACTGTTTAAAATTATTTTTAACTTTATAGAGAGAAAATCAATTTTAGAAAAAAGAGGAGTCGCCACTTAATTTTTTAAAGAAATTAAGAAAACTTAATTTAAAAGACCCTAATAGATTTAAGTCTTAAAAATTCAGAGAAAAAGGTACGAGGTTCTTATTTCCACTTTGAGAAGATTTAAGCATTCAAAGTGGCCGCTAACACGCGGTTATTCGATTATTTGAAAATTATTTGACTAACTTTTAAAAATATTAATTTAAAACAAAACGAAGACTTTAAAATTATTATTTTTTTGGAAAAAAAATGATCAAACTTAAACATTGAAAATAATATGCATGTATAAAAAAAAAGTAAAGTTTACCAAATGCCTAAGCAAAGGTAGAAAATCATATAAAGAATAAATTAACATGAATTGGTTTATCTTTAGGAGAATCTAATTAAGTTAAAACAAATTAAAATTAATATCTAAGCAAGCATAAATAACATAAGTGAATAAATTATTACAACCCGAATTAATATAAATAAACAATAAATAACAAATGAAAATATTCTCCGACACTTAGTTTATGCACGCCTGGACTAAGCTATAGGGCCATCTGCGTTTTGGCCTTTAAGCACAATTTTATTGTATATCGAAGCTATATACACACTATATATCGGAATATATATATACTATATATAGCATATACAACTTTATTTCTGTATATCGAACTGTATACACACAATATACCACCTATTTATTTCTTGTATCTGTTGTATACCACTGTATATATCAGACTGTATATCAGTGTATACAATATTGTTTTCCTGCATATCAGACTATATAGATACTGTATATTAGTGTATACAACATGGTTTTCCACCCGTATTCCGTGTATATAGCACAATATCAATATAAATCATGAATATTACCTCTTTTTCATTTATCAACTTTTCAGCAATTCAAACAAGATAATGGGAGACTCAAAACTCAACGATATGCAATGATGGGGTCCAAAGATGGACTCGAATTTATATCACATGTA
The DNA here is from genome assembly GCF_947179165.1 of Solanum dulcamara. NCBI lineage: Eukaryota > Viridiplantae > Streptophyta > Magnoliopsida > Solanales > Solanaceae > Solanum > Solanum dulcamara. Next base: position 7,990,414 of record NC_077248.1, on the reverse strand, counting down.
CCAAAATAAAATTACATAAATATTTACTTATTTTAAGCTAAATCAAGGAACATATCATGATATTTTAAGTTATCAAATGGATAAGCATCTTAGAAGTGACTAACAACATGCATATATGTGGATAAAAGAAAGGAAAGAAGAAATATATTCAAGTAACTAAAGAATACGAATTTAATGTATACGCTATACTAGCTCAAATTTTAAAGAAAAAATTAAATCAATTAAGTCATGAAAGTTCTAATTGAATAATAATTTTAAGCATATTTTTGTTATCTAAATCATGTTAAAAGAAGAAATTAAAAACATGAAAATCTATATTGTCAAAAGAAACTATTTGGAAAAAAATAATGAACAAAACTAAGATCTTTCATTAAATAATTCTAATACATGATAGCTAATTAATTCCAACACATGCTAACTATAAAAAATTTATATCATTAATCTACTTATTATTAATATATGCTAACAAAAAAAAAGACTACGAATCAACTAAATATAAAATATGAAATAATTAAATAAAATAAAGCTAAGAAAAGACTTTACCTCTTTCCGGGCAGCAAAACTGAAGACGATGAGCAGAAGAAAACTTCACCACCACCCAAGAGCTTGATGGAACTCCAATCTACAAAAACAAACAAAAAAAGATTAAAAATTTAGACTCGAACCTTCGTGGGTTCGACGTTATAAGAACATTGTTCTTAGCCTAAATTTCGATTTCAATCTCCTATTTTCCTTGAAAAAAAATATAGATTGAAAGCTAGAAATTTTCACAACTTTTAGGCTAGGGACAAGAGTTCAAAATCCTAACCAAGTTAAGAAAATTTCTAACTTTGGGGTGACTAAAAAACCTCCCCCTTGTTCTCTTTCTTATTGAAAATATGAACCTTTATATAGGCTCCAAAAACCCCAAAATCCTCAAGGATTTTCGATGTGGGAGATTTGGAGTTTTTTCTTTTTAGAAAAAACTAAAAATTTTAAAAATACAAACTATAATTAAACTAACCTAACTATCATTGTATTTAGTTAAAAATAAAATCTATTCAAAGATGATTTTTCGAATAACTACATAAATAGTAATCAAAGATATAGTTATATAGAAATATGTATATTATACTAAAATTTATAAAAAAAAATAAAAATAGTTAAGAATAACATGAAAATATCTTTGTTTTTATAAAAGCTAATTATTTCAAAAATGTTCGAAATTCAAAGAAATTCGATAGCAAATTTGCATTGTGGAGGGTCAAAATTAGGTGTCAATAGTTGTCCTTTTCTTTGGATAGGATCGATAAAAGAGATAATGGACAAAGAAAATTGACAAATCCCATTTTGACCGACTCCATCTTCATCTTTCTAAAAAGGGGTTGGTACAGACTTTGAAATTATGGTTGGACCCCGAAATAACCACACGCCTTCCGATAGAATTGTGATTTATTGTGATGGAAGTCGTTCCTTAGCTCGTGTCCTATGAGTTTGATATTCCTCTTCGGACTGTGTCCAGTTCGCTGCTAAGAAAATATTCCACGTTGTGTTACATCCTTTTTGATGTCGTTCATACTTTCTTTCATCCTTTTTACATGTTGAAAATCTCCATTGATCCATTGGTAGGATAATGATGCTCTATCGGTAGGATGGTGATCTATTAATAGGATACTCGGCAAAATAATTGTATGTCCATTGGTAGGATGAATGAAGATCCATTGGTAGGATATAAATGTGTGTGTCGATCGATAGAATGAATGAAGATGATCCATCGGCAGAATATGACGCATGTCCATTGTAGGACGAATAAATGTGATCCATTGGTAGGATATTTCGGCAAAATAATTGTCTGTCCATCGGTAGGACGAATGAAGATCCATTGATAGAATATAAATGTGTGTTCATCGCTAGGACGAATAAAGTTGATCCATCGGCAAAATATGACGCATGTCCATTGTAGGACGAATAAATATGATCCATTGGTAGGATGTTTCGGCAAAATAACTGTCTGTCCATCGGTAAGACGAATGAAGATCCATTGATAGAATATAAATGTGTGTCCATCGATAGGACGAATGAAGATGATCCATCGGTAGGATATGATGCATGTCCATCGATATGACGAATGAAAATTCATTGGTAGGATGTAAATGTGGTCCATCGATAGGACAAATAAAAATCTATTGGTAGGATATATTGGTCCATCGATAAAACGAATGAGAATCCATTGATAGGATATGATGCATGTCCATTGATAAGACGAATAAAGGTGATTCATCGGTAGGATATAATGCATGTCCATTGGTAGGATGAATGAAAATTGATCCATCGATAGGATATGATGCATGTCCATTGGTAGGACGAATGAAAATTAATCCATCGATAGGATATGATGCATGTCCATCGATAAAACGAATGAAAATCCATTGGTAGGATGTAAATTCCATCAATAGGACGAATGAAAATTGGCAAGTTGCACTTCAAATCTTCTCTGATATTTGATGCGTCTTACGTATGCCTTTCAGGCATTTAGCAAGTAAATTTAATTCTGATTAAATTGTCTTTTGCCATTGTGGCTAATCACATCTACGTCGATATTCTTTGATGGATTTAAGCTCAAGACTTTCACTATCTTGCATGAGGTTAAGTGCAACATTATATGCAAAAACATTATCAATCGTGATTTTCGATCGATCTAAATTTATCTCATCACCGGTATAACTTATTGAAAGTTCTTCATTCACTTGAGTCTCTAGTTCACTGATTTCTTCAGGAATATCAGGATTACTCAAATCTTGACCATCTTCAGGAGGTTCTTGTGTAGTATCATCTTTATTATTTCTCGCACTTCTCTTTCTGGGATTTATATCCTTTGAACCCAATGGTCTACCACACTTCTGGCGTGTTTGAGATTCAGAAGTTATGATACTTATAGATGGTCTTTTTGGGACATCAATCCGGATAGGCACATTCACTGCAGGGATATGTGGCTTAGTTATCCGTTTCAAATCAGTAAATGCATATGGTATTTGATTTGCTATTCTCTGTAAGTGGATGATCTTCTGGACCTCATACTTGTATGTGCGGATACGTGGATCAAAATGATATAGTGATGAAACTTTTCACACAATTTCTCTTTTGGGTTCCTTTTTCTCTCCCCCTAATTGCTAGAAAGTTGTTTTATCAAATCGACAATCTGCAAATAGAGCAGTAAATAAGTCTCGTTTCAACGGTTCAAGGTAGCGTATTATAGAGGGTGAGTCAAACCCAACATATATGCACAACCTTCGTTGAGGGCCCATCTTGGTACATTGTGGTGGTGCTACAGGCACATATACCGCATAACCAAAAATTCTTAGATAGACTATATTTGGCTCATGACCAAATACTAATTTTGACGGAGAGTATTTATAATAATGTGTTGGTCTGAGATGCACAAGTGCTGCTGCATATAAGATAGCATGACCCCAAACAGTAATTGACAATTTTGTTTTCATTAGTAGAGGTCTTGCTATTAATTGTAGGCGCTTAATAAATGACTTTGCAAGGCCTTTTTGAGTATGAACATGAGCAACAAGATGTTCAATTTTTATCCCAATTGACAAGCAATAATCATCAAAAGCTTGGGATGTAAATTCTCCAGCATTATCAAGGCGAATGACCTTAATTGGATAATCTGGGAATTGCACCCTTAATCTTATTATGCCAACAACTTCGCAAATTCCAGGTTGCGAGATGATAACAAGCACACATGAGACCATCTAGATAATGTATCTATCAGAATCATAAAATATCTAAACAATCCAGTATGTGGATGAATAAGTCCGCATATATCTCCATGTATACGCTCTAAAAGCTAGGAGATTCGATGCCAACCTTTAGGGTCGATGGTCTGGCAAGTAATTTGCCTTGATAACAAGAAGCACATGAAAATTCATCATTCGTAAGATTCTTCTGGTTCTTTAACGGATGTCCAGTTTAATTTTTAAGAATTCGTTTCATCATTATTGATCCAGGATGACCTATTCAATCATGTCATAACACAAATGTATTTAGATCAGTAAACTTCTGATTTACTATCATATGTGCTTCAATTGCACTAAGTTTTGCATAATATAGGCCAGACGACAAAGTTGATAATTTTTCCAAAATATATTTCTCGCTTGAGACACTCTTGGTTATACCAAGATATTCAGTATTTATTTCATTTAGTATCTCAATATGATATCCATTTCTGCGGATATCTTTAAAACTTAACAAGTTTCTTGGGATTTAGAAGAGAATATTATATCTTCTATAACAATTTTTGTCCTCTTAGGTAGAATTATAGTAGCTCTTTCGGAGCCTTCTATCATTTTTAAATTACCAGAAATTATAGTAACATTTGCTTTTCTTCTTAGCAAGTTAGAAAAATATTTCTCGTCTTTAAAAATAACATGAGTTGTTCCACTATCAATTACATAAATATCTTTTTGATTGATCATTGATCCAAATAAGATTTGAGGCATTTCCATATTTTCTTCAATAAAAAATAAAATAAGTATTAAAACAACACAAATTTTATTTATTTACATGGACTATAAAAATACAAACATAATATTTAGTACAGATAAATAAATAAAAAATTATTTACATGTTGTTAATCTTATCGATATTCATATTTTCTTCTGAAAAATTAAAGAAATAAGCTACATCTAAATGCATAAGCTCAATATTATCCTCAGAGATAAAATTAGTCTCTGGATTATTTTCTGCCCTTTTCAAAGATGCCTGATATAGTTGAACCAAACATTTTGACGACCTGCAAGCCTGCGACCAGTTCCCCACACCTCCACATCTATGACATACTCTTTCTGAATTTTTCTTTGGTAAAACTTTTGGCTTTTTACCCTTCTTTTTATATTGTTGATCATTTCTCGGTGTCAGCCAAGTATCATGATTATAATTTTTTTTTCGCCCATGACCACGACCACGACTAGGGCCATGACCTCTTTCTCGTTGATTATAATTTGTCTGATTCACTTCTGGGAGTGGCAAAGAACTAACGGGCCGACTATAATGATTTTTTATTAATAATTCATTATGTCGTTCAGCAATAAGAAGGTGAGATAGTAATTCAGAATATTTTATAAAACCTTTTTCGCAATATTGCTGCTGCTGGAGCATATTCGTCGGTGAAAATATGGAGTATATTTTTTTGAGTTTATCTTGCTCAGTGATTTTGTCTCCGCATAAATTTAATTGAGTTATAATTCTAAATAAGACAGAATTTTATTCAGTTATATTTTTGAAGTCCATTAGTCTCAGATTTAACTAGTCATGACGTGTTTGTGGAAGCATGACTAACTTCAAGTGGTCATATCTTTCTTTTAAATTTTCCACAATTTTAGGGGATCCTTTAATGTAAGATATTGTAATTTGAGCCCTCGTCAAGATGGTGACGGAGAAAAATTATAGCTTTTGCACGGTCTTGACTAGATGCGGTGTTATCATCTTTGATGGTATCTGCCAGATCCATCGATTCTAGATGAATTTGGCTTCTAGTGGTCATGAGGAGTAGCCTTTTCCAAAAATGTTCAAAGCCACAAATTCAAGTTTTGAAATATTTGTCATTTTATGATATAAAATTAAATAAAATTCTTACCACTTTTTGTTACCTTAAAAAAATAGCCGGAGCCTCGTGCTGATAACGTGTTGCAAAATAAACTAAATTTAGTAGAATAAGGCGGAGAGAATAAAAGAGGAGAAGAAAAATAGACGAAAGAAAGAGAGAAATTGCCGTGTATATATTTTGTTCTTGTTTCTCCGTGTTCATCTTCTTTGCCAACCTTTCCTATATATAGGCACAAGAAGAAGTGTAAATACCAAGTGGGCAAATTGACCACTTACAAGTGGGGCCCACTTGGAAAATTACATCTTGAAAGTTACATCCAATACCTAACAATAAACAATTATAGTTTGGAGCATAATTATTATTAGTAGCTATAGTTTGCTTATTTTTCATTTGTAGCTTTTTTTTGGTTTAATAGTTGTATCTATTCGCTCAAAAGGATTGTGTCCATTAGAATTGTTTAAAATTGAATCGAATTCAATAACATGGACAAAAAAAAGTTATTGATTTAGCGGTAGGTAGCGATTTTGATTTTTTTAATTATCGAATTATTGGTTCTTAACGATTTGAGATTTTTTCTTAACGGATTAATCAATAATCCGATAGTAAATTAATAAATTATATTTTTATCATTAATATATAAAGTCCTTGACTTAGGGTTAGTTTCATACTTTTATTTTTAATTGTCTAAAACTCTCGGTTATTCTACAATGTGTTAGTTTTGTTTTTGAGCAAGATGCAATCTATTAACTCAAGTGCATGATTCATTTGGTTTGTCACCTTATTTCTAAATAATCTTTAATGATTTTTTTTGTGTCAAATCTTAACGATTTAATATATAACGGAATCGATAACGATCAATAATCGATAAACCGATAACAGATAAACCAATATCTTAATGGTTGTATAATGATTTAGGATGCTACAAATCGACAATCAATAAGTCGAACCGATGAATTTCAAAACCGAACGAAACCAACCGATACATAGCCCTAGTATCCATGATAGTCGTAATTGTTACCCGTTTTGTATCAGTTGTATCCATTCTTTCTAATGATTGTATCACTTGTATTCTTTCACTTTATTGTATCAATTATTACCAGCTTGTATCACTTGTATTCATTCGCTGTACTGTATCAATTATATCAGTTTGTATCACTTGTATTTATTTGCTCTAATTTCAGTTGTATTCTCATTCACTCTATCATTTCAATTGTTACCAGCTTGTATCAGTTATATTTATTAGCTTTAATGTCACTTGTATCCATTCGTAGCTACTGTTCAATTGTTATCGACTTGTATAGGTTGTATTTGTTCCATTAATTTCACTATCTCAAGGCATACAATCATGATTAATTATATGTGCTTGCTCATATATTGTATTCTCTCTCATACAACAAAAATACAGTGAAAATACATACAATATACACTTGTATGTCACTATATATATTTCATCGTATAACACTTGTATTTTATGAAATTTTAGTGTAATGCACTGAAATACAATGATAGATATAGCTATTATGTCACATATCAATGAATGTGATTTCATAATAGAGAAGAGAAGAAAATTCGCCGGAGATGGCCTTTTTCGGCCAAGTAAGAATACAAGTGATATAATCATTACAAAAAAGAATACAACTGATACAAATGGATAACAATTGCTATCGATGTCTTACATGATATAATCTATTTATTCACAATTTATTTTATAATAAAATTGCTATCGATGTTTTACGTAATAAAAAAAGTTTTAAGAAAATACACCCATAGCAAGGCTTGAACTTGCATCACTATGGTGGTAAACCTAAACTTTAGCCACTAGCACCACAAGGTTCATTATTTCTAAGGGTGCCACATTTAATATTTATACTTTCTTTATAATATATATATATATATATATATATATAAATATATATATATATATATGTACATACAAATTTTTAATTGAAACCACAGAGTGGCATGGAACCCCCTTACGTATAACATAGATCCCCTGTATATGCATAAATCTCAATCTCAAATGTTGTTTAAAGGCGAAATTAATCGGTGATCCCCTAAAGTTGGCACCAACTTTCACTTAGACACCTCAATTAGGCTTTGTTCATTTTAGACACCTCAAGTAAGGCTCCGATGTGTCATTTTGACACTTTTTTGACAATCACCAAAATATATTAAGTGTGTGTAATGCACTCGCCTGACGTGTCAAAAACAGCAAATTAAATAAAGACACGTGGCATATATATCAAAAATAATTATCAAATAATGACTTTTGAATAGAAAAAAATGACCAATAATTTGATGACACGTGACATTTTTTTTAAAAATAAAAATTAACAACTATTAACCCCACCCACCCCACCGTCATCTTCTCCAACCCCATCTACCCCAACCCCAACCCCAACCCCACCCATCAGATCTTCTTCTCCTCCAACACCCATCCAACGCTATCCATATCATCTAAAGAGGAAAAAATGCAGCTATAATGGCAAATAAAAATAAAAATCAAATTGAATCAAAAAATCCGATGAACCTCCATTTTTTCCGGCAAGATTAATACAAATCTAAAATTATTTTCTTTGAAATTGTTAAAGAATTCAAACCTTAAAGAACCCACAACAAAATTCGAAGTCCAATTAAAAAATAAATGGGCTATTCTCCAATTTCTCAGATTTCTATGAACAACTTCAACAATACAAGTAGTAATCTTTGAACCCAACTCATCAAGTTCTTGGCTTTTTGATGAATCAAGAGGTTTAGTGAATATGTGAATAAGTCTATCAACGATTCTTGAATCGTCTGGAGAGATTTGGGGAGGGAAATTTATGGGTTTTGGGCAAATGAGTGTTGAAGAAAATGGAGAAAGATTGTGTTTTGTAAAAGAGATTTGTAAAATAAGAACACACAATGAAGAAGAAGAAGAAATGAAGAAGAAAAAAAAGAAGAAATGATGGCAGAAATGGAGAAGAAGAAAAACAAAAAAAATAATAAAAAAATATTTTAAAAGAAAAAAATGTTTTTCACGCGCTTAAAATAGATGCAGCACACGCAATGTGTCAAGTCAGCACAAAATGTCAAAATGACACATCGAAACCTTACTTGAGGTGTCTAAAATGAACAAAGCCTAGTTGAGGTGTCTAAGTGAAAGTTGATGTCAATTTTAAAGGGCTACCGATGAATTTCACCTTGTTTAAACCGAAGGAGGATTAGTCAAATCAATGACTTCATGTGTGTAAGCCACGTGTAAATTTCTCTAATAACCAAATAGAAATAAGAGTAGAAAAAAGGTCTGAAGAGTCAACAATGGTTAGATACATACAATACAATGTACAGCGTAAATAAAGTGAAAAAAATTTAGCCAGAGTCGTTACACATATGTTTTGGTACAGTGGAAAAGAGAGGCATTGGATTGAGCAATCACAAAATCTCCTTTGGTAGATTCAACATCTCCTTTTTCTCCATTTTCTGGGCAAATCTTTTTCTCAGTCAAACTTCCAAGAATCTGATTTACTTTTGTTGACTCTTATAATCCCATCAGATTTTTCTGATTTCATAAGATTACAGTTTGGGGTTTTGGTACTTGACTATCTGATCTGAAAAAGATTCAATCTTTGTACTTTTTTGGACTTCTTGAAGTATTCCTGTTGATTCAAGTTGAATTTGGTTTTCTGGGTCGGCTTTGGATTGAGCTTAGATTGGAGTTCTTGGGGATGTAATGGAAGAAAACGCAGCAGCTTTTCACACTGCTTTAAATGCGGCACAGGCGTTAGGAAGGGGTTTTGATGTGAATTATGATACAAGATTGCTCTACTGTAAAGGGGTGACTGGGTCTAGGGTTGTAGAGATTGATGAAGAGCACACAAGGGATCTTTCTTTATATGATAACCTAGTCCTGCCTAATGTTTCAAGGGATATTAAGAACTTTCAGGATCCCGGCGGTCGTGATGGCTCTAGTGTTTGCAATTATAATGAGGTACGTCTGCTCTTGTTCACTGTTTTTAGGTGCTTTGTGTTTGATTTATTAAATAACTGAATTGTTGGTTGTACTGTTTTATGTCAATCTAGTGATGGTTTCTGCAAGTATCCGGATGTTTTTAACGACTTTGTAATCCCCGAGGATGTAGTTTCTGTTTTGTTACTATTTGTTGTTTTTGTCTTTCGCTGGATTGCTTCTATTGGAAACAACTCTCTACTTGTGAGAAGTAGGGGTAAGGTCTGGGTACACTCTACTTTCACCCGACTCCACTTTTGTGGGATTCCACTCGGTATATTATTGTTGTTGTGTAATCCCCGAGGACCAGTTGGCACACTGTTTGAAGCTTGGTGGATACCTTCTACCATTCTCTACTCAAGTATCAAACATTTGTCCGAGGTTCTCTAACTTGTGATGTATGTCTAACTCCACACATTATACATGGGCTCATGCCATTGAATAAAAGCCCTACGAGTATCCGGATGCTGGCTCAAGTTTTTGACATTCCTAGTAATAACTATGTATATAAGTGCTGATGAAAATTAAAGGTAGGAACACACACAAGGGTATGGATTTGTGGTCAATGAACTAGGTAGAGCATCATGAGATCTTAGGTTCAAATTCCAGCGGAGACAAAAACACTAGGTGATATTTTCTCATCTCTTCTAGCCTTGGGTTACAATAGCTTATAAGACGACAAAAATGGAGGCTAAGTTAGCGGTTACAATAGCAAAGATGACAACTTTCAAACGACTGTATGTTGAATTAAGGGACAAAGGCGGAGATAAGAAACTGTACAGGCTCGCGAAGGCAAGAGAGGGGAAGGTTCGAGACCGAGATCAAGTGAAGTGCATCAAGAGTAAGGAAGGCAAGCTGTTAGTGGAAGAGACCCTCATTAAGAGAAGATGGCAATAGTGGAAGAGACCCTCATTAAGAGAAGATGACAAGCTTACTTCCACAAATTATTGAATGAAGTAGGGGATAATGACATTGTGTTGGGATATTTGGAGTATTCCGAGTGACATCAGGATTTTGGGTATTGTAGGTGTATTAAGGTTGATGAGGTAAGAGCATTATAAGTAAGATGAGCAAGGGAACAACAATCAGACCAGATGAGATTTCGGTGGAGTTTTGAAATAGTACAAATAGGGCATGTATGGAGTGGTTAACTAGTTTGTTTAATGTCATTTTTAAGACAACTAAAATACCCAAAGAATGGAGGTGGAGTACAATGGTTTCGTTGTATAAGAACAAGAGTGATAATCAAAACTGTCACAATTATAGGGGTATTAAGTTGCTAAACCACACAATGAAAGTGTGGAAGAGAGTGGTGGAGATGAGTGTAAGGAGGGGTGTTTCCATCTCTGAGAACCTATTCGGATTCATGCTAAGACAATCGACTACAGAAGCCATCCATTTTGTGAGGAGAATGGTGGAGAAGTATCGAAAAAAGCAAAGGGACTTACATATAATATTCATTGACCTTGAGAAGGCTTACAACAAAGTGTTGAGAGAAGTCCTCTAGAGATGCTTAGAGGCTAGACGTGTACCTGTAGCTTACATTAAGGCAATAAAGGACATGTATAATGGAGCCAAAACTCAGGTAAGAATGGTGGGAGAAGGTTCAAAGCACTTCCCAGTTGAGATGGGGTTGTACTAGGGATCAACTCTTAGCCCGTTTCTGTTTGCCTTAGTGATGGATGAATTGACACGGTATATTCAAGATGAGGTGCCTCAATGTATGTTATTTGTGGATGGCATAGTACTGATTGATGAGACATGTAGTGGAGTTAATGCTAGGTTGGAAGTGTGGAGACAAACTCTGCAGTCTAAGGGGTTCAGGTTGAGCAGGACCTAAACAAAGTATTTGGAGTGCAAATTTAGTGATGCCATGCATAAGGCATGCGTGAAAGTGAGGCTTGGCACACAACCTAGATGCCATGCATAAGACAGGCGTGAAAGTGAGGCTTGACACACAACCTATCCCTAAGAAAGATAATTTCAAGTACCTCGAGTCTGTAATCTAGGGAAGTGGGACGTCGACGACGATATTGTAGTGGTGAGGCATGGATGTAGTGAGGGCTTGTCTCTGGAGTCTTGTGTGATAAAAAGGTATCACCAAAACATAAAGGTAAGTTTTATAAAATGGTGGTTAAGACCGACATTGTTGTACGGGGTAGAGTGCTGGCCATTGAGATGGATGTGTGGGTATATTAGGAGTGGTAAGATTAGAGATGAGGTTATTCGAGATAAGGTAGTAGTGGCCTCTGCGGTGGACAAAATGAGGGAAGCATTGGAGAGAGGTGATTAGACTGGACATGCCGCAATTTTAGATTATCGAGAAGATGACCTTAGATAAGAGGGTGTGGAGGTCGTGTATTAGGGTAGAAAGTTAGTAGGTAGTGGAGTGTTGCCTTGCTTTTGAGGGTTCAGGTGTGTTGGTGTATGTCATTGTACTAGTCGTATTCTTGTAGTTCTAGTTTTTGATATCTATTATGATATGTATATTGTGTTTCGGCTACTGCACTATTTTGTTGTTGTTCATATTCTTTTCTGGTAGGCTTTACGCTGCTTCTCTTATTACTTCTTATGTTTTCGTCACTGTTTTCTTCTTCTTTATACCTGAAATTGTTGTACTTGATCCGAGGGTCTTTCGAAAACAGCTTCTCTACTTTCACGAGATAGTGGTAAGACCTGCGTACACTCTACCCTCCCCAGACCCCACTTGTGGGATATCACTAGGTATATTGTTGTTCTAGCCTTGGTGGACAAAGTTACCCTATACCTGGTTGTTCATGTGGGATGTGGTTGGTAGCAAGAGGGGCATCCGCAACTCCTGAATTCTAAGGAATATGATGCATAGGTCTTGCTTCGACAAATGAGGATCATTAGTTAGTGCATTCCTGGTCACAAGCTAGTTGTGGTGGGCAATACTGAATCTGTTGTAATACAACAGTCAATATTAGCTACATACAAGGATGTGATGTTAAGCAAGACTCACTAGAGAGAAGATGATGCAACCTTAAGATGTAGCTTCTGTGGCTCTTTTGTGGGTGCTTTGAAGGGAGAGGATTATGAGAGTTCTTGTAGGGGCGGGGACCTAATTTTTGTAGTTGAGTGCATGTTTTTCTTTCTTGAAGTTTTGGTGCAAAAGAGAAGAAATGAATCTCAAGTAGTATGCTTGGTTCACTAGGTTCTATTGCAGGGCACAATTGCCATTTTTCCATTATGCAAGTCGTCTGCTCAGGTTGCTAATGGGGGGATATGTTTGGTCTCGATCGAAGTAAAGGATGTGTTATTGACCTTCTTTTCTCTTGTTAACAGGATCGACCAGTATCCTTGAGGTGTAAGGTCCTTCCTGTTATTATAGATGATTGAATGTTGTTTGTAGGTTTTCAACTTTTCAGGTATACCAGGGTTTTTGCACAACAAAAAGAAAGTATTACTTCATTAAATTGCCCATTTTGTATAGTGCTGGCAAGCACGATACAAAGTTGTCTGTCTTTTTCTTCTATTTTCAACATATGAATGTACTTGCCAACTCTTCTCCATCATCAGGTTTTCAAATGTAGCTCCTGTTTTAGAAATGGTTCTCCCCTCTCACTCTGCTCTACATCACCATCCTTTGTTATTTCCCTTTTGAAACAGCTATTAAATTTTAATGCAGCAAATTTTTGCATCGAAAATGTAGTGTTTGGATGCCTTTTTGTGGATAGTCAAATGTATAATTACCCCGGACCCTCGCATAGCGAGAGTTTTAGTGTACCGGGCTGCCCTTTTTTTTTAAATGTATAATTAGTATTTAGTTCACAGCGATGTCTGCCATGTCATTGTTTATCTGCGTTTTCGAAAAGGGTCTTCATTAATCTGTGTTCTCTAATGCTTGTGCAAGTCTCTCTACTTTTGGTTAATCTTTTCTTTTCCTAATTTTATTTAATAAATAGTTCTCTTATTACTTATTCTAGTGCCGCTTTTGACTGCAGATGGTGGAATATTTTAACAGAAAGGCTAATATATCAGGCCATGCTCCTCTTGGTAGCTTTAATGTAGCATTCAGTTTCATTGGTGCAAAGCATTTGGATGCCACCACTACAAAGACGCTTTGTATGGATGGATATTTCATACCACTTGCTAGGCTTCAACTTATGAACTCACCGCTAGTATTACAGGAAAGTGTTAGAAGAGCTGTCCCAGCATCATGGGACCCACCTGCATTAGCAAGGTTAGAATTTCTCATTACTTTTCTTTCAACAAGGTGAAATTTGTTTATAGAGTTGACATGTTAATAACTTTTAGAACCTCTATCGTTCGCTAACAAGGTTACCTCTGTCTCTTACAGCTTCATTGAAAATTTTGGGACTCACATAATTACATCTGTAACTATTGGTGGCAAAGATGTAATCTATGTTAAACAGCACCTTTCATCACCTTTGTCCACAATGGAAATAAAAAGTTATGTTCATGATATTGGAAATCAGAGGTTCTCCAGCACAGAAAGTCTTACAAGTTCAGGTTTATTGAGATACAAGGATAAGGTTAGTTCCGTTATTTTCTTTGTTTTCAAACTTTATAAACTATTCTTAATCTTTTGTTATTTTTACTAAAGCTGTTGTTTTAGACTGTTTCCTTTCAAATAAAGTGCTTGTCTTTTGTCTTCTGACGTCTCTTTATCCACAAATTTCCCAATCCCTTTCCTCAATTTAATTGTGCAGTCTAGCGATCCGTCAATATTCAATAGCCAAGGGATATATCCCCAGCCCACTAATGCTCCATATATTGCTGGAAATGGGAAAGAGGTTTGTGGCATTCCTTTTCTTTTCTTCTAGTATTTATCTTTTTGAATAGGTGCAAAAGTTATGTGTGATCTTTTCTACTACTGATGGGTCATTCTCGAGAGAAATGTCATAGGACTAATGCTCATTTGAATGTCAAGAAAGGACCCTTGTTCCTCTTAATAATTGATTTATGTAATTGTTTTTGTCATGTTATAGTACCCACAAAAACTATTAAATATTGTGTCCAACACCATTTACGTAGTGGGCGTCATGTTTTCGGAGTTCGTAGCTACCAAGATGCTTGAGAGTTATGAAATAATAATATGTTCTATACAATTCCAAAGTTTTAACAGTTCAAACTCATTTATTGTTTTTTCAGTCAAAACCTACTTGTTAGAAACAACTTTAGTTTTTTCATCTTTCTTTTACCAAATTTATAAGTCAAAGTAGTTCTTACTCTGTGGTCCCATTAAATTGTGTCAAATTAAATTAGACAGTGATTAGTATTTTGTACTCCTATATGATTTCTTGCCAGAGGTGTACCTTGGTCAGATGACCGTGATGCAAAATCATAATTTGCGGTTTATTCCTGAACATTGTTTTTGTTCAAAAGCTACCACATGTATACTGGTATATGCTGCCTTGACCAGCCAATTGTCTGATGTATCACAATTCTCCTCTCTCTCTCTCTCTTCACAGAGAAGAAATTGCTATGCCGTACTTTGCTTTCGAATTCCAACCCATGACACTTCTTTCACATTTTTCAGTCATCATCTTGCTGTCATTCCACACCTAAAACCCATAAAACATCATATTGGCCAGCAACTTTTCAGGACTGTGATCATGGGAAAATCTTATTTACATACTTCATTGTGTTGCCATATGGAACCTTTTATGTACCAAGTTGCATTGCTCCATTATTTTCAATGATTTGGTTTTCCATTTTCGTTGCACGAATTTTCTACACTAGAATTTTCTTCGCTGGGGAAGTGACCTGCAAATTTGTCCTACTGGAGTGTATCTGTCTTCCATCATTACATCAAAATGCAATGTAAAGCATTCACGATATGGAGAGAGAGAGAGATTCAAATTTCGAGGTTGAAGTCATTTAAGTGTCAATACTAGGTCTTATTGGTGTTAAATTTCCACTTTAGGTTTATTGCTAATTTTGGTATCTTTTTTTTTTTTTTGGGTGAAGACAGATTAATGATTTTATTTTGTAAGATGGACCAGTTTCTTGATTGCTCTTAAACATCTGTAAAATTTGATTTTTCTGATCTTGCCAGTAATGACAGTAGACAGTAGTTTGAATCTGGTTCTTTCCTTTCAATGTATCTGATGCAGGATGTCACAGTCATTTTCAGAAGAAGAGGAGGAGATGATCTGGAACAAAGCCACACCCAATGGGCAAAAACTGTCAGATCTTCTCCAGATGTCATTGAGATGTCATTCCACCCTATAACTCTTCTGCTTGAAGGAATCAAAGGAAAGGAGCATTTGGAACGTGCTATAAGTCTTTATCTCGAATGTAAGATATCTTGGTTATTGGAAAAAGTTATATTCGTTATCAAAGTTCTCTGACATTTTTTTTTAAAGGCGTCAAATGACTCTAGTTGTATGAATGCTTGCAGACAAGCCTCAAATTGAAGAGCTGAGATATTTCCTAGAGTTTCAGGTCCCAAGGGTATGGGCCCCGCTAGTGGATAGATTTCCAGGCCAACAACGGAAGGAACCTGTTTGCCCACATCTGCAGTTCAGCATGATGGGACAAAAGCTCTATGTTAGCCAAGAACAAGTATGCTGATTTCTGAATTTGGAAATAGAGTTTTTTGTCAATGCTAATTTATTTTATACTTGTGGAGAAAATGATTAGTTTTTTCCTGGAAGTTTGTCAGACTCGAACTTGCCTCCAACAAAGCTATCAATCATTAATCAATGTTAGTCCTAGTGTTACAACCTAAGGGTCCATTAGGTTTGCTTCATTGTTAGTCGATTTAATTCAGTGTGATACCTAGTACTGATTTTCTTATTCCATTTAAATTAAAAGAACTGTAATTTATGATATAAGCTTAGAATAATTTTGAAGTCAAGGATCAGAACATAACGTAAGTCATCCATTTTTGGCTATTAATGTTTCCCTCACTTTGGACTGATTTTGCTAGTGCGAACTTATATGTATCTTCATCTGACAGACTTGTTTTAATCCATCCCAGGCTCTCTTTTCCCATTTACTAAATTGTCAATGTTTTGAGCTGTTGTTGTTTCACTACAGGTGTCAGTGGGGCGTAAGCCTGTGACTGGCATGCGGCTAACTCTTGAAGGTTCCAAGTCAAATCGATTATGCATCTATCTTCAACATCTGACTTCCCTTCCTAAGATCCTTCTGCCATGTTGGGACACTCATGTAGCAATTGGCGCTCCAAAGTGGCAGGGACCTGAAGAGCAAGATAGTAGGTGGTTTGAGCCAGTGAAATGGAAGAACTTTTCCCATGTGAGTACTGCACCAATTGAGTTCCCTGAAACTTTTATAGGTGATGATCACTCTGGTGTGTACATAGTGACGGGAGCACAGCTTGGGGTCTGGGACTTTGGGTCAAGAAATGTGTTGTATATGAAGCTTCTGTATTCAAGGCTACCAGGATGCACTATACGAAGATCACTGTGGGACCACACCCCAAATGATAAGTCGAACAAACAGGTCAATTGTGGGAATAACAACGGCGATGCAAGTTCTGTTACAGGGGAGAATCTTATAGGCAATAAGTTGGCCAAGTTTGTTGACATGACCGAGATGAGTAAGGGGCCTCAAGATCCTCCTGGCCACTGGTTAGTGACAGGTGGAAAACTTGGTGTCGCAAAGGGGAGAATTGTTTTGAGATTGAAGTATTCCTTGTTAAATTATTAGTTGATACTGCTTTTGAACATGCTACATTTGGTTCTACAATGAAGTAATGGTGGTCTTATGTTGTATATGGTTCGGGGTTTTCTTCTTCATGTGCAATATGCATGTTTACCATCTCTATTTGATGGTAGAGTTCTCTTTGGAGAAGAATGTATACCTTAGGTAGTTATGATGTGTAAATTTCTTCAAATTTTGACACAATGATATGTTTTCATTGTGTGAAGTAATATGTCGAAAATGGTACTTCCATCTCATAAGAGAACAATTCACGAACTGCAGTTTAAGTAAATTCACCAGCAAAGTTACAACTGCTAAGTCATCCGAAAACACTTGATAAAGGAGTCAATACACATACCACAATGGTTCATTCACTACTCTTGTTCCGTCATACAGCAAATAATAGGTAATTTGAACAGCCTATAAATCAAAGTATGATACTTCTCTATCAGTAGCTTCACTAATTCTTATTTATCCAACACCAAAGCCCTCAATCAATATGAATTGCACTTGTATTTACATTTTGATCAGTACAAAGCTCTGATAATAAAGATGTCAAATTCATCTGAATTGACTCTTTTAGGTTTGTTTCAAAGATTATTCTCTGTGCTCTCATTATCTAACGTATCCGTGATCTCATCAAAGACAAGTTTTTGTAATCGAGTCACAAGACAGACGGTTGATACGCTCAACTCTTGATTTTCTTGTCGCAGATTTTCAATTTCATCCTTTAGTTTCTTGTTCTGTTCTTCAAACTTTAGACTTGAGAATAGTTGCTTTTTCAGAATTTTGTTCTCTCTTGTCAAGTCATCAATTTTGTTCTTTAGATGAACTATCTGCTCTTCCAGAGTCTGGCTTTTCTTCTGCAGATCATCCTCCCAATCATCCTGCATAAACAGGCATTAACATCCCGTGTATTTAGTGATATTCAAGCAAAACAAACATATAAACAAGAAACAAAAAGATTATCAGCTCACATCACTGCTGATTAGTATAGCCACGTTTGCTCCTGAAGCTTGTGAAAGCTCCGTGAGTTCTTTTTCTTTATCCAAATAGTGGCATGCAGAAGATTTTGATACAGTTTCAGGCAAACTAAATTCATCAGAAGAAAGATTTTGCACTCCGTATGCCACTCTGTTACTTTCACTCTCTAGTTCAGCTTCCAGGTCAACGATCACATGACCCATCAACTGATATCCACTTTTCACAGTATGGTCCTATTAATCGAAAGAAGTTACTCTACAAAAGTTAACTAAACTGGCAAAGAATGGATCACTATTGTTACTTAATTGGTAAAAAGAGCTTGAAGCTCAAAAATATATGGCAAAAGAGGAAGAAAGACTTACAATATTAGACGAAGTATACACCGAAGATTGTGGGTTCATGTCATGACATGTTCTCTTTTCTGCCTCTATCAACTCTTTGATTACGTCACTATTGGACTCATCAGAAGTCAGTTCAAGGCTCCAAATTACCTGGAGAGAGAAGAGAGCGGCTAGAAGTTAATTTCCAAAGCATGATAAAATTCTTCATGCTTCCACAATCACTGTTTGACATTGATGAGAACATAAACTTGGTGTGTTTCAGAAGCTATGAATGGAAGATAAGAAGTTAACAGAAGGAAAATTTATATACAGAGAGAAAGGGAAAGAAAGAAAAACAACATTGAAGAAGAAATATAAGAAAGCCTCAACTTCACATTCCTAAATTTCCTTTCATTTCCTGCTGTCTGAACCCAAGCAACACGAAAAGTACACCAGAGGGTCAGTTGAATTTTTCTCTCTTTCTTGCATTCGGAATTATAGGCAAGTAGGCATACACTCAAAAGAATGATTCATTTTGTTAATATATTAATTCCAAAATAACCAAGGAAAGTTCAGCGGTTCATCAGGAAGACTTCCCAAGATAACAAAGGAACAATTTCTCACGACTGAAAAGATGGAAAATAAATTCAGATCAGACAAAGTGGAACAGAACTGCTGTAAACCTTATTACCTGATTAGTCTTTAGTTCTTTGAATTTGGTAGTGAACCATTGTCTATGATGAGATTTAGTACTTTCCCAATTGCAGACACGGGGAAACGTAGAGCGGCAATTCAGTAAACGTGGACGAGCAATGTCAATGTGTTCAAAGCACCATATCTATTCAAATAACAGTCAAGATTTGAGGTTTCTGTTTGGAGTTAATAGAATGGATACAATGTATCATTTGTCATAAATACTTGTCATCAAATACTCATCAACAAAACCAGAGTGTTTACATAGGTAACACAAAAATTTGCTCAGGTTATTAAAATAATAATTAGAGATTGTTAAACTTACTTGAAGAAAAATAAGACAACCTCCAACATATTGTACTTTTTCCTTCTTTCTTCTGTACAACCAGTGAAATACATCTGCAAGAACAGCTGCTCCCCAAGCAAAACTGTTCACTTTATCAATGTCTCGTAAAAGATATACGTAGCGAGAATCAATTTTGCCATTTGTATTTGGAAAAAGAAAAGTACCAAACATGTATAACAAGAAAGACCTCACAAAATCTTCATTGTTGGTCTCAGCAAGGGAATCAAGTCTTTGTTCTAATGATGCAACCGTGATTTTTCTATTCCATAGGGCAACATTATATTCTCTTTCTAGATCTAAGAAAGGTGTATCTTCTCGTAAAAGAACAGGACTTCCTGTCACTCGTAATCCCAAAATTAACGCAACATCCACGAGAGATATGGTTATCTCACCTGGAGGAAGTACAAAAGCACGTTTCTCGTAATCCCATCTTTCCATCAATTCAACTAATAGGTTTTTGGAAAGCATATGAGTTGGAATGAGGAGCAAATTTCCAAATCCAGTCCTACTTATGGCATCCTTTTGACTATCAGTCAACTTCTTAACACGCTTTAGAAAGGATGGCAAAGAGAATCTAGTACTGAAGTTTCCAACCTGAAAAGGGTACAACATTTTTGAGAATCTATAGAAAATGTACTCAATTGTCCTTCACATTGATGTACACAAACTAATTGAACAGCTGAAAGCCACTGCGATGAAGCATAAGAAAAGTTTAGGAATTCCTCTTCCAACTCATCCCGGAATGGGCGTTATGGCAAAAAACAAGAAGAAAACTAACATTTAGTGTTGCATTACGAATATTCAGATGCTTGATAGGTCTATTATTGTTAAAGCACATAGTCAGGGGAATAGACCTAAGAATCATGGACATTCTAAGAAATGAATAAATGATAAATTAAAGAAGCTCCAATTCAACCCCTTTTGTTTTTATAACCATGGTGTTCGTGCTTAGCTCACGTGCACCTCAACTAATTTCACAGAATATAGTAACTCTGTTCATCAAAGCATGGACAAATGAAAAAAAATCACCTAATATTTTTGCATCTACCAGGATTTGAACTTGAAACCTTATGATTCCCAATGCACTTCATTGATCACCAGGCCACATCCCGGAAAATCCAGATAATCCGGTAATTCCTAAGTAAGATGACTATTCTTTTTTTTCCTTCTTTTTTTCAGATTGAGAAAAATTCCTTATATTTGGCTATCTAATCTCTAAGTAAAACTGGAAAAATGACTGACTTCATTTATGGGTAGAAGTATATCCAAACTCTTACTCTATATCACTTACTTTCAAACAATATTTAGGCATCGATATCAATCCCTAATATCCGAAAAATGTGTCAAACTCTATCTCCATGCTTTATACACTGTACTATTATCAAATGCCACCAACTTGTATACTATACTTTTAAAAAATAAAAATTAAAAAATTATCCATTGGGGACAAGGAAAGGGGAAATGGTGAGGGGATTATAAGGTGAAAAATTGAACTTTTATCAACGAGGTGAAATTTCAAGTAGTCGACCGACCAACTGAGCTATTAAAATTCCAAAACAACATTTTCATATCTAATTTGAAGTACTATACTATTATTCACCAAATTTTATACCTATCCAAAAACTCTGCAGAAACATTTTCATTTTCAGAAATAAAGCATCAATTCCGTCACCGAAAAATTTATAAAAAAATTAAAAAAATATATTGACGGTGGAGAAGGTAATTTACCGATTTGACCCCCGGATTTTGAACCATGGAACGTCTCATCTTTCTCTTTGGATCATGTCCAGGGAAGGCAGAAACTTGCTGGAGAAGCTGTTAAAGGGCGCCAAAATAAAAATATACAGTATATATAATGAAAAAAAAAGAAGAGGAGGAGGAGGAGGTGGGCTCATTTTTGAATCAATTGAACCTTTTCGGCCCATTAGTAGCCCAAAACCTTATTGAGAGCTGGAGCTGGATAAAATTGGTAAATAACCATTTTTCAAGGAAAAACTACCTAATTACACAAACATATTAACTATAACTATTAATTCACTATATAGTTTGAAATAATTATATACTACCTCACTAATTAATAAATTTGTATCCTATTTCAAGTCAGATACACCACTCCTTCGTATATCAAATCATATACATGTATATTTGATATCAGATATTCTAGCATATACATAGGGAGAGAGACGAACGAGAGAGTTATGTATCTTTTGATTCTAGATATATGTATCTTTGATACCAAAAATATTTTGAAATTCAAGTAAAAAGGCTAGCGAGAGAGGAAGAGAGAGAGAGAGAGAGAGAGAGAGAAAGGGGCGAGCAATATAAGAGAGAGACGAATGAGAGATTCAGTGTATCTCAGGTACAATGAATCACACTTGAATTCGGTGTATCTAAAATAAATTACACATAATTTGATCCGCATATATTCGAGAAACATGGTGAGTGAGCTAGATACATGTATCTGGCGAAGTAAATGTGGTACGGAGGATAATTTTAAAAATATTAAAGGGAAGACATGTAATTAGGCCCTAAACTAGTGTGATTTGTGTTTTCTCCCTCATTTTTAACGCATGTTATTAAATATTAGGTACTCCCTCCGTCCCAATTTATATGAGCTAACTTGAATTGGCACGGAGTTTAAGAAAACTGAGAAAAAAAACTTTTGAAACTTGTGATCTAAAATAAGTCAGATATTTGTGTGGCTATAAATCATTTCATTAACGATAAAATGAAGATTTTAAAGTTAAAATTATTACTAAATATATAAATATGTCATTCTTTTTAGGTTGACTAAAAAGAAAAGTGAGTAAAATAAATTGGGACAAGGGAGTACTATTTTAAAGGGACAATTTCATATATATACAATAAAATAATAAGTTTGCAATAAATATAGTCACATGTTTTTTACACAAATAATAGTCTAATTTTTTTTAAAAAAAATGTGAGGTTTAGACACACGTGAACTGGGGCTAAATCGGAGCAAACCCTTGTGTAAAACTGCATTTTGTGTAATGAGTATCGCTACTATATACACAACTTCTCAAGGAATATTTCGCATAAAAAATGGAAACAATGTGATGGAGCAAATTTCTACCTCTTCCATACATGTGACAAAAAAAGTTCAATAAAAATGAATGATTGTTATATGTGCAATGTATTTATATTGTATAATTAATCATGCAATGTATTCATATAGTATACATAGTATATAATCATGTATATACAATGTATATCCATGTGTAAAAAATATATATACATCATTATGCATTGTTTATATAATACATATATATTATATTAATAGATTATGTAATGTATCGATATTGTATAATGATGTATAAATGTGTATATATAACATATAGTGTGTGTATCTATATTAAACAATAAAAAATGATTACATGTATATATAATGTATTGACCGTCTATAAATCATATATATATGATGTATAATTATGTTTCAAGGATACGTACAATAATATCATACAACAGTTACGAACTGTTGATGTTTCACCAAAAGGTGAAATCCCTCGGTAGGCTTCTGAATCCCAGAGAATGAATAATGGTACAACTCAATGTTGTATGCTCAGAATGTCTCTGGTGATGTTGAGGGTTGACATTCTGCCTAGATTTTTCTTAAAATTATTCTTAGCACGAAAAAAAATATGATGAGTTAATCACAACTATCTACATAGTTTTGAATTTTGATAATGATATTCTTATTCTTAAAAAAATACTCCCTCCGTTTCAAAAGGAATAACCTCCTTTTTTTTTTAATCTGTTTAAAAAAGAATGATTCATTTTTTTTTTTTGGTAAAACTTTAATTTCAACTTTTCATGTGTCATGTTTAAGGCCACAAGATTAAAGAGTATTTTGGTACATTTAACATAACTTTAATTTAGGACCACAACATGAAAAAATCTTCTTTATTTTTTTAAATTCTGTGTCAAGCCAAACTAGACATTCTTTTTAAAACGGAGGGAGTATAGCAAATAGTAATTTTTCAGCTTCTGCTTAAAAATTGAAAAATAACTTTTGGTAGTCATTGAAGTTTTTTTTTTCTTCACCAAAAGCTTAGAATGGATAATATCTCTAAAGTTTTCCCTCTTCATTCATGATAATTGCATCTCACTAACTGCTTTTTTCGTGATGTTCTAACTAGATTATCTTCTGTATTTTCTTGATATTAGTGGATCCAAACAGTAGAAGTTTTCTTTTCTTAAATTAATAAAGAAAATGAGCATTTTAATGGCATCTTAATGTTACAAGTGAGGATGACGGAGCAGTTAATAGGGATAGTTGGGAATTATTGAATTCAGGAGTGGATTCAGTAAGGCAATTCTAATCTTTGGTAAAATTGATAGGCTTAGGAAGCCTTAGTGTGTTGGGGATTTTGTTATGGCAGAATAGAGGGTAGAACGGCTCTTAATGGTGGAGTTGGTAGCGGAATGAGGTAGGGAGGCTTGTGATAGAGTGTATGAGTCTGTGGGTAGTATACCTAATGGCGAGGGCGGTTGTTCAAGAGTTGACGTTTATAGCTTCAAGTTGTATGTCTTTTTTTTAATATTTGCAAGATATTATGTGGTAGATTTGAATCGATCGATGATACCTATCAATACGTGTTGTTTATATCGATACTACTCTTGTTAAACTACTTGACATAGTTTGATTATAGGATCAGTGCAATTTCCTAGATGAAGGCGATGGTGATCTCCGACAGCTTTTACTCCTCTCTTCCTTATGGTGGGAGCTTTCTTGTTTAGTAATTGTTTTCTCTTAGAAATTTTTATATCTATTTAGACTAGTTTCTAGGGAGGAATATCCCGTTGTAATTTTTAATAAAGTTTTCTATTATAATCAAGGTTGGGATTATTTTTTTTATCTTGTTAAGATGAAATGCCGCGGTTCAATTTACTTTCACAGTACCAGGTTTAAATCGGGTGGGAAGGATTCTTCTATCTAGGTGTTAGAGTAGGTGTCTATATGGCCCGATAGTTAGATCGTGACAGTTATCAATCACAAGCAACTCGTAATTTTTTTATTTGGTATTTGAATCTTCATATCATATTGAAATAAAAGGATTGAACTTTTAGATGAGAAAAAAGAAAATCGATCATTATTAAATGTCTTTTACGCAGAGTCTCTGTTATATTTGAGCTATTAAAAATTATCACATAAATTATGGCCAGGATTCAATATTATTTGACTTTGTCACTTTGACTAATTCAAAATGTAATATGATTCTGTTTGTGTATTTTCATTTTTATTGCTTGCAACTCAGATGATTTTTTAGGTGTCGTTTCATAATATCGAATATGTGCTATAATTGGGTAAGTCAATAAAAACAAACATGGAATATGTGTCTTAATTTTTTTTTTAATTTTATATATCAAACATGTGATTTATTTTTCATAATAGGTAAATGTGTGAATTTAAATTTTTAAGACTATCAAAATGGATATATAGTTTTAATTACGGATTCATGTGAATCTATTAATTTTACTTATATATATATATATATATAAAAAAAAATTATTAAAATTATTAAATATTTAAAAAGATTAATTATGTACTTAATTATTATTATTAGAATAAATTCAACTTACCTCTTAATCTTTAATGATTAGGAAAAAGAATTCCCTTCACCTTTTGAATGAAATCAACAACCTCATTGAGCAACATCTTTTGATGAATTTAGAATTATTATTCTTTTGTTCAACTCTTACGTGGTTGAAGATAATAAATAAATAAATTATGTATCTGTCGCTTGCAATTGTTCTTGTATACAACATGATTCATATTAAAATTTGTTCAAAAAGTAAATTATAAAGTAATCGTCCTACATATCTTGTTTTTCCCCCTACTTGTTGGAAGATTATTCTGATGGAGCTATTTATCAGAATGAAATCTATATACAATAATTGTGGGCATTAGAACACATTTTTTCGTCAAGAAATATTTTTATATTTCCTCTAAATATATTTTCTTTTTATTTATTTTATGCTAAAATTATAATTACATAATTCACACCTAATAATTTCATAACTCTCACATAATTTATATCCTCCAAATGTTTGATTTGTAAGTTATTTGTAGTACTAGTTTTAGTTTTATTGAGTCATCCTTGATGTGATATCATTTAATAAATTTAAACTATTAAAAAATATATTTTAAATTTGTATTAGTTGATCTTTTAAATATTCCATTTAGCCACGTGTGACCTCAATATCTCATGTTATGATAAATTAGTTTAATTGTTTTACTCTATAAAAATTTGGACTTTAGAGATAAAAACACATTGCGCAGTCAAAATTATAGGAGAAAAATTAGGCAAATAGATTTTCCAAAACAGATAAATGCGATTTTTAGTTTTATATAACAATATCAACCTTATTTCTACTATTTTTTTTGCTTGACTGTATCTTCCTAAATATTATAATAGCAGCCTCATCCTTTTGTTTCACTATTCTATTGGTTGACTCTCTATTTTTTATCTATAAATACTTTTTACATTTTTTCAACTTCTTCATCAGATTTTTCTCTACTACTTTTTCAGATTTTTCTCTCTCTGAGTTAGAGTAAACAGAAAGAACTTTTTGCTTTCAAAATGGAGTTCTTAAGAAAGAGTTCTCTTTATGTTTTTTTTTAGTATTTTTTTTTTGGTAATTAAGAGCCCGTTTGGATGGAACCAACTTAAAGCCCCTTTTTAGCTTTTGGACGTGTTTGTCTAATGCTAACTTTAAGCCATAAAGTTCTTAAAGTCAGTCAAAAATTAAAAGTTAGGATTTCTAACTTTTTTTTCTAAGTGCTTAAAGCCATTTTGTTTGACCATGGAAATTACTTTTATATCCCTTATATTTTAACTAAATTCCCAAACTACCCTTTTTATTCTTTTAACCCTAAAATTCAAACACTTATTTTCAACATAAGCACTTTTATCCAAACACTCAACTGCTTATTTATAAAAATAACTTTCAGCACTTCAAAGTTCTAAAAGCACTTCATACATAAAAGTTACTTTTTTAAGCCCATCCAAACGGGCTCTAAGTATTGTTTATTAATCACCAAAGTAGGGAATTACATATCAATAGCTACATAATTACGAGCTACCTAAGACTATTGTTGCTGGAAATACATAGCTATGAATGACAGTTTGCAGTTGGATTGGAGCTCTAACACATACCACATATACAATCTCCTTTGCTATTGCTTCGTGTGTGTGACTTTTCTTCTCAAATATTCTACTATTCCTTTCCTTCCACATTGCATGTATAACTTTAGGGTATACCATTTTGAACAATTGAGCTTGAGGAGTCTTGCCTTTGGATATTTTAATAACCCATTACAAATGGTGATCCCAATTGATCAAATCATGTTGCGTTCTTTGCATTCATTTCAGCACTTTATCCTACACAGCTTTAGTGAAAGAAAACTGAACAAATAAATGTTCTCTAGTCTCATTATGTAGTTGACATAGGTTGCACTTCTCATCTATCTCCAAACCCCATTTCAGGAGCCTGTCAACCGTTAATAGCTTCCTTTGTAATTGTAACCATGTAGTAAATCTTCCTGTGGTCTTGCTTGATTGGAATACATTAAATCTTTCCATACTACCTTCGGGTGATCTCCAAGGAGGTGACAGTTGTAACACCCCTCAAAAATTTCCCCCCAAGATTCGGGCCTTCCTTGTACACGTGTGGGGCCCATCGTATTTAGTTTGAAGTATGTGCTTGAGTTAAGATGAGTCCCTGAGAAATTAAAGAGCGTTGGAGGTGATGTGGGGTCATAGAGGACCCCTAGGACCGAGCTAAGTCCCAACAAGGTTCGTCGTGGCTAAGTTAGGATGAGTTTGTGTATGGGGTCGACTTCTAATGGCCCTATCTTTTGAAAGACGGAAATCTAGGTAGACCACGACTTATTAAATTAAAGGTCGTCGAGTCTTCTTTCCAACGCCACCAAGAATGTGAATTTTGGAGTTCGGAGTTGAGAGATATGACGATCCTAAGACGAGCTAGCACGGCAAGAATTTCATTTTTGGCCTGGGTTGCAACTGCTGGGGAAATGGCCCTGGCGCTATAAGGGCGCGACGCGCCACTATCGCGCCAGGAATATGCCTCAGTAGTTTGGCCCCTGGCGCGATGCGCCGCTAAAAGTTGTGCAGGGTTTTTCAGGCCAAATTTCCAGAACCCAGAAAATATGGCATTGGCACTATAAGGGCGCGACGCGCCACTATCGCGCCAGAAACATGCCTCAGTAGTTTGGTCTCTGGCGCGGCGCGCCCCTACGAGGTGTGCAGGTTTTAGGCGTACTCAGCCTGGCGCTGTAATGGCGCGACGCGCCACTATCGCGCCAGGTGCGTTTTTAGCCTATTTTCAGAACTTTTGAAGAGGGGCAATTTGGGAACTTACCCAAATTATATATGTATTGCCTTTGGTCTTTTGGGAACACATTTCTCAGCCTCACTCTCTCTCTAAAAAGCCCTAGCTTCTCTCTCTTTTCTCCTTCTTCTCCATTTCCAATAAAAAGGAGTCCAAGAGTTTCAAGATTTGAGTTCTCCATTGAAGACCCAACATCAAGGTTTTCTTCAAGTCTTCACTAAGGTATGTAAGGCTATCCAAAACATGGGTTGAGTCCACCCATGTGCCCTACTCTTGCCTTGAGGTTAGATGTTCATGGAAATAGAGTTTCTTGGTATGGTTTATGTTTGTATGAACTTTGTCTCCTATTTATTTGATGCTATAGGTGTTGATGTTGTTGAGCTAAGAAGTCCCTAAAATCCTTCATGCTAGTATGAGTTGATGGAGATGACTTGTTGTTACGTCTTGTTGATCTCTTTAGCCATGTGATTATGTTGCTTAAGTCAATTTCCTTAAATGTGCTATTCTACTTGAATTGTTGAGTTGGAAGTCATAGAGTTGTGCTGAATCTTGAGGAGATGTCATAAATGTTTATCTAAATGAGGCTTGATTGAGTTGATTTGAGGCTGGAATTGACGAGAGGACAAGGTCCTAAATGAGACTTGCCATTATGACTTAATTGAGTTGGAATGAGAACCGAGTTGATGAGGTGGCAATGTACCATATAAAACTAGCCGTGAGGGCTTGTTTGAGATGATTAGAGGAGTTTTATGAGCATGGAGTCATGGGAGGAGTATCGAGCACCGAGGCGGGTGAGAGTATAGTCCATACTCGAACCCCAGAAACTACGCCGCCAACGTAGGTAGGGATGAAACCGTTAAAGTCGGATGCTTCCCGATGGATGGAACCGTTAAAGTTGGATGCTTCCCGTGGAATTGAACCGTTAAAGTCGGATGTTTCCCATTTTTATTGTCCTGAAATGATAGGACTTGACTAATCGATGGTATCCATGATTAGGGAGGCGTTCATGCCCTGGCAAGGTATGGACGGACGTGGAAACAACGTCTTAGTGTTGTACTATCACCGGCTCATAGGTGATGGTTGTCGGATAAGAGAAACTCCCATTTAGGCCTTGATAGTGCTCCGAGTCAGTTGAGTTAAGTGGCTTATGAGTTAGTCCTGTCTAAACTACTCTTGTTAGACTTAGGACATTTGAGTGAGTTGTCCTATATTTATATATATGTATGAGTTGAGGTGCTGAGTTGATGTTGATGTATTCTTGATGTTTGCTTCATCCGGTCATTTTACATACTCGTACATTCCATGTACTGACGCCATTTGGCCTGCATCGTTTCATGATGCAGAGACAGGTACTAGAGATCATCAACCGGCGCTCCGTTGAAGATCCATATACACTTCCAGCTAGTTGGTGAGTCCTTCTAGTTCCCGGAGGATATTGAGCCTTCTTGTACAGTTTTGTTGTCATTTCTTTCATTTTGATTGTTGGTAGCCATGGGCTTATCATTGGCACCTTCTAGACTTTGATAGAGGCTTCATAAACTAGAGTGTGGGAAGGTTGGACTGTTATTTTGAGGAGTTCTATTTTACTTGTTTTGTTGAGTTGAATATGTTTGGCCTTCGGCCTTGAAATATGAATAATATGCTATGATTGACCCCTCCTTTGGGTGAGTGTGATTGAATGATGAGGTGACTGAATCAGGTGGTTCGCTTGAAGGTCAGAAATGGCTTTCAAGTGCCGGTCACGTCTAGGGTATCCTCCCGGGGCGTGACAACAGTATACCTCCCTTATAGTATCTTTAACTTGTCCAGCTTCTTATACTTGTGTAGCATAAGCTCTTGCTTCTATGATCTTTCTAATCATCCAGCATGCTTGCTTTGGCACTTGCACATTGCTTACTTGCTGATCTTTTATGTAATAAGTGTGCACCCATCTAATCCACATTTTGTCTGCCTTATGTTCCAAGTCCCAATATTTCTTTACTATTGCAGCTTTGTTCCATAGGTTGATGTTGGTATTATTAAGCCCTCCCATATATTTTGGAGTACATACTTTCTCTCAAGCAACTAATGCTTTGCTTGTAATGGTGTTACTGCCAAATCAAAGAAAACTTCTACAATATGCTACAATTAGCTTTACTACTTTTGAAGGTAGCATGAATAGTTGTGCCCAATATGCTTGAATCCCGAAGATGATAGTTTGTATGAGTTGCGCCCTTCCTACATAAGATAGAGTCTTTGCTGTCCATGAAGTAATCTTGTGTGTGATTTTGTTGATGAGTGATTTTCATTGAGTAAAGGCTATTTTCGAAGTAGATAGAGGAACTCCTAAATATTTGAAAGGAAAATATCCTAAAGAGTATCCCAAGTGATTAATAATATTGTTCTGCATTGCTTGAGACACTCCTCCAAAATATACTGAACTTTTGCCGAGATTAGCTTATAGCCTTGAAGCTTTTGAAAATTAGTCAAAAGCCTGTTGCAGACACTTAACAGCTTTCAGCTTACCTGCAGAGAATAATAATAAGTCATCTGCAAAGCACACTGTAAGTCACTGACGTAACACATTCCATAATCCAGCCAATGAATGTTGTTGGAAAACCCAACTCAACCAGAACTTTCTCCAGGTATGGCCACTTCAATGAATCATAGGCCTTCTGTATATCAATCTTGATTAGACATCTAGGAGATATAGTCTTCCTTGAGTGTCCTTTGATCAATTCATGAGCTAGAATGATGTTGTCCCCTATTCTTCTGCCTGGTATAAAACCAGCTTGAGCTTCACATATTATAGTAGGCATCACTTTCTGCCTTCTTGTGGCTAATATTTTGGAGATCAGCTTGTATACTACAGAGCAGCATGTAATAGGTCTGTATTCTCTGATGTTAGTAGGCTTAGCAGTCTTGGGTACCAAAGTAATAGTGGTACAATTAATAGGCTTATATATAGTACCTGTGCAAAAGAACTCTGTAACAGCTTCAATCACTCCTTGCTTGATAATGTGCCATGATTTTTTTAAAAAGACAGCATTAAAGCCATCTATTCCTGGTGTTTTATCATCACCAATAGCAGTCAGGCTCTGTTGTATTCCATTTTCTGTCACTGAAGCCAATAGTTTAATCCTTTGGTCTTGTGATAAAGTAGGTCTTGTTTGCATCACTAATTTATTAACACTAGGCAAATTCTGTGCAGTGAATCCCATCAACCCTTTGTAGAATGCTATAATTTCTCCCTAGATATCCTTAGGTTCAGTCAATAATTTCTCTGTCTAATCGCCTCCCCTGTTTGTTTACAAGACAAACTCAAAAACTTTTCTAGGACTACTCGATGATTTTAAATATTTTAGTCTGTGTCTGAAATTAATTTTTTTTTTGTATTATTTTATTTTTGGACAATTATATATATTCATATTTAAAGATGGATTCAATAGTATAACATATGAGTTCTTGTAAAATGTGAAGGTAAAAGAACCTGTCCACTTCTTCTATCCTGAATATGTAGTGAGAATGTTTTTACCATGCTATTTAATTACAAGAAAGTATTCAAACTTAATAGTTTAATAGTTAAAGTTTTTATAATTTTTAAAGTTAATATTATTAAAGTTTTAATAATTGAACTCGGTAAATATAAATTATACCAGCCCGTGCGCGTTTAGTGGCTTATTACTATTTTTTATTTTTTATTCGGTGTCCGATATCTGCATTAGAGTACGATTAAATATGAATTGGAAAGAAGGGTATTTAGCACTCCACTACAACCATGGTTGGTGACTTAATCATATTTGCTTCCCCATGTCTTTTTATATATTATTTTTCATGTTCGTTTATTTTACATAATAAGATACATATACAGATATAATATATGTTTTTAATATTTGTATATGATCCTTATTCGTGGTTATAAGAATAAATAGATGATGACGTATACCGTAACAAACATGGTTATCACAAAAAAAATATAGCTAAATAATTTCCATCTTAATTTATCACTTAATCATGATAAAAATTAGTATAATTTGGTATAACTGATGCAAATTAGTTTTTATCCCCTCTTAAATAATCCTGAGCATAATATATGTGCAACTTACTATGCTTTGTTATTAGTTAGTAATTTGATCTAAATTTTCTATTTTAATATATTTATTTTGTGTCCTTATGTAATATTCTATTTATTTTCTTATATTTGAACTTTTTTCACTTGCATTGAAATGTTTTTACTAATCATTTTCAATCTAATTCCCTTTTATGTGGTCTTGGCTGGATGATCCAAACAACAAACATTAGATCCCACTGGTAAGATCAAGTTTTATATTTAATAATTTTAAAGAAATTTCAGTTAAAATCTCAATTCATTTATATTAATGTAGCTATTGTTTTTTTATATATATTTTTAATAGGTCCAATGTATTACAACGGTATTTATCATCTATTTTATCAGTATAATCCAAAAGTAGAAGTATAGGGCAATATTCGAAAGTGTTTGACAACTATGGTACTTGGTGCGGATCAACCACTATTCTTTTGGGCAATAAGCTTGTTATCCTCTACACTGGAATAGTGGATGACAATCAAACTCAAGTACAAAATTATGCAATACCAGCTAACTTGTCTGATCCATTTCTCCGTAAGTGGATCAAGCCTGATAACAACCCGTAAGTAGTTGCTGATGAAAGCATCAACAAGACTAAATTTCGTGACCCAACAACAGCTTGGTTAGGCCAAGATGGGCGTTGGAGAATGTTGGTTGGCAGCCTTAGAAATCGGAGAGGATTAGCAATATTGTATCGGAGTAGGGACTTCATGAAGTGGACCAAAGCCCAACACCTATTTCATTCATCTGCCAAGATTGGAAATTGGGAATGTGTTGATTTTTTTCCAGTATCATTGGAGAATACAAATGGTTTGGACACATCGTTTTATGGCGACAAAATTAAACACGTTCTGAAAATCAGTCTGGATGATACCATATTCCATTATTATACGATTGGTACCTATGACACGAAAAAGGATAGATATGTTCCAGACGATTCAATGATCGATTGATGACATGGATTGAGACTGGATTATGGTAATTTTTATGCATCTAAGACTTTTTATGATCCTAGCAAGAATTGAACAATTTTATGGGGATGAGGCAATGAATCAGACGTTGTTCTAATAGATGCCATCAACAAAGGATGGTCTGGAACTCAGGCTATTCCTCGTAAATTATGGATTGACCCTAGTGGCAAACATTTGGTCCAATGGCCTGTTGAAGAATTAGAAATGTTGAGAAAGCAAAAGGTAGAGCTAAGAAAATATAAATTGAACAAGGAAGAAAATGTGGAAGTTAAAGGAATCACATCTGCACAGGTTTAAATTTTTTTTGTTTACAAAATAAATTTATATTTTTTATGAAATTAATGTGACCTATAAGTTACACGTTGGAGTCGTGAAAATAATTACTATAATTTATGCTAGAACATCCTACATCATTGCTCTTGGCATGCGACCCTTTCAGAATTTGCAAAAATACAAGATGTTTTATGATTTGAATTGATCGTTTATATAAAATTTTTGTGACAAGACAAATTTAGATCTAATTTATGAGGCTAATACAATGGCAGACTGATGTTGAAGTTACATTTTCCTTTTCAAGTTTGAAAAATGCTGAAGAATTTGATCCTAGTTGGGCTGATCTTTACGCCCAAGATATATGTGCCATTAGGGGTTCGACAGTTCAAGGTGGACTTGGTCCATTTGGACTCCTAATATTGTGTTCTGAAAATTTAGAAGAGTATACACTTGTATTCTTCAGAGTGTTTAAGACCCAAGATAACTACAAGGTTTTCATGTGTTCTGATGCCTCAAGGTTTGTCTTTTGATCACTCTTTTTTTATCAACAAGTATTATAGTGAGATCCCTACCCTTAAAAGAGATCTCAAATTTAAACTTTGGGAATAAAAAAAAAAAAATACTCATAGGGAGTACTCTGCTTGTTTAATGGATCTTATGTAATGCAAATTTAAGTTAGTTGGGCCAATGAGTTCTGGATATCAAATAATTATAAACATAAAAAGTGTTATTATCTTTATGCTTTTGCAATTGGCTAACCTTGCCATTCTATTTTATTTTATTTTTACAGGTCAAGCGTTAGAAATCATAAAAAGATGTATAAACCATCTTTTGCCGGATATGTTAATACAAATCTAACAGACAAAAGAATGTCGCTATGGAGTTTGGTAAGCTTTCTTTGGTACTT
This sequence comes from Solanum dulcamara, assembly GCF_947179165.1. NCBI lineage: Eukaryota > Viridiplantae > Streptophyta > Magnoliopsida > Solanales > Solanaceae > Solanum > Solanum dulcamara. The sequence goes on along the minus strand of NC_077248.1, from coordinate 7,956,220 downwards.
TTTTTCTATAAAATGCACTCAAAACTAATATTTCAACTCATTTTTCTTTTGTGTCGTATTGACAATTAGTTGTTTTTTTTCCAGATTGATCATTCCGTGGTTGAAAGTTTTGGTGAAGGTGGAAAGACATGCATTACATCAAGAGTTTATCCAGTATTAGCCATTTATGACAACACAAAATTGTTTGCTTTCAACAACGGTACTGAGTCAATAAAAATTGAGACTCTTGATGCCCGGAGCATGAGTAAATCTGAGAGATAGATTTAAAACATAAGTGCCTTCAATTTCCCTTTCTCCTTTTGTGTTGGCCCTTATTTTTGGATGAGAGCTTGTAAAAATTTGCTAATTTCTAGTAAATCATGAATACAATATTCTTCTTTTCTATTAAGCTAAATTGATGACGCTTAATATAGAATGCAATTATCTTTATATCGAGTTCTTATTTCATATTAAAGTACACAAATGTTTACTTATTCCTTGTGTATATATATGAACCATAGACAAATAAAGGACTTATATAAGTGTAAATGTAACGAAGTCAAAAAAAATTCTAGCTAGGAGGAAAGGATTGAGCTTGAAAGCTTTCACGGATTGATAGCGAGACTAGATTAACAACTGTTAGTAAAATGTATTGGAAAATATTAAAACAGTAACAACAACTAAAAGTAATAAAACACAGAATCTGCAAATTTAATGCAAGAACAAAATCGAGCCCACTGACTGCACAGTGTGTCCTTAAGGAAATTATTCCCCTCAAAGTACCCGAGGTTTTGGAATCTTTCCTCCCAGGGTAGAACGATTTACTCACCAAAGTAGAGGTACTGCTAATTTTTGGTGACTGCGAACCACTTGATGGCTGTATTTCACACGAGTTTTAGAAAGTGCAGAAAGAAGAAGAAGATGGTATATTCAGAATTTCGTGTTGAACATTCTGAGGATTAAGAGACATATACCTGTTGGGAAAAGATTTGTCTGTTGAGAAAAGGTTTGCAACTTTTCGGACAAGGTTGCAACCTTTCAAAAATCTGTTGGAAAAAACGGAGGGAAATATTTAAATTAATCCGGGAAAGAAACGGGTCGCGGGTCAGGATTTTTTCACTTAATTAATTAAATAAATAAATAATATTAATTAATTAAAATGTAAAGAAAATTTGGTCCAAAAAGATTATCAATCAATCATTGACCAAAGCCGAAGCCGAAGCCGAAGCCGAAGCCGTAGCCGTAGCCGAAGCCGAGCCGAGCGACGACGACAACGGCGCGAGGGGAGACCCTCTTCTTGACCCTTTAGCAACATGAAGGAGTGCTTCTACTTTTAAGTAGGAGACTTTTCATTTCCACCATCTATGTGGGACCAAAGCTTATTTAATAAAGCAAGAGAGAACATATCATTTTCTTCTCTACTTCTTTTTCCCTCAATTTCCCATTCAAACTATCAATTAAACCCAACAGCAACTACACTTAGATAAGGGAAAATTTTCGTCTTCAACACTTTTCTTATGTATTTGATCGATGTAAGACTCTACTTGTTAGACATTACAGAGGTTCAGTAAGAACTATCCTGGTGTATGTAACTTATATGTGTTCTGTGATATTTATCCACACTCTAATATTAATAATAACAATTCCTCTGATTAACAAAAACTAAACTAGACAAATATGTAAACATTCAAATTCAATAATTTAGAATCGAGATTTCATTTTTTATAGAAAAAAACCAACAAGTAGAAGTTTCATCCTTGACCAAAATAGTGTCCAAGTTCAGCAATTCATAAGCCTCCTCTCTCTGGGACAAAAATAAATTTGCAAGAATTACTCTCTAATGTTAGTCACAAGTAATGACCATATAATAATACCATTGTAGGTGCCCGGCCTAAAGGACCGGTGGAGAAATCTCATTTTGTTGGTCAAGAACTTTTGTAACCATTGTTGTAGCTCATCATATGTATTTCATTCTTCCTTATCCGTATCTAGCACTACTGACTACAGTACACTTTAATATTGCTTGGCTCATGGAAATAACTTGAATAGAGTGGGATTGATCGATCTGCAATAAAAAAAATTGGCTTCTCTTAGCAGAAGCGAAGGAGGGATCGTTGTTTATAAGAAAAATGGCCACTAAAAGTCTTATTCTGGTCCCTAAGTAAATAGCGACCACATTTTTCGATAGCCTCCACTGTTAAAATTAAGGGAAAATTAAAGTCACTAACGTTGAGATTTGATGACTGGTCCTTAAAGAGTTATAGAGATCGAAAAAAAATTGTTTCTTAAAACTCTTCTACGACCACTTATCAAACAATCATAATATTTAGCAACCAGTTTTTGCTGGTCCCAAAAGGTTTTTTGATACCAAAAAAAGTGTTTGTCCTTAATTATCTTTAGTGACGAGCATGGCTTTTGCCATTAGAATTATTATATAATATGTAACGTAGATAAAACTCAATAGAAAAAATTATCAATACCATAAAGATTTTAATAATCACATCAAGGTTCAACATCAAAAACTCTGATGCAGTTTTCATTAAAATGTGAACATACAAGGAGGCGGATATATACCTTATCTCCTAAGTAAATAGGTAGTTGACCTCTGATTCGCTTTTCGACGGATTTAGGTTTAGTGGGTGCCCGGGAGCACCGTGTTTGTCATAGTATTAGCCTTGTGCATGTATATTCTTTTAGTTATTGTAATATTTTGTTATTGTTATTGTTTCTTTTTCTTGGATGCTCTGTACCGATTTTTTTATTATTTGACAGGTCTTTCTTCATTCTCGTATTCCCTTGCTCGTGAATACTTTGATTTGTTGCATTTAAGTTTAAGATATTTCTATTAAGAACTGTCGTAAATTCTATTTTTATTACTTTGCTACTTGAAATCTGTTTCACGGTGTGAATAGATAATTACAACACAATATTGGTGTTCCTGAATCAAGTTGAACATATTCCATTATATGTTAGCTCTCTAATTTATGTTCAAATACTTTATCAATTCAAACCCCAATGGCCTTTGTTTATTCAATTCATTTCATGAAAAATGCTCGGTTATGTTCACCGGATTTGGCCCAAAATTTATTTTAGTCCAAACGGTGGAGTTAGATTCAAACTTTTTTGGCAACGCAAAATGTTTCTAAGATAAATACACAAAATTACCAAGAGATCGTATATACAAAATTAAATGAAGAATAGACTAGTAAGCCTTATGTCACGATCCAAACCACCGAGCCGTGAGGGCACCTAATCTAACACCTAGATGGGAGAAACCTTACCGCCCAATTTAAATAGAGAGACCGTGGAAGTAAACAAAATTCAAACAAATCTCTAATTATTAAATTAAGAAAATCAATTGTCACCCTTAATAAAATACACTATCTTTGAAAATGCCCAAATCCCTCCCTAGGAACTGGTCTAAATAGTAAAATAGGTACAAGATCTTCTAAGAGAGCACAAATTATGAATGAAAATAAGACACAATTTCCACCATAAGGAAAGAGGAATAGAAGCTATTGAAAATTATCGTCGTCTTCACCTAAGAAACAATACCAATCCTGCAACCAGACTATGTCAAGTAGTATAACAAAAGTAGTATCAGTACAAACGATACGTATTGATAAACATGATCGATTGACCCAAATCCACCATATAATATCACTCAAATAATCAAATTAAAGAAAAAACATGACTTAAACTATCCATTATTGATCCTTTAGTCATCACCACTTGCCACCTTAAATGCCTACGCTATTTCCCCAAATCACCCACCTCATTCCATTGCCAACTCCCCCACTAAAAGACACCTAACCCTTTCCCAATCGATCATTGCTTAGCCCTTCTATTGTATAATGACTTCCCAAAACCACCCACTCTGCCAACACCAGAGCCTTTCCTATTGAATCCATGCCTGATCTCAAATCCATCCATTAACTCTACTGACCAGCGAAACTCTTACTTATTTCTCTAATTCTCTTAACTCAAACCCCACATGACTTAACACTACCTTCGATAACTTGGACACCCCAAGGATTCCTAAAACATTATTTACGGTATTTAACGTGTCATCCTGGTCTACTCAAGAATCACCTAGCATTTAATTACACCAACTTGGCCACTCAAGGACCAAATGTGGTAAATGCAACATAATAAGTAAATCCGGTCCACTCAAGGAACCAACACACAAACAATCACATGTATCAGGCGTGGTACCTGAGCCAATCGCTAGTAATTTGTATCAAGGTGGCACCCGACCCAACTATATAAATATCTCATATTAGGTGTGGTACCCGAGCCAACCGAATATGTCTCAGGCATGTTACCCGAGTAGGGGCGGATCTATGATGATCCGACGGGGTGCCACGCCACCACGTGGTCTCGATTGAAAATATGTATATACATGTATATTTGTATATATATTTATAAGGAAATTATAGATATTAAATGTGGCACCTTTAGAAATAATAGGCCTTATAGTGTCGGTGGTTAAAACTCAGTTTTACCACCCTAAGGATGCAAGTTCAAGCCCTGATTAGAACCCTAGACCTCTTGTCAGTAAAATCTTAACTAAACCAATAGAACAAGTCTAAATATTGTATGCAACTTTGCTAATAAATATTAAGTATTATCTTGCTCTACGCTGGAAGTTTTGTCATAGGTTACTGTTCAAAGCAACGTGACACCCATAACTTCAAAATTCTGGATCTGCATTTATACCCGAGCCAACCAAGAGATATCATGTACCAGACATAGTACCGAGCTAACCATTAGTATGTACTAGGTGTGGTAACCCAGCCAACTGTTAGTATGTACCAGGTGTGGTACCCAAGACAAACATCAATCACACATCTAATCACAATTACAATGCACAGAATCATACTTATACACATAAGTAAACGCAGTCATTGCATGAGGTTGAAACAAGCTAGCCTTTCAGTTTTTACTCATTTCATTCTCTAGCCATACATTATACGGATAATACTAACGAAGCAATTAATAAGCACATATAACATAAACAAGAAAAAAAACAACCATCTCCTACTCTAGAGATCCTTTCCAGACCACTTCTAGCTCATAATCTGATGCCCATAAATCACCTCCCCCAGGATGACACCCAACACTCATCATAAGGTCAACATTAGCTAATCAAGTCTGTTATCATCCCAAACAACAATTAGCAATGTCCTTTAATTATCAAAACTCCGTGCCCGAAGGACTATGCATGCAATTCAGACAGGTCTAGCTCAATTAAGCCTAGCCTACCTGGACGTCAAGCAACTGCTAGATAAACTTTGAAACACAGACTTCTGACTCTGTGGGAGTGGATCCTTATGGACGTAGGCCGGAATTTCATGGCTTTTGACCTTTCTTGCGCTGAAATCCCTTTCCTCTACCGTTCTAATCTTGGAGCAGCTTCAAGGGATTTTGGAGTAAACCCCGTCTATTATACCAATGAACATCATGTTTTCTAGGGTCTCGTTCTATGAGCCTGCTATAGTGGTCATGCAGTGGCTATAGCGGAATTTTTTTGCTATGGCCGGCTGACGAAATTTCAAAATTTTTGTCATGTCGTCCCAATTTTAAATAAGCATCGTATTTTAAAATTTTTAAGATTCTACATGATGTGACTTTTGAATAATGACGGAATATGTCGTTACATCTTTACAACTTCCTAATCAATAAATTTGAACTTTCAAGAAAATATTACCTCTATAAATAGGTTGAGTAGCTACTTGAAAATAGAGAACACTAAAAGAAGATCACACAACAAAGAACGTAACAAAGGTATTATTTATACAAATTCAAAAGCGCTAGAATCCTAAATAAATGGGAGAAAGTGATAGGGAAAATAAGGTAGGAGGTTCAAGAGTTTTTGAAAAATAGACCATAAGAACAAAAACTAAATTGAACCTTAAAAGATGAGGCCGGAACATAGAAGTAATTAATTGAAAGACATAGTACATAAATATGCCTTTTAACTTGGCCTTAGCTGACATATACGCCTCCAGATTTTGGATATAACAAGTAGGCACTTAAACATATATTAATTTGAACAGGTAGATACACACATCCTATGTGACATATTGTCACGATCTAAAAATCAACTGTGATGGTACCTGCCTTATCTCATCAAAATAGGTCAACCTAAACAACCCTCGCTAAGGGTAAATGTGGAAGTAAGAGAAGAAATAAGAACTAACATAACATAAGTATTGTGGAAATCATAATATAACAAAACCTTTCCCAAAATCTGGTGTCACGAGAACAAGTCTCTAATTAATAGTACTGATTAAAGAAATACACAAGTCTAAATGTCTCCAAGTCTGAAATAGATTAAAGACATAATAAAAGGGTTAGTGATTATTGTCGGATGATGATACAGGAGGATGATCAAGACAATCCGGGCTCGTAACCTACATAAGTGTAGATAGCAAGGGAGTGAGTACCAACACAACAACGATACTCAATAAGCATCCCTAGCTGTCTCAAACTACAACCTGCATAGAAATTTAAACACAGCCCAACCTAGCAGTCTCAAAGGCAACAAGAACATATACAAAATAGGCAATACCTAATAAGCCACATCATTAGTCTCTAAGCACCGTCACAACCTTTCATAAGCAATATCATAGTAAATAGTAAATCACTCATCAAGGTCAAGCAATGACAATAAAGTGTTATGCAACGCAATGCAATGTCATATAATGTGATGCATGTCTGTCCTATCGATATACACTCGCTGCACAAGCATTACGGAATTCATAGGAAACTCACAAGGTCCATGTATTCACCGGAACCATTTTCTATCAATATAATTCACTCACTGGAACTATTTCCTATTTGCATATCTCACTCGCCAGCATCATTTTCCATCGGCATAACTCACTCGCTGGAACAATTTCCAATCGGTATATCAAGAATACAAAGCTCATAATAGTGCCTCAGAATCAATATAAATAGGCACATTCATACGCATAATGAGAGAATGACAAAGTTCACATCAATAACAAATCACACAGAATCATGGGCACACCTTCAAAAATGGAATCAATAAGGTCTTCCAATTCACTCATGGCATATCACACTTTGAAAATTCAACAAATTTATTGTACCCCACATAATCATCACTAGCATTCAGATAACCTTAGGTAACAAGTGGAACAATACAAAGACCTTCCCCATTTCCCATCACTCCCAAACACACAAACAAGGCATACAAGGTTCAACACACTTTAAAGAATGTCAAAGAGGTCCAATTGCCTTAAGAAGGTAAAAAAGTCAACTTGGGACTTGAGCCTTTCCCTTACGCCAAGTCTCCAAATCCACAAAATCTAATCGAACAAAAATTCCTATAAGATATTATGAACAACGATAACCATAAAGATGATTTTGGAAATTGGATCCAAAAAGTCCACCCTCAGCGAACGATTCATGGGGTTTAAAATTTTACTAATATTTCAAAATTCATAAACAATTCATGAAGTTAAAACCTTTATAAATTCAAAATCAAGAAACTTATAAAAGTTCTTGCAGCAGCGTACCGGTGGTTTTCTTTCATCTTCCCCTCCTTTTTGATTTTGATATATATTGAAATAAGAGTGTAATAATGGGTGAATGGTGGTTTGTAATGCAAATTGTATGGTACATGTATATACACTTTATATATATACTGTATGATATAAAGTAAGAAGAAAACATGGAAAGAGATTTATATTGCCAAAATTCAATGTAAATATATATTGGCTAGTCCAAATATAAATAATTATAGGACCAATATACATCGTGTAAATTGTTTGTTGGGGATTCAGCATTTTTGCATAAAATTCCCTTACAAGATTACACATGGCAATTTTCTACGTTACATTATGTACCTTTGGGATATACAATTATGTAAATTCTATACCTCGATATAGAGAAGTGAGAATATTGAATCACATTGGTGTATATTATTAAGGAATATCACATATGAATTATATATCTTAAAGGTAAACCACATACATACTAGTAGGTCCTTTGTAAATATCTTTTCCTAAATAGATACGACGTGTAATATTTTTAATAGCTATTTGGGGTAATTATTTTTTTACCGCATTAGCATTCCCTTTAATATACTCCTATTTTGTTGATATTTAAACAAAATTGGGGAAATAAATGAGGTAAATACACAAGCTTTCTTTGATATTTGTCTTCTTTTCGCATTTATGCGACCCTGATCCGTCGTGATTGACACTCACTCTAACACTTCAATTGGAGAACCACTATTACAATCCAAACTAAGCAGCAATCATAAGAGATAAGCAATTTAAGATGGAAACAGATTAAATATATAATAAAAGGTGTCGAGTCTCCATAAACTCAACCAATTCAACTAAACATGCAGAATTACCCCTAGAACCTGAAAGTCATTGTACCAAAACTCTAATGAAATAACAAGTCTAAAGGAAGGGGGATGCAACCCCAAAAAGTCATAAACAAATATCTGAAAATCTAAGTCCGGAAAGAATGGACCAAGATAAAGAAAAACTTATGGTAACCTAAAAAATATGGTTCACCCTTGAATTGTAACAATCAACGATCTTCTATGCGAGGTCTCTCAACAACCACTTGAAGATGTCATATACTCAACAAAAAAAGAGCAAGTGCAGTATAAGTACACAAACAACAGTATACTGGTAAGATCACGCGGCTATTCTAGTAAATGAGATATGGACAAGTAACTACAACACCGTAAATACACATATATAGAAATACCTTACTACTTATCATTTCATGAACAATACATCTACATATACACAGGTTAACAGTCTCAATTTTCGTACACATTCAAGGATGGTTCACTCATGGAACTTGCACTTCATCTATTAGTGTATCGGAACGTGACACCTGATCCAAGGTTGTGTCGAAACGTGACACCCGATCTAAATACATATCGGTACGTGACACCCAATTCAGTTATGTATCGAAACATGACACCCGATCCACACAAACACAACACAATCACAAATACAGTGCATAATTGAACAGTCATAAATACCAAGAACAGGTTCATTACATGCCGTTGACAATAAACAGTCATTTTACGTGATTCAATTCATCTTTACCTATTCACATGCATACATGCATATAATTGAAGCACTTAACTAGCATATATGACACATACAATAAGACAAAATCATCACTTACCTTGAATCCAAGGTTTTGGAACTCTAAACTGTTGGAGTTTTCCCTTTTCGAATTCTCTCGGCTTGTTCTTGTTCTAAAAAAAGCCACACATAATGCAAATGATCAATAAAATGACCTACTTTATCTGAATTATAACAAAATTTCCAACTTTGACCAAACCCATGATCCTAATGCCTAACTAGGGCTTTTCCAACCATTAAACTCAGGCCAAAACTCTTCCCCAATGATAATCATCATGAATTTTAGGTTCTAAGAATCAATTTATGAAGGGAGTATTTAATTAACTTACCTTTGACGTAATAATGGGTGGAAAACTGAAAGAAATAGCCCTAGTTCATCCTTTTGCTCTCCAAAAATGGGAAGTGCAGAAAAATAACGTTTTGGGGACTTTTCTCGTATTAAGTCGCGACTGTCCCGCCACAGCGGGACCATCCTGCTACAACTGCCCTGCCTGGAGGGATTAAGTCCGTTCTGGCAGGATGCACGGAGACAGAACCTCCATGTTTAAGCACAAGCCTCCCATTTTACAACATACCCTCATCCCATGACGTTTTAACATCTATACTTCATGCCAAATTCAATTTCGGGAGATTTACTTGGCCGAATACGATTCAATAAAGTCATACAGGCTCCGTATCGTTTTGGCTATCAACTCAATCAATCAAGCTGAAAATTAAATCCCCCATCCATTACCGGATTACCCTAGATTTCACCTGACTCAAATTTCATCCAAGTCTGGCCTAGGCTCAATAATTTCAAGTCACCCGAAAATTTTCTGGCCCGATTTCTTTTTCCATTGATTGACTATATTTTTATTTTTCTTCAGCATTTGAGTTGATGAACTAAACCAGATTGTTACACACATCCTGTGTTTGAATAATATTTAGTTGAAGTTGAAATAACGCGGACTTGAACTTTGAAGTTAAGTTGAAAAATATTACTTTGAACTTCTCAATCTATTTCAAGTTAAAAGATGAAATAAACGGTATACTAATAACTTAAACCATGATGTGCAAACACTATTTCAAAATTTACAAATAATATTTTCTTTGAACTTTGAAGTCAAGTCCACATGCCTATTTCACTTCGGATAATCCTTGGGAACTTTTTCCACAAGTCCTTTGATGAGTAGAGAAAAAATTAAGATTGAAAGGAAAGGGAATATATAAATGTTGAAGCCAAAATTATTCTCATTCCAAAGTACATAAACATTATACAAAATTAATACGTATGTTTAAAATTCAAAAAGATAAATCAACAAAATCAACTGTTTCCACCATCATATCCAAAAAAATGATGATGATTATTATAATTATTATTGGTAGAATTAATGTTAAGTAGGACTGAATTAGAATCTTCATGATCATTTGGAGAATCACATATCATTTGAGAAACTTTAGGAAACGTTTTGCAAGTGTGATGACCATAATATGTGATCCTAAACAGTGGTGGATTTTCTTGAATTCTTTGCACCTGTTTGTTTGCTTGGCATCCTTGATCAAATTTATGAGTGCACCTAAAATAATTCCTGCATGTTTTTATTTATTTATATATATTTATATGTCAACTCACTAATTAGCAACCAAAAAAAAGTGTATATTATGTACAAATGCTTAGTACAATGACAACGATGATAATAACAATATATTCAATGTAATTTCATGGATATGTAGCATTTAGAGAAGGTAGAATGTATGTAGACCTTAATCGTACCTCATGAAAAGTAGAATAGAAACTGTTTTCGAAAGACTTCAGTTCAAGTTACACATAATATATATCAAAGCAGTTAAAAAAGATAATATCAAAATCAAAACAAAAATCTTTTCAGTTTAATACTCCCTCTATTCCATATTAACTGAATTTCTAAGGTAATGCACATATATTAAGAAAAACATTCAACGACAAAATTTGAACTATATTTTTCTCCATTACCCTTTTTTTTAATCAACCTCATAAAGATGACTAAATGTGAAAGCATAAATACAATTACTCTCTTATTGGAGCATAATTTTATAAGTAGTATAGTTTAACTCCTAGAAAATTGCAAAACTTCATTAATGCAATAGGTAAACATGGGAAAAGATTCAAACATTTCTCTTGAACTTTGAACAATTCAACTATTATGAACAATGAAAAAACTCTAGAAATTAAGTTAATATGGAATAGAGGGAGTATATTATAATAGCGTGTATGTTACTTACTCCCTCCGTTACTTTTTATTTGACCTTTATATTAAAAATATATTTTTTCTTTTACTGTTAATTTTAAAAATCAAGAGAAATTTATTATTTTTCCTTCATATTATTATTATCATTAAGTAATTACATAAAATATCAATAGTTGAACTAAGATTCAAAACCTAATTAATACGATTAATTTGATAAAATGAACCCCTGATAAAATTTTTTTTTAAGGGAAATGATAAGTCAACACGGTCGAATAGAGGAAATATCATTTTCATTAGGTTACTAATTAATGTTTATACTAGAGATATACATATATGTGTAAATATTTTTTGTATCATCAGACATTGCAAAACTTAATTAAACTCTAGTATAATTAATGGGAAAAGACCCAAATATGCTATTGAACTTTGAAAAAAGATTCATATATATCATCCGTTAAAAGTTTGGCTCATCTATGTCATTATCATTTGAAAAAAGGTTCATCCAGATATCCATGCTATTATTTGTTAATTAAAAACAATTCCAAATTTTGCAAAACCATTTTTTACATTTACTCAATTACGATTTGACCATGTCATTAATTAAGTCATTTTTTTAAAAAAGAAAAAAGACTCAAATATGTCATCGAACTTTGAAGAAAGGTTCATCTATGTCATTTGTTAAAGATTGGCTCATCTATGTCATTTCAATTAACAAATAATTGCATGAATGAGCTTTTTCTCAAACTAAAATAGTATAGATAAATCAAGCTTTTAACGAATGATACACACACACACATATATATATATATATATTCTTAAACTTTGATGGCATATTTGAGTCTTTTCTCATAATTAATAAAGAATTTTAATTATATGCACTAGGTATTAAATAATTTATACCATCAAAGTTATCTTTACTTATGTAGCATATTATTTTAAAACTACATATTCCACATCAGAAGGAAACTTAATTACTTGTAACTTGTAAGTATCATTAGAATGATCTAATAGTATAAAAAATATTTTACACTGAGGTCAAACCTTGGATATTTGTCATTAAGGATCTGTTTTTGACCATATTTTCTCCAAGCATGGCCATCATTTACCAAAGTTGAGATTTCTTTTATGTTTCTCTCAAAAGTTCTCCTGCAATCAGATATTTCCCAAATTAATCATTTGTTAAAAACTGAGATTAAACTATAAATAAATAACTTAATTCCTTGTTAACTAAAATAAGATACTGAAGTTATTAAATCAATACTCCTTCTGTTCCATTTTTTACGTGTCTCTTTTTCTTTTTTATATTCCAAAATAATATTTTCTTTGTCCTAATCTATGTGGTACTTTTTAAAAAAAAAATGTCATTTATTTATATTTAGAAATAATTAAACTTAAATATTTGAAAAAATATATTATTCTCATTTTGCCTAACAAGATGCTTTTATATTCACACAAATTTTAAGGCTTGTTTTGGATAACAAATTTAAAAAGTTTTTTTTTTCTCAAACTCTGTTCAATCAACCAATACCACATAATAAATTGAGACGGATGAAATAAATCACTTTTTATTTAAAAATTCTTTAATTAATTATATATACTTCCTATTTTACTTTAAATAACATGCATATTCCTGTTGTTAATTACAATTAAAGCCATAGAAATATCAAAATATACTTCTTCTTACTCAATCTATGTGATACAGTTTGAGTACTTGACATAACGTTTAAGGAATAGAGAAAGACCTTTGAAATTGTGATCTAACTTGAAACAAAAGAAGGTACATAGTTTTGGTATACGTGCGTTAAAATTTTTATTTTAAAACTTCATTTTCAATCAAACACCGTAACATATATAGTAGAATTACCTTCTCTTGTATCGTCCTCTTCGATCTTTCAATGATGAAGTCTTGCAACTAATACTTGATGAGCTTAATATCGATAGAGTCTCACAAAATGAACTCATTATTTTTCCAACCAAATCCTTAACGCCCAACATGTATGCATCTTCGTTATCCATATCTACATGTTTCTTTATTATTTCTCTTAACTGGAGCGTAAATTCACGACCTTGATTTATTTGTAATATTACCTTCTCTAGATCAGACGTGTTTTTTAATAAAGACGACTTCATATTACAATGTTGCTTTTACTCTATTGAGTATTAGCAAGCTGAGAAACTACAAGTGAAGAGACATGAGAGCTTTATTTATACGCTAAAGGAAAAAAGATTAAAAGAAAGTTTCCATGAAAATTCGTTCTTAGCTTGTGATGGGATAATAATATATATAATGGGTTTGGTTCATGAACCTAGCTACAATTGGGTCCAATTTTTAAGGCTGCGTACAATAGACCATTGTGGTCGGGCCCTTCTCCAGATCCTGCACATACCGGGTGCCTTAGTGCACCGGGCTGCCCTTTATTTCTTTCGTCCAATTTAATTGTTTTACCTTTTTTAAAAAAATTATTTTTAATAAATATAGTACTAATTTTGTCCCAATCAATGTGACATCGTTTTAATTTCAAGAGTCAAATAATTTTTTGGCTTTAAATTTAAGCATGAAATCTTTAAGTTTTTTGAAATAAAATTTACATATTTAAAAACTACGTAAAAAATAAGTCACAATAATTGATAATTTAAAATATTTAAAAATATATAAAAAGAAAATTACAATCAAAGACTTGTTTAATCTTCAAAATTCTAAAGGTGCCACATCAATTAGGACAAAAAGGGTATCTTTTTTTTATATAGTAAGTTTTTCAATTTCAATATTCGAAAAGTTTAAGCCATAAAATTTAAAATATTTCATTTATTTCTTAAATTTCATAGTCAATCAAACTAAAATATTTAAATTGGGACGAAGTAAGTAATAAGGTCAAATGATAGAATTTAAAATTTAAATTTAATGAATTTAACTTCTTTTTTTGTAATTATTGTACCTATTACTGTTCTATGCAATAGATGTTGGGTTCGATTATAAGTACCTCTTCTTTTCTTTTGTTAAAAGAAAATTGACATAAATAATCCCCGATTAAAATAATAGTCAATAAATATGTATATTTTATATATTAATATTATATATATATATATATATATATAATTTATTTATATTAGTAGCTAGAGAAAATAATTATTGTCAGATCTCTTGGAAAAAAATATTGTCGGATCACTTTTAATTTTGCACGAACCTGAATAGAGATTACATATACACGCTACAAGAGAGCATTAAGCAGGTACTACACGTTTCTGGTGACGTATGTACATGCTGTCACCCTAATATCGTCAGCGGCACTAATCTTATTTTAACTGAACGTTTAAGAATAGTTAATTAGTGGTTTGAAGTCAAGCACAAGGTACAAGTTGAAGGAAGGGTCACAAATATAGGTTGTTTGTTAAATGACCCGAAATTGGATCTTGGTCTATTTGAGATTGTTCCTTTTAATCGTAATCAAAGATGTTTTCTTTGTTTCACCCTTAATTAAAGATCTTGAATTTGAGTCTTGAGTATGATTTTTTTTTGTTGGGAGTGTCATCCTCGGATTTAGTCGAAGATCCAATAGGATCACAAAATAAGAAAAAAAACTACCAACATGGATTGTGGTAGTGGTAAAACTGTTTCATCTTTAACTAGAGGTCTCGGATTCAAGTCCTGAATATAGAGAAAATCATATTGAGAGCGTCACCCCCAAATGGGCTGCGCGATTCAGATTTAGTCGAAGCTCTAATGCGGGTATCAAATACCAGGTGGAGAACCCAAAAACAAACCCTCTTTGTTTCAATTTATGTGATCAACTGAGCATAAACTTTTAAAAATTGAACTTTTTTGAAATTTGTATTCTAAAATAAGTTATAGAAAACTATGTAATTATATGTATGAAAAAACAAAATTGTTAAATTTGTAAGTTAAATTGTTATTAATATGAAAAAAATGTATCATTATTTTTTTATATTGAGTAAAAATTAAAAAGAAATTGCCACCTAAATTGGATTTGAGAAAGTAAAAGAAATGTCTTGCCTGATAAGTGATAATCATAGAAAATGACCTTCCTTTGTGGCAGTAATTTGGTTTTCATACATGTTTCTTCCACTAATTGTGAGAATATTCGATGGTGATAAAAAGATTAAAAGTTTCCTTAACATATAGGTTGTACATTTTTAAAGCATGTTATTTGGGTAAAATATTACTAATTATTTTTTTGGAATAAATCAAAAAGAAAACTATTATATAAAAAGTATATATTCCTTCTGTTTTAAGATACTTATCACATTTATTTTTTAAAAAATTATTTTGACTAATCTTTGAAATTAAATTAAATTAGACTAATTTGATATTTTAAAATTATAATTTAGATAATAAAAAATTATATAAAAATTATTATAAATTAATATAATTCTTTCTAGAAAAATAGAGTAAAAAATATATTTTAAAATATTAAATTAATATTATACGTGAGGAAGGGATAAGTGATGTGAATAGTGGATGACCCCTTGGAGACGTTAGAAAAATATTCCACAAAAGAGAAGAAAGTTCCAATGATTTTTTGAGCCACAAAAAAAAAGTCATGGTGTAGTGGTCCTATATATAATTCAAATTCTTCTGCATAGTTTATTTAATTCTAGCAGATTAAATGCGTCACACACTTTCGAAACTCCCAGGAATATACTAAAGCCTCCACTTGGATTTTATTATTATTATTATTATTATTATTATTATTATTATTATATTGTATAATTCTGGTATTCCAAGAAATCTATGTCCCTAATTTAAAAAAAATAATGTAATGTTGGAGAGTTGTAGTTATTGTCAGAGTAGACAAATGGATGGATTGGATTGAAGTTGAACGGATAAAATAAATTAGATCTATATATAGGTTATTGTTTATACATGTCGAAAGTTTACATAGGCAGAGATGAGATGAGTTAAGAATTAATATGACTTATGATTTAAATAATGAATCATAATTCAACTCGTCTGACTTGATCCATCATTTTTACAACTTCAAATACAGTATCAAAAGGGAAAATAACACTTATACCAAAAAAGAAAAAATATTTATCTTTAAATGTCCTCTTACTTTCGTACCCTTTTTTTATTTTAAAATGATATAGTTTTATTTTATAATTTGCATACTGACGTCAACACTCTATATGATACTGATAGGCTATCAATATATCGACGGATTATCACAGATTATTAAGCCCAGTCCTATATGATATTGATATGGTATCAATATATCAAGGGAGTATCACAAAAAAACATATTTTTCTACTAATTTAGAATTTAATAAATAAGATTGTGACTTTAATAATTTTCTCTTAATTGTTTAATTTTTATTTCTTAAATAAAGAGCTCAATCCTATATGATACCGACATTGTATCAATATACCGATGGAGTATCATAGAGAATTAAGCTAAGTACGACATGATACTGATATGGTATCAATATACTGATGAAGTATCACAGAGGATTAATTCATAACAGTGATGATAACGTGATGTTGACGTCATGCGCGAAATAAGAAAGAGAAAATGGGGTAAGAGGATAAACAATTTGGGTCATGGGTCCATTAAGGTTAAATAGTTTGGATTGAGTGCAATTTGGGTAAATAGTTTCACAATTGAGTCTATTTTGTGTAGTTTTTCCATATCAAAAATACATTCTCGGAGGTCAAAATTGGGATCTATTTGGGTTGCCAGATATTTGATGAGTTAACTTAGACATGACGCACCTTCATATTACCAAAAAATGACTTTAGGTAAGGAGTGAAGGACACATATTAGGGTTAAAAGGTAGTACTGGTAGAGTATTGTCTTGCCTTGCAAGGTTTAGTATCTGGTGTAGGATTAGTTGCGCCCTTGTAGTTCTTGGCTTATATTGTTTATTGTATTTCAATTATCACACTATTTATTTGTCGTTATTGTTTTACTCCTGTAGTCTTTAAACTGCTTTTCTTATTAGCCATTATGCTTTCTTCACTATTCTTCTTTTCTTTTATTTGGATTGATGCACTTAAGCCGAAGGTCTTTCGGAAACAACCTCTTTACCTCCACTAGGTAGTAATAAGATCTGCGTACACTCTACCCTCTTCAGACCCTACTTTGTGAGATTTCACTAGGTATGTTGTGTAACTTAGACATAATTCAAATCAGCTCACTTATCAAAAATCAACTCTAGCCAAACCCATCAAAACATAAGCGGGCTACATGGGTTTGTGGCAATTTTGCCACCCATAGGCCATAGCTACTGCCATTGTGTCATAAAGATTACAAGAAGAAACAATAAATACAGATGGTCACCTTGGTCATACAATTAGCTCCATAAACTCAGAGGTATCCAGGATCTAGATCAACTGTGTTAGACACTATGCAAATTACAATCAATAATGTATATATTTAGCAACTGTGCAGAAAGTAGAAACAAAGATTTTAGAGGAAGGACAACGAATCAGTGTCCTTGTGGTGAAATGTACATTGTGAAGAAATCTAGCAGATTAAAAGAAATCCATAGGGAGGTCCCATTCATCGGCGAATTCTTTCATTTTCTTTCTTAACCTCTTTGCTGAAGATTTTTTACGGCTTCTGTTATACTCTGGCTTAGCACGCGTGTTTCTTAAGTTGGTGTAATCTTGCATTTCATCTGCAGAGTAAGCCATTGTCTGGGCATCCCAGAATCCCTGACAAATGTCATTACGAGACAGTTAGAACAATAAATCATTGCTGCCATCAAGCAGCACGAAGTCCAACTGTGGCTCAGCCACATGAATCGATTTTCTAATCAAGGAAAACAGGGAAGTATGGCGGGATAGGAGTGGTAGGGTGAAGAACTCGTCCGACTTGGTAAATTCAAGAGTCTCAAAGTACAGAAATCTATCCAGCACAGATAGAACTTTGAATAAAAATACCAAAAGGGAAGTGATTACTCCTCTAACATTGACTAATCGACCATGAACACTCCCATGTACCTTTGTAAGTCTTTGTAGGCGTGAGGCTGCAGCTTCTTGAACAACAATGGTATCTGATAAAACGTCGACCACATCCTCAACAAATAGACAATAGGTGCTCACCTGATATAAATCAAATTCAAGTGTCAAGCAGGTAACATAATACTTTTGCTAGAATGACAAATAGGAGGAGGTCAACAAGTAGCTGCAGGAAAAGAAAATTCATTTGTATTAACCTACCAAGGTGGATGGTATTATGGATATTCCTAAGGAATCAAGCTCAAGAGATTCTACTGCCCCTGAGTTAATATTGAAAGTATAGCCACGAACCTACAGAAAAATAATATTTGTTTTAGATAAAGTAAGCTAATCAAATTTAGACTAATACAGATACTGGAAAAATGAAGCAGAGAATCACCTTCCCAATATTCCGTTGACGTGGTGTTACAACGTTGTACCCCAACTGTACAAGAGATGTAAGAAAATTAAAGAAAGAAGCAAAGGCCATACTCGAAGAAAAAAGAAAAAGATGGGAAAGAAAAGATAAATAATGAGAGGTGGCAATTCCATAAGCATGAAACACTCTTCCAAATATTCACGCAAAAACCATGATTTTGATGAGGCAGAAAAGCTAGGAAATATAAATATCTGAGCAAGAAGGATGGCATACATTGGAATGTCATTCCTTTTAGTATCATTCCCAGTTCCCTTTCTCAGTCCACACTAGATTATCCAGACAAAATTAAAAGAAAAGGCATATGTGATTGTTGGTTCATATGTACAAGCTGTTTGATATTTTTTTAATTGATACAACAGAAATCTATAGATTAAAAATAAAAGACACACGAAACCCATTTGGAACTGAATATTAATCATTTTCTTTCAATGTACTATTAGTCATTTTAACAAACATTAGCATCAAATCCAAGAACTGATATTTCAGTGGGAAAATTCAATTTTTAAGGCATATCTCTTCCCGTTGATGCCTGAGCTTCGAAGGAGGCTCATATTGTCGACCAGGATGTGAGCCACTGATACATGGAGGCTGGAGCAGTTCATTAACAGAGAAAAGTATCACAATGCAACTGGTCAGGCATTATCCTTTACTTGCGGATCCTTCATCCCATTCCCATTAGTCCAAAGAGGGCCCTTCTGCGGTGCTTCAATCTCAATGTCATAGATTACAACAAATCTTTAGACTTGCCAGGATCAATTATAGTCATCTAACTAAGAACAGAGTCTAGGAAACTTTCAATGGACAAGGATGAACTCCACGAGTAAATAACCATATTGGTCTCCACCATCGATGTAATACCGATTTGGTTTTCAAACTATATTTTGTTCAGAAAATGTCCTCAATGTTCAAAATTAGTTTTTAAAATGGTCCTTGACCTTACCAACCTGAAATGTGATCAGGATGCACTTGATCTCATCGCTGGTAAAATCTTTTCTTAAAACAGTACCTCTGGTAAAAGCTTAACCAGCATTCAATCAAGGGAAATATTAGAAAAGAAACTAACCATTGATTTTTTCTTGTTATGAATTTAATTTGAATTTCAAATATATTCACATTCATCCAGAAATTGCCTTAAGCTCATTGTGGTTGAGTAGGGGTGAAACAATGAATGTCAAACATAAACCAATTAGTACTCACGTTTATAAAGAAAATGCCCTAATTCTATGGTGGCTGAGTTTGGGGTATTAAAAAAGAATGTCAAACATAAAGCAAGAGTTCTATATTGTTATTTACAATTCTAGCTTTCTTACCTTTATGTTTCTTCTTGTTTTCTTTTTTTCCTAATGATATATAGCTAATTGAATACCTAAGACTAAGCTGATAATTAACAATAGAGACCAATTTGATAATTTGCTCAACTCCAATTATAAGTAAAAATCAGTATTTAAAAGTCTTACAGGCAAATAAACTCAGTAGTGTAGCTGTGTAAACTTGACTATTAGCAAAATCCAATCATGAATATTTTTAGTTAGATAATTACAGGATTTAGGTTTTCATAACATGGAAATATGGAATGAATTCACATCATTATATCAGTTGCATACTTTAGCAGCATCTATGTGATGCCAAACGAGTTCGATGGAAAAGAGAGTTCTAGTGTATAGACACAGTCGGTTAACTGACCAGGAGCATGGAGAAATCTCTCCTATATTAATCTCCACAGGTAACCAACAAGAAATAAGAGAGCATACCAATGTCTGCAGTCCAACAAGCTTAAATTCATTTTCCATCACACTATCATCCTCAACAAGCACAACATCTCCTACCTGCAATGAACATTGAAAATATACAGTTAATAGCATCATAATCGGAAAGAAAGTAACAGGCAGATTAATTCAGTAACAGTCCAGGATACACAGAATACAAATTTTGGAATCAGAGAAAAGTTGAAATCTGAAAAGCTCATAAAGGTACCCCTGATACCAAACAGATTAAGGTGCATGACTTCTACCTCATTTGGAAAGAATTTCAGGATGTTTTGATGAAGTGGAGAATTTGAAGTACGTCTTAAAAGGAAAATTTCTTTTGAAACTAAAAATAAAGGAAAATCTCTTCAACTTCTGAAAGGCAAAATACTCTTCTAAGTTTAGCTTCAAATAAAACATAAGAAGCATAACCTATTCCGCACATTGTCCAAAATCATCCCCCCGCCCACGTGGGAGTTAACATCGTGCCTCAGTCCCAGAGAGCATTCTGGAACTATGTTTTGTATTATTATTTATTTTTTTCTTTTGAACAGGCTACAGTTAGCAGAATTAGGATCCCTGAAAGACTTGCACTATTATAAAAAAGCAGCTAAGAAAGGTTGTATCCTGGAACTGCAAACTCTATTCTTTAGACAAGTCTAATAATGATGATGAAGTTGTACAGGCAGTAGGGAATTCATAACCAAACCTTGATATATTCTACAAATGTCAGATTAATTATCTAATTCTATGTTGTATTAGTAAAGAAACAATCTTAAACGGTTGAATCACAAGCTTGAGATAGAAAAGTAGACCTTTGAAAGCTACAACTTTTATGTTACCTGTTTGACATCCTCCAGCAGAAACTTTTCCCCTTCACCAGAAAGTAAGTTTGGCCTCACTTCAACTAGGAAAACAATCCACTGTGGAAAAGGAAAACAGTAAGTAAATCAGAAGATAACACCTATTACTGAAAACAAGCCTCTCAAATCTCAACAACAACAGCATACCCCGTGAAATCCCACAAGTGGAGTCTGGGGAGGGTAGGATGTACGCAGACCTTACCACTACCTCATAGAGATAGAGAGGCTGTTTCCGAAAGACCCTCGACTCAAAAGTCACGACTCCAAGTTAGAGAGAAAAGTAATATATATAGCATAATGGCAAAGCAAAAAAATAAACAAAATAAAATAAAATAAAACCAAAAAATAAATATAAATATAAATAAATAAATAAATTTACAAGAAAAGAACAATAACGATAGTAAAGTAACGTGATAATTAAAGGCAATAACAACATAACTATAATGGCACACTAGACCTACGAACAACCCTAAACCAACACAAGGCAAAACGCAATTCTATCCCTACTAGCCTTCTACCTAATCCGCGACCTCCACTCCTTTCTATCTAAGGTCATGTCCTCGGTGATATGGAGTAGCATCATATCTTGTCTAATCACCTCTCCCCAATATTTTTTCGGTCTACCTCTACCTCTCCGCATAACCCCCAAATCCAACTACTCGAACCGGCTAACTGGGGCGTCGACACCTCTCCTCTGCCCATGCCCAAACCATCTCAAATCTCAAAGAGCAAAAATGTAGAAATTGAGTAAATGGACTTCTAAGAGTTGTTTGATAGCTGGTTAGAGTTATGCATACATTAGTAATACAAGGATTAGTTATGAAAAAAACTATGTATTATTTTATGGGGGGATTTCATGTATTAGTTATTCCACCTTCTATCCAATATAAAATAATACATAAATTCCCTCATAACTTATACATGTATTACTTATGCAGATTTCTAATTTGCAAACTAAACACCGTATTAATTTTATTCATGAATAACTTACCTGCCAACCAGCTACCAAATGTGTTATTACTTATATAGGATCTAATATTTCCATAACTCACATCCAAACCAGCTATCAAATGACCCTTTAAAACTATGAGGCCGGTCTATTACCAATTTCCTAATCAGTGTAAGAAATTTGTACATTGTCATTTGGTAGTTGGTTAGAGTTGTGCACATATTAGTAATGTAGAAATTATTTATGAGTAAATTTATGTATTATTTTATATATATATATTAGTTATACATGTATTAGTTAATCCACCTTCAATATCACATAAAATAATATATGTATTAGTTATATATATTTCTAAAGCAGATTAAAGTAGAAGGGTTGTGGAATGTACAGAATTTATATCCACCCAAAGCTGCGAAACAAACCCCAAGCTGAGAGCAGATTGAATGCTGATCACTTGCTTCGCAATCAAATTCGATCTTTTCATCATTTGCTTCTTCCTCCGCACAATTCCCTTTTCCAATCCCACATCTGTTTTCATTATCTCCTCTGCTTCTCTGCCCAATTCAAGAAACCCAACGCCTCTATCATCATCAATTCCTTTGCTGGGAGTTGGAATATCTGCTTGTTTTTCAATTCTTGAAGCTGAAATTACAGGAATTTCAGTTTCTTCCTTTTCTTTTAACCATAAATCGTCGAAAAAATCATACCCATCTGAACTACATAACTTGGGAATGTTCCTTTTCCCTTTCCCCAGTTTGAAATCCTCACTCTTGAACTCTGTCCTGTAAAATCCAAGTTCTAAATTGCGATGTGAGTAAGGAACACCATTGCTGGTCAATTTTGCACTAGTGAAGCCAAATGAAAACCAAGAAGAATGAGAAAAGAAAGTAGTAGGAGATAAGCAATTGCACATAGCGAAATTAGGGAAGTTTCAGTTTTCAGCTAAAATCTGATCCACCCGTCAGTCATGGCCATTCTTTTCAGTTTTCACTGTCATCGACGCCAGCTCCAGCTTCGAGCTCCTCCCTGCAGTTATCGCCTCTCCGATGTCTCTGACGTGCCCACTAATACAGTTGAAAAGAATTTAAAATGGAAATTGATTAAAAAAACACTCCTAAATTTTTGAAAATAAAATAAAAATACCCATTAATTAATTCAAAAATATCTTTGAATTATTAAAAATAGCATTGTTGTTAGCAAATTAGCCTTATTATATCGACGGGCGGATCTATGAGTGAACCTCCTCGTAAAAAATTATACAATATATATAAGATATTTTTTAATATATATTATATATATATGTATATATATGTTTTTAATTATTTGAACATAAGAATTAAGGTTGACTCAGTATGTGAGATCTAATATTTACTCCTAATAAAATGGGATAGAAATTTTATTAAATTTGAATAGAGAAAAAAATAAGATAATTTTTTCATCAATCTAATTTTTGGAGGATATACGATAAGTGGATAACAACATTTATAGACAAATATGTCTTTATGATAGGTAATTCTTGTAATGCCCCTAATTATATAAGATAGTATTCACACTTCGATGAGACATTCCTTAGTAAATATATTATGTTTTACTCACTTTTTATGAATTTGACATTTTGCGAGGTTTTAAAATTTGCTTACCATAGATTGTGATTGTAGTTTAGGAGATCGTATTGAGATATTTATGTAAACTACTAATTAAAATTTTCCTTTACATATAAATATATATACATATATGTATGCATTTGGGCTGTCCATTTTTACTTTTTGGGGCAAGCACATTTCTAGTAAGTGCTAGGTGATAAGTATCACCTTGGAAGACTTTCTATTACACTTGACTTTCTATTACACTTTCTCTCTCAATTTGGGATTCTCAAAGCCAATGAGACACTTTGAGCCCTCCCTCCAGCATAATTCCTCACAAAATTCACCAAGAAAACTTGTCCTTTCAATTAGAACTCAAAGCAGCCCCCCCTCTCTTGTGGTAAGTGTTCAAATCCGTTTTTGGATTATGTAGCTAGAAGTAATTCTTAAATATCTCATTGTGTAGACCTTTGATTTTAGTAAATAAATATGTTTTGAAAAGCTAAAACACGTACCTACAACTCTTATGTTTATGTTGGAGCATAGATCTGTTGTTATTAAGTCAAAAAAAGAGGATGAATCATAGGACAAGTTCTGTCTAGATTCTTGATTTTAAAATCCCTCATGTGTTCAGTTAGTGTTTTGATGATATTTTTTTGTACATAATATGTTTTGCGGTGATTTCTTTTGGGTTGCAAACTTAAGACATAGATCTAAAAGTTCCGTGAAGGGCATAAAGTCCAATTTTGATGTTCATTTTTAAAATTTAGATACAACTGGAGGTACTTGGCTTATCGAATTTACTGTTTTGGTAACATAATTCGGGTGAAAACATTCTAGGCTTATTTTAATGATAAATCTTATTTTATGTCAATATTATGGAGATTTTGGAAATTAAAGTGAGCATTTAATGGTATTTTCAAGGTTGTTTATATCGTGTACAAGTTGAGGAACTTGAGACACAGGTTGGTCTACGGTTTGAACTCTTGAAGTCGTGTTGGGTTGTTGTATGCTAAAGACTGAGGTTTGTGTATAAACTTGTACTCTCCTCTTGTTACCTGTTGGTATATTTGGAAGCCTATCTTGTAATATTGGTTATTTCTTGTTACTTTGTATTATCATGTTGGTATCTTGGAGACTTACAAGACACTTGTTTAACTCGCCCACTTGTACGGATTGCTCGATCATTGGATGTTCTTGTGGACTTTGTTCTTTTTGTGGCTGTGACTTTGTCACTATTGACATTCCTCTTGATTCGAACCCTTTGCCATCTTGATTATGGATTTTTAGTTCGTCTTAAGTATGGAAGTTGTCCATTTTGAGTATGAATTAGGAAACCATTTTTAACATGATTCTTGGTTCTCTTGATTATTGGGTCTTTACCCTTCTTGATACAGGGCTCTGGTCCTTCTTGATACTTGATCATATTTGGTGTGACGGCATGACATACATATTGGCGAAACTTGGTACTGAATCTTGTAAATGTGGTTCTATGAACTATAGACACTTAAACTTTTAAATATAGAACTTGATACTCATGATATATTTGTTGGCTTGATTTATTTATTATGTGTACATTTGTGCTACTCACGACTTGAGAAAATAAATTGGGGAACCTAAAAGGCTTCAAACTTGTAGTTTTGCACCACTAAGTTTTATGCTTAGCGATAGTTGTTTCTATCGTAGGAAATGTCCAAGAAGATGCTTGAAGTTGGCAATTGGAGATAAAGTTCTTGGGAGCTTTAAGGAAGATCACATTTGCATATAGGCATCTATATTTTGTAGTAGTTTTGGGACATGTATATGATTCATGGGGTGCTTGTGTATATGTATTTATTTGTGAGAGTTGATCCATTCATGACATCGTGGGTTGTAACTTAAAGTTGGTTGCTTGTTTTGTTATTCGGGGACATGTAAATTCCAAGTTTTATGATGCACTAAATTTACCGTTGAAGTTGAAATATTTGTATGAAGCATGAATTAGTTAACTTTGGTACTTATAAGTTGGTAGTAGTTATGACATGAATTGTAGTGATATGGAATGATACATTGATGTCTCGTAAATTATTTTCTTAAATTATTTTGAAAAGTCGCCCCGTCCTAATTGGAACTTTTATTTGATTTAATTCAGAATTTTTTTTAAAATGGCAAAAATATTACACCTTGAACTATTTTTAAATGGGCCAAAGTTTACTACTAGATTATATATTTTAAATGTCATGAGTATTATATACGGTCTCTTTTTAGATAATAGCATCCTCCCAAGAGGGTCGCTACAATTCTTAAATAAATAATCCTCATATTATATTGCTCATTGAATAGCAATCCATACATTATTTATTGTTTATACAATAATTTTCGTATTATATTCTCTACGTAACAATTTCAAATTCCCATGTAATAATTAACTAGTCTATCGACCACACGATCCCTAATGATCGAAGGAAAGAAATCCTCGACTTTGCATTAGAAGAGTAAGAAAAGTGCATGACAAGTCTCTTCCTTAAACCTCACCATCCAAACATGACCCGACTCTTGATCCGAAAGCAGGTATCAAATAGGTCTCACGTTGAATTATGAGTCGATTTTCGAGTCCCAAGTTGGGTTGGAAGTCGGTCTGAGTTAAGGCCACATCCCCGGTCTCGACTTCTGATTCGAGAATTAGGTATCGGGTTATCTAAGGTCTTGAGTTGGAACAAGAGTCTGGTCTCGGGTCCCAAGTAGGGGTTGGGAGTCTATCTTGATCAAGCTCACATCTCGAGTTTTGGGTCCCATGTCGGCAATGAAGGAACCAACTTTAGTTCAGGGGTTCAGCCGAACCCCCTTCGATGGAAAATTATATTATCTATACATAGTTAAAAATATTTTTTTATGCATCTATAGTAGATGTCGAACCTCCTTTGACTAGTTTGTATGTCTACTCTTCAGATTTTGAACCTCCTTAATGAAAATTCTGATTCCGCCATTGCATGTCAGGGTTAGGAGTCGGCATGAGTCAAGGTCAGATTCTGAGTCTCGGGATTGAGGTATGAAGTCGGGTCTCAAATCGGGGTTGGGAGTTGGGTTCACAAGTCGAAAGTTGGATTTGGGGTTCAGATCTCGAGTCGAGAGTTGGATTCGAGGGTCTAGATCGGGGTTAGTGTTGAATCTCAAGTTGGGAGTTTGGATGCGGAGGTCTAGGTTGTGGTTCGGTTGGATTCGAGTCGAGAGTTAGGTTCACAATCTGCGTCGGGTCACGGGTCGGGCCCGAGGCAAAAACGATTTTTTGTAGCAAACCTTGCATCCCTTTTCTATTAGCCAACAGATAATGCAAGAAAACAGAATACTTCGCGCTTTTGACAATGATAATCAAATCTTGTTGTCTAGAGATAGCATTGTTGTTTCGTCATGCTCCACACATCTATACCGAGAAGATAAACCTACGATCTCCACGTGGACAAAATGCTACCTCTGCTGACACTAACAGTGAAGAAAACACACTCCCCCCATAAAACAACCAACCTGCTGCAGCTTTGAGCAAAATATTCTTCAATGGCGTCTCCATTTTTCCCTTCTCCTACTGCTGCAGCAAGTTTCCATCAAGACCCTAACCTCATTTGCTACTCACCCTTAAGACCCATTTCGAAAAGCTACTACTTTTGGTCTTGCACTAAACATTCCAAGAGAAACAACACCATTACATGCAGTTCTTTCGTTGATGAAATTTCTGTTAGTTTGGACAATTCTTTGTCTCAATTCCCAGTTTTTCAATCTGGGTATGCCCAATTTGATAAATTTACTGGGGAATTGCCGGAAGAACAGAGATTAGGGCTGTTAGTTTTTGCGGGTCTTACTTGGATTTACTTGACGGCTAGACCTGGGGTTTTAATTGGTGCCATTGATGCGTATATTTTGGCACCTATTCAAGTGGGGTTGGATAGTTTGAGTGGGAAAAGGAATTTCAAGATGAAAGATTTTTTGATTGGGGATAGGTTGGGTGAAGGTTCATTTGGGATTGTTTATTCTGGGGTCATTGTTCCCAAGAATGTAAATTTGGAGGAAACTGTGAGGAAAAGAGGATCATCAGTAAAATCAGTTATTACAGATCCAAGATTCAAGGAAAAGGTCATTCTTAAACAGGTAATGAGGTGATTTCTCCTTTAAAATTCTCCATTTATAAGCATTGTTTGACTGATTTGGCTGCATAAGTTGTATCACTTACATGCTTTGTGTTATTGTCATTAAGCTGGTATTGCGAAGCAGGCTAAGCATTTCTTTCTTATATATTCCCTGCATTTCATTTTATAATGTAGGTATTTGTCTGGATACAAGAATCAAGAAAGACTCTTGGCACATACTAGAGTACTTTTAGAAGATTTAATGACATTTCATTCATTAATAGTAAAACAGGAAATTAAAGTTGAAGAGTTTCAAGTACAAAAATATGTTTTTTTTTTCTTTCGGGAAAGGATTAAAAAGACATATAAAATGAAACGGAGGGACTAGCTAATTCTGCCCCTATACTGCCTAACCTTTAAGCTTATCAAGGTTTTAAGTTGTGAGTGTTTTGGTTGTAAATATTTTAGCCTTGTTCTGATTATGCCTTCCACATCATATTGATTTGGGTTATTTCCTTCCATAAATCTTGATTAGATTGTTGTGTCTTCTATTAAATTTTAATCTGGATTGCGTCCAATGGTCCTCTTGTTTTGTCACAACTATATAGTTTTGTTGGACCCTCCTTTAATCATTGTTATTCCTTTTGAGTGTGTGGTACTACTCAGTGTAAAATTCATTACTATAGTGATATCAGTTGCTCCTCTTGGCCCGTGGTTTTTTCCCCCTTATTTAAAAGGATTTCCACGTAAAATTCTTGATGTATTATTTTCCCGTTTTATTTCTACTATTTGGACCATATATTTTTTTTTTGTTAGTCCGCATTTTCCAACACATCCTTCTCTAGCAACAATTAGTTTATTTTTCAATTTATAGGTAAAGATTGGTGTTCAAGGTGCTGCAGAATGTGGTGAATTTGAAGAATGGTTCAATTATAGGCTATCAAGAGCAGCTCCTGAGACATGTGCAGAATTTCTTGGTAGCTTTGTTGCTGAAAAAACTAACTCCCGATATACTAAGGGTGAGAAATGGCTTGTCTGGAAATTTGAGGTACTTTTTCGTTGGAACTATTCATGACGTTTAGACTAGCTGCATGGCTGCATCAACATATATTGTTCAACATCAGTAGGAATACATTACATTGATTTCCCAGTAAAAGAAGAAAAAGAATAAAGGGTGTGTTGATGAGAGGAGGTGAGACCTATTTCTCCATTTTCTGACGTTTGAATCTTCAGGTATTAAAAATGTAATTGTTGTCCAAAGCTTATAAAGGACATGGGATTTATAAGAATCGGATTTTCAGCATTCAACTCTTAGCACGGATGTTAGGGCAAAGGCTATAGGTAACCAGTTGCAATTAGCAGTTACCATATCCCCTTTTTCCCATAAGAAACTTACCTCGCAAACTCATTGTCTTTGAAGCCACTTCTACAAAGTCTTCCTGAATCTCATCATCCATCCTATTACTTCAACCTAAGTTGCAGTCATGGTTGCCTGGAAATGCTATCAAGTCTATTTAAGCAGTCCCACTCTCCTCCGTCCTATGTATAGTATATGGAGTCTTCCCAAGTTTGGGCACATAAAACATTAAAGCTACGTGGCAATGTAATCATCTAATTCAATTTTACTAACTGCCTTGATGCATACTGTTTTCTATGATTAGATTTTTGATTGTTTTCCATATTTCTGTTTGGTTGAATTGTATCAAAACTTGTAAGATGGCAGCTGCATCCGTAATGTAGGAACTTCATGTGACAGGGAGATCTGGACCTAGGTGATTACATGAAGGATCGCAACTTCCCCTTGAACATAGAATCTGTCATGTTTGGTCGTGTCTTACAAGGATTGGAGTCAATTCAACGGAATGCACTAATTATCAAACAAATCATGCGTCAGATTATTACTTCCCTTAAGAAAATCCATGACACCGGTATAGTCCATAGAGATGTAAAGCCATCCAACTTAGTGGTCACGAAAAAGGGACAAATCAAGCTGATAGATTTTGGGGCAGCAACTGATCTTCGGATTGGAAAAAATTATGTGCCTGACAAGGGCCTACTTGATCCTGATTATTGTCCACCTGAACTCTATGTAATGCCAGAAGAAACTCCAAAACCACCACCAGAGCCAGTTGCTGCACTTCTTTCCCCAATTTTATGGCAGGTATCCTTCTATTACACGGTTTTTATATTGCTTTTAACTCTTCCTTCATTGCCGAGTGTCTATCAGAAACAAGCTCTTTAAGGGTAAGGTATGCCTACACTTTACCTTCCCCAAACCCTACTTGAGGGATTACACTGGGTTTGTTCTTGTCGTAACTCTTCCTTCATTGTAAGCTTGACAGAGAAGATGATTCTACATGTAAGTATAGCAGAAAGGAAATAAGAAAGACTAAAAGCATGTGTCAACTCCATTTACTACATTAGATTTTCAGTCTTTTGGAAAGAAATCTGACGATGATGTTACTGCAGAGTTCATGTTTTAAACTTATAGCAGGATAACTCTTGTTATTGCAGCTAAACAGTCCTGATCTCTTTGACACATATTCTGCTGGAATAGTGCTTATGCAAATGGCAGTACCGAGCTTAAGGTCTACAGCAGGCTTAAAAAACTTCAATATGGAACTAAATGCGGTTGGATATGACTTGAATAAATGGAGAGAAAAGACTAGGATGAGGCCCGATCTCAGTATTCTTGATCTCGACTCTGGTAGAGGGTGGGATTTGGCTACAAAACTTATTTCAGAGAGAGGTGGACGTTTATCTGCTGCTGCAGCTCTTAGACATCCTTATTTCCTTCTAGGTGGTGACCAAGCTGCTGCTGTTCTCTCAAAACTTAGCTTCTCAAAATAGGAGAACGACTTGATGATGCTAGTACAACATGTTTTTTGTGGAGTTGTTCACACTCCATTCATGCAGTTTTCTCGTCTATCAATACTCTAGATGGCTACACAGGTATCAAGTTTCTTTTCCTGATGAACAGCTGCATAGAGTCATGAAATGGTTCCAAACCCGAAAATAAAGAGATGCTAACAGGGGAAAATGACCTGCTATTCTTTAGCTCTTTCTGTTGGATGGCATTATGGCCAAAGTATTTATAAGATCCAGAAGGATATTTGTAGTTTACTCTTATTGGTAAGGTAAAGAAATATAGAAAATCACACACATTTACTTCTAACACTTTGTTGAAGGACAGGAAGAACTTTCAGCTTGTACCAATCTAGTTCTTTTTCCCTGCACGGCGAGCGCCATCAGTTAGAAATGTATAAACTTGAATAGCTATAAAGATCACCATTTGCAGAGCTGCAAGCAGTTATACTTGTCTCTGGTTCATTATCTTTGTAAACAAATGACATGACCAGTAACTGGCTGGCAGAGTTTGTATATGAATTCTTGCTTGTATTTCTTATACATCAGTATTTCTTTTCGGGGCGTATTGATCCTTGTAGTTTATACAGCTAGGCTCGGGCATCGAGCTGGCCCAAGTAGAGTTGAGGTCAACCAACCCTACTTTAGCAGTACCAAACTGAGTCGAGCCCGACCTTTTTTATAGTAACTAGCTGGGTGAGCCTTAGCCAAGCCTAACCAATTTTATTTTTTTGGGGGTTTTCCACCTAGTGTCCGGTGCTCGCATTGGAGTTCTGGCTGAATTCGAATCGCGCAATGCAAGGCCCATTTCAGGGGTGGCGCTCCCAACAGGATTTTCTTCTGAGTAGAGCTGAGTCCCAACTTATAGGTTGATGTCTCCTCAAATAAGCCTTGGAAGAAAAGAAGGAAATCTAACACGCGGGTTCGGGACAATGTAGAAGCAAGGAGTGAGTACCAAATAACACGGTAATCAATAAGTAAGCCAATAAGACAAGGTAAATCTAGATAGAATATGAGAACTCCTTCCATTTCAACCGAACCACCATAACTACAACCTGCACAGAAATCGCCCAATCTAATGTTCACAATGCACAGTTCACAAAGCTTCGTAATCATAGTTCAAGCATTACAACTCACTAATCACAAGTATCACATTATCAATCACAAGTGTCAAGTTCATAACACACAAATATCAAGATTATCATGCACAATCAATAATCGGCACTCATGGGGAACACCTTATTCCTATGTACTTTCCAGTAAAGACCTCGACATCAATCACACTTGCCAGAAATGATCTCTTCATCAAAAATACTCACCGACAATGACCTCGACCTCAATAACACTAGCCGACAATGACTTTGGCATTAATGCACTTGCTGACAATGACTTTGGCGTCAATGCACTTGTCGATAATGACCTCGGCATCAATACACTCGCCGACAATGACCTTCGCATCAATAACTAGGGGTGTGCAAAAATCGAATTGATCGATAAACCGAATCGAAAAAGTGTTATTGGGTTATTAGATTAACAGTTATTTAATGATTTTATAAAAAATATTATTGGGTTATCGATTCGATATTAGTTTTATAATATTAGGTTATTGGATAAATCGATAATCTATTACTACTATAATAATTTACTATTTTAAATTTTTACTCATACATAAATATCAAAGTATCAAACAAAGATATTAATATAATCACTATATTAGATTATTAGTATCCTACACAATTCACAATTCACACTATATTTATCCTTTAGGCGTTAGTATTACTTTAGGTTCACAATATCAAAATATAAAGAACTAAGAATGACGGCGGCTACGGTTTGCAACGACAACGACAAGTGTTAGGGATGGCGAAGATTGTGAATTGTGAGTATTCACAACAAGAATGTCTGATTTGCTTGTTTCGTTGTATGCATATATCACGTCAAATTGTTAGAGAAGTCGTATATTTGTTTTGAAAGCATTTTCTTATTGGTTAAACCGAAAATTGAACCGTTAAAGATCAAAAACTGATAAACCAAAAATCGACAACAAATATCTTATTGGTTTGGTCATCGGTTAGGCATATTTAAAAATAAAAAATCGATAAACTGAACCGATAATACTTAATCGAACCAAACCGATCGATACACACCCCTATCAGTAACACTCCCTGATAATGACCTCGACAACAATACACTTGACGAAAATGAGCTAGACATCAATACACTCGCCGACAATGACCTCTACATCAATACACTTGCCAACAATGACCTCGTCATCAATACACTTGCCGGCAATGACCTCGACATCAATACACATTTCGGCAACAACCTAGGCAACAATAACATGTCCATCTCATCATCGTGTTCTAGAACTAATACAAATAGGCATGTTCACACAATAATAAGGAAAAATGACAAGTTCAAGTACTTCACAATCACAACAAGCTATCAAAGCATTCCTTCAACTACACATCAATATTGACAACACGATAATTCACACTTTTCAACACAACATTATCAACACATTGCCTTTTTTGGTAACCCCATTCAATAATTAAGGTTAATTCACTTGAGTAGTTAACCCATCACCTCATTCCCATTACTCCCCCAACACATACAAGAAAGTGAATTCAAGAATTTTACAAGGTTTACAACGTTTTAGAAGTTCACTTGCCTTAATCAATCACAATCAATCCAAAACATGAGCTTTTCCCTTTCGAGCAGTAGCCAAATCAACACGATCCACTCACATGAAGTATTCACAATGAGATTCTGAAACTAACAATACCCATATCACACAATTTGAACAAATGAGTCAAAACGGCTTAAAAACCCGATTTCAAAAATGAGGTTTGAATCCAAAAATTGTTACATAAATATGTTACACATAGCATTTGGAATTCATTGGTAAAAATCATTTCGAAGATGGGTTGTGTTCAACTCAAAATCATCATTTTTCTTTGAAAACTCAAGTTCTTGAAAACCTCATTTTTGCCAATCAAAATTTCAATTTTTGATGTTAAAAACTTAAAATCATTACTAATAATGGGGAAATGAAGATTTAAGGTCATAAACACTTACTCAAGTGATTCACTTCAAAAAGCCTCTTTAAAATCGCCTCAAAGAATTTTCCAAATTTCAAAATGAGGAAAAATGGAGTTAAGCCCTGAAACTCATGCCAAAACCCCCTCAGAAGTCGCGAAAGCGGGTTCAGGGTCGATTTCACGACACCCTCTTAAACAATCACTTGATCGCTTTCGCGATCCCCGAAATATCAGTCCCCTTGCTTTCACGATGGGTCCTTCGCTAAAGCGAAGGTCGCGAAAGAGGTTATCCCTTCGCGAAAGTGAGGTCTGAGGCACCAGCAAGACAACAGATTTCACAAGTTCAACAATACTCAGAATGGACATTTGAGATTCGTTTGGATCCCTTTTGCACACAAATCATAAATGATATCCTACTAAATTTGATGTTTTGGACTCAATAAAACTATCGGAACACGAATTTGAGGTCTCCTTGACCTGAAACTCGTGAAGGTAAAAAAATAAACACACATAATGCCTAAATAGTCCAAATTTGGTAAAAAATATATTCCGAACGTCATACCATTTTCAGCCTCCTAAACACTGGATCAATGGTATATATGTTTCACTCTAATCCTCTCCTCTGTTCGCTTACGTTTACAAACACAAAAAGAATTTTGGGGCTCCTAAATGACTTTGACTATTTGTGTTTGTGTTTTAAATTGATATTTATTTTATATGCCTAGAATATATATATTCAGATTCATCTGTAAAATTAATAGTATAACGTATGAGTTCATGTATATATAATATTAAATTGAGTTCATTTATAATATAAAGTTGAAGGAGCCTTATTATTTTACACGTCTTCTTCTTCTTCTTTTATTTTAATGTTCTAACACAATTTTCCTTAAATATAGATTAGTGATCCCTAAATATCAGTAATTTACAATTTTACAAAGTTTACACATCTAATGTGTTGACTCTCTATTTTTTTTGGAGAGATAATTCGATATGTAAATTTAATAGTTTAATATTGATTTTTAAAATTTTTTTAATTGAATATTTATTAATATTTTAATAATTTAAACCATATATGTGTGAAAATTATCAACATTTTAATAATTGATCTCGCTAAATATAAACTATACGCGCCCATTTCGTGTGCTTTTAGCTGCTTATTCTTATTTGATTGCCCGTGTCTTTTTATTTATTTAGTTTAGTTTAGTTCTTTCACATAATAAAAGACCTATATTGATATAATATATGCTTTTCATATTTGTATATGATCATATTCATGGTTACACCAATAAATATATGATGACATAAGCGGTAACAAACATTGTCATTACAAAAAATATAGTTAGATATTTTTGTCTTAATTTATCACTTAATCATGATAAAAATTTGTATAGTTTAGTTTAACTGATGCATATAAACTTACCTCATTTTAAATAATCTTGAGCATAATGTATGTGCAATTTACTACGCTTTGTGATTAGTTAGTAATTTGATCTGCATTTTCTATTCTAATATATTTATTGTGTCCTTATATAATATTCTATTTGTTTTTTTAAAATCTTCATTAGAGCTTTTTTCAATTGCATTGAAATGCCTTTGCTAATCACTTTCAATTTAATTCCTTTTTATGTGGTCTTGGCTGGATGCTCCAAACAACAAACATCAGATCCCACTCTTAAGATCGAATTTTATATTAAATAGATTTCACTAAATTTTAGCTAAAATCTCGATTCATTTATAGTAATCTGGTTATTTCTTTTTAATTTTTTTTTTGAATAGGTCCAATGTATTACAACGGAATTTATCATCTATTTTATCAGTACAATCCAAAAGGAGAAGTACGGGGCAATATTGTTTGGGCTCATTCAGTATCCATTGACATGATAAATTTAGAGCCCGCAATTTATCCATCGGAAGTGTTCGACAAGTATGGTACTTGTCCGGATCAATCACTATTATTCGGGGCAACAAGCCCGTTATCCTCTACATTGGAATAGTGGATGAAAACCAAACTCAAGTACAAAATTATGCAATTCCAGCTAATTTGTCTGATCCATTTCTCCGTAAGTGGATCAAGCCCGATAATAATCCGTTAGTAGTCGCTAACGAAAGTATCAACAAGACCAAATTTCGTGACCCAACGACAGGCCAAGATGGGCGTTGGAGAATGTTGGTTGGCAGCCTGAGAAAACGGAGAGGATTAGCAATATTGTATAGGAGTAGGGAATTCATGAAGTGGATCAAAGCCCAACATCCACTCCATTCATCTGTTAATACTGGAAAGTGGGAGTGTGTTGATTTTTTTCCAGTATCATTGGAGCATACAGATGGTTTGGACACATCATGACAAAATTAAACATGTTCTGAAAATTAGTCTTGATGATACAAAATTCGATTACTATACCATTGGTACCTATGACACGAAAAAAGATAGGTATGTTTCAGGCGATAAAATGATTGATGGATGGCATGGATTGAGACTGGATTATGGTAATTTTTATGCATCTAAGACTTTTTATGATCCTAGCAAGAATCGAAGAATTTTATGGGGATGGGCCAATGAATCAGATGTTGTTCCAACAGATGCCATCAATAAAGGATGGTCTGGAATTCAGGCTATTCCTCATAAATTATGGATTGATCCTAGTGGCAAACATTTGATCCAATGGCCTGTTGAAGAAATAGAAATCTTGAGAAAGCAAAAGGTCGAGCTAAGAAATTACAAATTGAACAAAGGAGAAAATGTGGAAGTTAAAGGAATCACACCTGCACAGGTTTTGACTTTTTTTTTCCCCAAAATAAATATATATTTTCATGAAATTATTGTGATATATAAGTTACTTGTTTGAGTCGTGAAAACAATCACTACATTTTATGTTAGAACATCCTACATCATTTCGCTTGGCATGTGACCTTTTCTAAATTTGTAATAATGCATGTTTTATGATCTGAATTGATCTTTTGTATGATTTTTTTGTGACAAGACAAATTTAGAGCTAATTTGTGAGTGTTAATAATGACAGGCTGACGTTGAAGTTACATTTTCCTTTTCAAGTTTGGAAAATGCAGAAATATTTGATCCTAGTTGGGCTGATCTTTATGCCCAAGATGTATGTGCCATTAGGGGTTCGACAGTTCAAGGTGGACTTGGTCCATTTGGACTCCTAACGTTGTCTTCAGAAAACTTGGAAGAGTATACACCTGTATTCTTCAAAGTGTTTAAATTTCAAGATAAATACAAGATTCTCATGTGCTCTGATGCCTCAAGGTTTATCTTCTGATCACATTTTTCTTATCAGCAAGTTTCTCTCCTCTTAAACTAGGGAGATCTCGCCCTTAAACTTTTGGAAAGGAAAAAATATTTATAGGAAGCGCTCCTCCTATTTAATGGGTCTTATGCGATGCAAAGGAGTTTTGGATATAGAATAATTATAAACATAATAAAAATTGTTATCTTTATGCTTTTGCAATTGGCTGACCTTGTTATTCAAATTTTTTTTTGGCAAATGGTCAAGCGTTAGAAAACATAAAAAGATGTACAAACCATCTTTTGCTGGATACATCGATGTGGACTCAACAGACAAAACTTTATCACTTAGGAGCTTGGTAAGATTTTTTTGATACTTTTTTCCTAAAAAATGCACTAAAATTCCTATTTCAACTCATTTTTCTTTTGTGTCGCATTGCCAATTAGTTGATATTTTTTTTTTCTAGATTGATCACTCCGTTGTCGAGAGTTTTGGAGCCGGTGGAAAGGCATGCATTACATCAAGGGTTTATCCAGCTTTAGCCATATATGGGGACACCCATCTATTTGTTTTCAACAATGGTACCGACTACCGAGACAGTTAAAATTGACACTCTTGATGCCTGGAGCATGGGTAAATCCGGCATATAAAACCAAAATTTATGGAGAAAAGAAGAAAACAACATTTCCTTTAATTTTTCTTTTCTTTTCATGTTGGCCTTCTTCTGATGAGAACTTGTACATATTTTCTACTTGTCCTAAATAATGAATAAAATATTCTTCTTTTTCTATTAAATTGAATTGATGATGATTGATATAGATTGCAATTATCTTTCTATCTATCGAGTTCTTATTTCATATCAAAATACACAAACACTTACATATTCCTTGGGTATATATACGAGGCACAAACAAATAAAGGACTTATATACTTTCAAATTAATGTAATGAAGTTGAACTTTTTTCTAGCTTTATAGAAAGTTCTAAGAGCTTTCTTTGCAATCTTTTTGTCCTCTTGATCCCGAAGAGCAGAAAAGACTAAAAGGAAATGATTGTCTGAAAGATTTCACGGATTTATGTTGAGACAAGATTTAATACTACACTTAATTAAGGATAACTTTTCGTCTTCAACCCTTTTCTTATGTATTTGACCATATAAACTTCTACTTGTTAGACATTATAGAGGTTCAGTGAAGACGATGTCTAGTGTATACAGCTTATAAATGTTATGTGATATGTATCCACTCTAATATTAATAACAATTCCTATGGTTAACCAAAACTAAACTAGACCAATATTATTTAAGCATTCAAATCCAATAATTAATGCTCGAATCCATTTTCCCAAACCATTGTCTCCTTAAATGGTTTAGACAATTCATGTCATATGATTAACTCTGGGGTCGAATTAGACCCAAACCATATTCTAACTGTCACAAAGCAAACAAGCAACTTTCTTGAGAATATATATATATATTCTTTTTATTTATGTTATGCTAAGAATTATAGCTACATAATTAACTTATTTAGGTAATGAGCTTGTAAGAATATTGCCAGGTGCGGGTTCAAGATTAATTTTCTTTTGCTCGGTGTAAACACCCTGATACAGATAAGTCATATGACAAACAAGATAAAACCATTGAAGAAAAACGAGTGACACGCCCTCATTTTGTAGTCCATTTCCTTGATTATTCCCTTTAACTACTTCCATTTACTTTTGCTTAGAGGATTTTGTAGAGGCACCAAAAGATTATACAAAACATAGCATTTGTCATCTTGTGTTCCCTGGCCAAACTGGACACAAATTTTCAAATGAACAAGAGGAACTAAGCAGCCTGCCCAATTCAGTATCAACACAAGGCACGAATTAGTTGGGTTTCTCAGTAAAGTAAAGCAGCAATTGATCCAAAACAAATCCCCTGGATATCCAATACATACATCATGATCCAGCTAACACATATTTAGACCTTGTAGTCTAGCATTTTTATAGACATACGAATAAAGTTTATCATAAAAATGAAAAACACCAAAGTAACATGAGATTTTTATGTTGTGCCACACAATTGACACAAGTTGTATAATGGTTCCCCTATGTATGACAAATGAAAATTGAGGGACCAAACGGGTTGCCTGTGTTTGACAAGAAGTTGTGAACCCAAAATATTTTCGACCCAAATATTCCACTTTTTAAACATAGGCAACCTCACACAAGTGTAAGTTGTGTGAGGCATTTTGATTCCCGTAAACTCGATTTGTCAAAACATAGACAAACATAACTTGTGTCAGTTGTGTGAGGTGAAAAAGTAAATTTTCTCGACTTGCATCAACTGGATATTTCAAAGTTGCCCTAGAGTCCCCTTTCCTAT
The DNA here is from genome assembly GCF_947179165.1 of Solanum dulcamara. Taxonomy (NCBI): domain Eukaryota; kingdom Viridiplantae; phylum Streptophyta; class Magnoliopsida; order Solanales; family Solanaceae; genus Solanum; species Solanum dulcamara. Next base: position 7,916,737 of record NC_077248.1, on the reverse strand, counting down.
TACACAACATTCAGTTTGCTCTCTTTTCCAGACTCCGGGGAATAGTTCTCCATTTACTTGAACACCCATTCCCCATAGTCAAGCATAAAGACAACAACAACATTGTCCAGATTTTTACTTCATCCCTCCCGATACCACATATATCTGTTTCTAAGTGCACTTGAGGTAAAATGAATCTGCTATATTTTCAATAATCAACAGGAACACAGCAACTGCAATATCGGTTCCTAGCATGGAGCTTGGACAGAGATGCAAATAGGCTGAATATCCGTGTCATCCATTTGTCAGATAAACCAATGTGAAGATTCCTCAACCATGAGTAAATCATCTGATTCAGTTGTGCATCAACTCTTAGTTTCCTTCTGAGAAATTCAGCAAATTTGAGTCACATTTTTGCAAGTGAGATGATAAATAAAGTCAAAGCACTAAAAATGATCTAGCAACCAGAACCAATGTGCTATCAAATTGATGGCCAACAACAACAACCACCAAAAAGGAAAAAAAAATGGGGGGTGGAGGGTGGGTTGGGGTGGGGTTATATGGGGAAAATAAAAAGACTATCCTTGAACAAGCTAAATCACTGCCACTTAGTAAGTGGATAACCAAAAACACCACTACATTTTGTTCAGATAACATACATAGTACCATTAGAATATATATGTTGACATCTGGTTGAGACTAGTAGATGCTTTCACCGGTCCTTCCATTATTACATAACAATTGCTCCATCTATTCCAAACATAGTTTGACCCAACACGAAGTTTAAGAAAGAAACAAATATTTCAAAACGTGTGATCTTAAACATGTCATAACATTTGTGAGGCAAAAAGACTTTTGAAACTTGTGGTTTTCAACATGCCATAACCTTTTTGTGGCTGTAAAAATTTCTCATTAGGCATAAATGGAAAGATTGCTAAAAGTGAGAACTGAGAAGTTTAAAGTTAATAATTTCTGGGCATGTCCAGTTGAGGCATGAGTTTTGTTTTTATCATTGAGCTGTACAGAAACACTTTTGGTAATAAAATGTCGAAGTTACCAAAAAAAAATGATAACTTCCAACTATAGAATGTGTCATTCTTTTTGGAACAAACAAATATGGAAATAGTGTCGAACAAATTTGGAATGGGGTTGTGCTTGATATCCACTTAGATTTTGTATCATTGAAAAACAAAGTTGACAATCTGGAAAAGCCACTCCTACAACATTACATTGCATTCTTTCAATCCCAACTCAAGTAAAAAGCATTTACTTTTTCTGAAAAATAATAATTCAAATTGCATAGAAAGAGTAGAAAGGATTAGACTTTACACTTGATGTTCTTAAATCTTTTCCTTCTCATGTCATGTTCATCAATCGGGCTGACTGTTAAATTAAATTCCCGCACGGGGTGATATTCTACTGAAGCCAGTTTTTCCCTTGCTCTCTGCATTCTCTTTTTTTCAACTCTCTGCAATAATATAAAGGTAAAGTTCATAATGCAGTTCATAAACTAGATGAATGCCACATTATTGTCCACAAAACAAATGTAAACTTACAAGGGCCATCTCTAACCCTTGAATTTGTTGTTTGCAAAGCTTGAGCTCCATCTCAATGGCATGGATACGATCATCAATAGGTACATTGCACTGCTCAACTGTCTGCCTCTGCTTACCCCGGACAATCTCCGGCTGCCAAACATTTAGTGCAACTTTGGCTTGCCTGATGGAAGCAAATCAATTGCAAAGTCAAACATCAGCTGCATCATTTTACATTTATCTTTGACTAACAAAGAATAATGTAGCAACTTCTACAACAACTGAGCAAACAATATTGTGACGCTCCTATATAAAACATTGTTTTCTACACCAATTGAAATACCAACACATGTCATATATCATCTCCTAATTGTATTTTCGCTTATGAGATTTTCAAAAGCAAGCAACCTGCTGTTCGTGAAAGCCAGACCCCAACCTCCATATTGTAAGTAAAACTGAAGAAACAAAAACAATAAACATTATAAGAGTAGACTTCTGTCCTTCACTACCTGATCTTACGCATATTTAACAACTCAGCAACACTGTTCTTTATTTTCTCTTTCTCCTCTGCAGATCGAAGTTCCATCTCTCCAATCCTCTTAGAATGCTCATTAATTTCACTCTGAATTCTTAAAACAGCCCTTCTATGGGCCAAAAGCTTCTGTTCTCGGACTTTTTCGTATCTAGTTGATATTAACAACCAATTAGTTCTCCCATAAGATTTACTAGCGAAGATTATCTTAAAAAGAAGACAAGATGATATGGCTAAAATGCCGCGAATATTTAAGAACAGAAGACATAATACAAGAGCGGTGTCTTCTGACCATCAGTATTTTAGAATATCACACAAATATTCAGCAACAACATACCCATGCGTAATCCCACAAGTGGGGTCTTAGGAGGGCAGTGTGTGTGCACCCTTACCTTGTGGAGGTAGACAGGTTGTTTCTGAAATATTACACACATATTATTTGCAGATAATGAGATAGTATTTGCAAATCAATGTTTGTTTTGCAATTTTTTCTATTTTAATTTCAACTTGAAATAGAGAATTTGAAGCGAACTGGTTTGGCGAATATTTCAATGAAATTTAATGGCTTGCACACTCCCAAAACTTCAAGTTTTTTACAAGTGAAATTCATTCTAAACACAAAAGAACAAGCACTCACTTTCTCAATTTCAATTTCAAATACCTGTTTTTTCAACTTCAACAAAGTACTGTATTGTTTTGAGTTTAGATCAATTATTTGGATGTTTTCGAACATCCTAGCCTTTGAGAAAGTTGAGTGCTTTGTTAGGTTCATGTTGTATCCACCTTGGCAGAATTGACAAAATCTCTAGCCTTTCCGAATTAAAAGGTCCCCAAAGCAACTAAAATATTCAACTATCATTCAAACTGCTAGAGACTAATTAGCCTAACTTGGCTTGAGCTGGTATCTACGCCCTCCAACTTTGAATGTGCACAAATAGACACTTAAATTTGTATAAAATTGAACAAGTAGACACACACATCCTATGTGTCATAATACATATAGGATGTCATGCAAGAGCAAATTGCCACATAAGACACCATATAGGATGTGTGTATCTACTTATTCAACTTTTGGATAGTTAAAGTGTTTAATTGTGCACACCCAAAGTTTAATTGCATAGATGTCAGAGGCTAAGTTAAAGGGAGCACATTTATATATTATGCCTTCTGCAAAAGATACAACAGCTTGCTCGCAACTAGGCTAATTAGATTGTTTCTTCTTCATCATCAGCTAAATGTAAACCTACGTATTTATATGATCCAAATACACTAAAACAACATAGACATATAAATAAAGGAAATTATGAGGACATGAGAGTGTGTGGGCGCGCATATATACCTAATTTTGTAGAGCGATTTGTTGAAAACAGAAGATGAAGATGAAGGATGTTGATATTGGGGGAAATCGGCGGAGAACAAAGAGGACCAGAAAGAATCATCGGAGGAGAGTCGATTGAGAAGTGTGCAAGTTATGGAGAGGCAGCAAAGATCTTTGTAGTTGAAGTTGGAGGATTCAATTCCGATTTCAACGATTCGTCTCCATAGCTCCTCCGGCAAAGCTGAATCCGACGCCGACATATTCTACAAAGCCGGCCCGATTTCTGTTTGATTGTAGATAAATTTAATAAGGGCAAAACAATTTCTCAGAAAAAACATAACTATAGAGAATATATTATATTAAAGCTACTACAATCAAACCTTATTTGGTTACACTTCTACTTATTGGCATGGTGGTTTTATGTCAAATTAATAAATATATATAATATGTTTTAATATTAAATTTATTTTATAATAATTATTTAGTATTCTTTTGGTCTAATTTATGTGCTAGTGTTTAATTTGATAAAGAAAATATTTTTAAATTTGTGACCTAAATTACTTTTTGATCATTTGTAATGTTAAGTTAAATTATTTTCAATTGCAGAAAAAAAAATTATTTTTTTGTTCTGACTAAAAAAAAAATGAATATCACAAAATTGACACAAAGGATATACAAATTATCACCTTATGATAAATTGATATTATTTTGTGTAAACATTCGATACAAATTTTTTACCATCCACAAATATTCTTTTGAATACTTTAATTTCAGTTTGTCTTAGTCATTCAAAATAGGATCCTTTAATGGAAAAATTACAAGGATATATTATTTAAAACCTTAATTAACAATAGATGTATATACTCCCTTTTAATTACAAAATTAGTTTTTTAATTACAAACATAAAAAAATTAACTTTTGAAATTTATTTATATAATTTATTTAGTACTCCCTCCATTTTTATCTAATTATCAAATTTTAACTTGACATAGCTATTAAGAAAATAATGATTGGTATAGTGAGTTTACAATTTTACCTCTATTAATTGATATAGTTTTAAACATATTTACTTATTATATTTTTTAAAAACATTAACTCAATGTTAATAAATTGAAGGTATAATAGGAAGAAAAAATTATTCTTTCTTGATTTTTCAAAATTGACAAGTAAAAAGGAAACTCAAATTAGGAAATATTTGACAAATAAATAAGAAAGGAGGGAGTAGTATATTTTTCCTTCTTTTGGGGGTTAAGTGCAAATTTAACGGGAATGATAATTATAGTATTAATTTTTTCTCTTTTTTTTTAATTCAATCTATGTAAAAAATATATATTCTCCCTCTTCCATCTAACTATGGTAATCAGTGTTTTTTTATTTAATCTATGCAAAAAATATATTCTTTCTCTTCCATCTAACTATGGTAATCCATATTCACTCACTTTCTTTTTTATTTAATCAATGTAAAAATTATATTCTCTCTCTTACAATTTTCTTGTTAGTTTCTCGGTGTTAAGACTTGATAGAAAATTAATTTCTTCATTATTGTCTTCTTCAAGTTCATCTTCAGATACTAGTATGTTGGTTTAGAACTATAAAAAAAATTGATTTGTTGGTTTAGAATTATAAAAGAAATTGATTTGTAATTGAAGGTAATGTTGATTTTAGTTATAGGTTCCAATCCTACAATGCATAACACCATAATCTAATCAAATGTATACCAACCTTTTAGTATCATCAAAATAATTTACATGATGTACAATAGAGTATAACCTTAGTGTCAAGTTCAAGTTAATTAATAACTATAACAATAAAAAAAAATAGGTGGATTTGTTGGTTAAAAACTAATAGTGATACGTATTAAAGAATGTACTTTGGTGGTTGATCTGGTACAATAATTGGTGATTTATTGATTTTTAACTGTAATATGTTTTAGTGTATATATTGTGATGAATGATATAATTATGGTTATTTATTGATTTAAAATTGCGATATGTTATAGTGTACATATTTTGATATACGGTATGACTACTTCTTGTTGACAATCAATTTTGACCCTCCACAACGCAAATTAACTATTAAGTTTCTTTAAATTTTGAACATTTTTGAAATAATTAGTTATTATAAAAACAAAGATATTTTTATGTTATTATTAACTATTTTTATCTTTTTATAAATTTTAATATAATATACATATTTCTATATAACTATATCTTTGATTACTATTTATGTGGTTATTCAAAAATTATTTCAAAAGATTTTATTTTTTACTAAACACAATGTTAGTTAGGTTAATTTAATTATTGTTTGTATTTTTAAAATTTTTAGTGTTTTCTAAAAAAAAAATATTCTCCCACATCGAAAATTAATGAAGAATTTAGGATTTTTGGAGCCTATCTATATAAAAGTTCATATTCTCATTAAGAAGAAGGAAGAAGTGGAGGTTTTTTAGCCACTCCAAAGTTAGAAATTTTCTTAACTTGGCTAGGATTTTGGACTCTTGTCCCCAGCCTAAAAGTTGTGAAAATTTCTAGCTTTCAATTTATATTTTTCTTCAAGAAAAATAGGAGATTGAAGTCAAAATTTAGGCTAAGAACAGTATTCTTATAACACCGAACACACGAAGGTTCGAGTCTAAATTTTCAATTTTTCTTTTTGTGGATTGGAGTTTCATCAAACTATTGGGTGGTGGTGAAGTTGTCTTTCGCTCGCCGTCTTTAGTCTCGCTACCCGGAAAAAGGTAAAATCTTTTCTCAGCTTTATTTTATTTAATTATTTCATATTTTATATTTAGTTGATTCGTAGTCTTATTTTTTTTTAGTGAGCATGTATTAAGAATAATTAGATTAATGATAGAAATTTCTTATAGTTAGCATGTGTTAAGATTAATTAGCTATCATGTGTTAGGATTATTTCATGAAAAGATCTTAGTTTTGTTCATTATTTTTCCAAATAGTTTTCTTTGACAATATAGATTTTTCATGTTTTTAGTTTCTTCTTTTAACATAATTTAGATGACACAAATATACTAAAAGTTGTTATTTAATTAGAACTTTATGGGCTAATTGATTTAATTCTTTCTTTAAAATTTGAGCTAGTATAGCGTATATATTAAATCCGTGTTCTTTAGTTACTTGAATATATTTCTTCTTTCCTTTCCTTTGTCTACATACAGTGGCGGATGCAGGATTTTAATTTAGGGGGTTCAACATATAAAGAAAGGAAATAAGCAAAGAAAAATTAAAGCAGACGTTTGCTAAATTTTAACTCACCTTATTTGTCCTTTTAACATTTCTTTCCATTTTTCTCTACACCGTCGAGCCTTTTTTAAAAAATATCATTTTTTTTAACTTTCACTTTGCACTGTCCTATTTTATTTTAAACTTTCTATTTTTTCTTTTAAATTAATGCCCCACAAAAGATAAGTTTCTTTAAAAAGTGTGTATTGAATTATTAATATCATAATATATTTTTTTTGAAATTGATAAAGAAAATAAAAAATATTATGATATTAATAATTCAATATTTACACTTTTTTAAAAATAATATATTTTTAGTACTCAATAATAATAGTAATAATAACAAAAGATGTTGAACAACATCAATATATTAATATGTAGAATGATAAAAATATAGTTGAAAAGAACTCACTATGTAACTCGATAAATAATATATAAAATTTAACAAAACGAGATATGTATAGTGTGTTATTTCTTTTCTTTTGGTGGAAAAGTGTGTTAATATTGAAAATCAGATAGAAATTATAGAAATCTAGTTAGGGCTTATATGTGAGCATGAAAAAGAGAGAATAGGAATATTTTTCATTCCAATTACATAAAAAAAATATAAAATATTTTAAATACAATATTTAAACTTAAGAAAAATAAAAAAACAATTAAGTAAATAACAAATATACACAAATGGGCTAACTACTTTTTGTCTACCCAACCACAATTGCTCATTTGAGAGTGAGAAAGGCTCAAGCCCAACAACATATCCAAAGCCCAAAATGCACATTAAATAGAAAAGGGAGTGAGAAACTTTTAAAAACTTTTAAAAAAAGACTTGAGCGAGAATCGAACTCACAACCTTAGTTATAAATTGAACCCCTTTGACCACTTAGTCACTTCTAGGATGCGCATCAATTTGATAACTTAAAATATCATAATATATTTCTTAGTTTAGTTTAAAATGAGTAAATGCTTATGTAATTTTATTCTGGTGCATGTGATATAAATTTGAGTCCATCTTTGGACTCCATCCTTGCATATCATTGAGTTTTGAGTCTCTCATAATCTTACTCGAATTGCTGGAAAGTTTATACATGGAAAGGAAGCTAATATACATGGTTTGAATATTGATATTGGGTTGTATACACAGAATAGATGTGGAAAACAGTATTGTATACACTGATATACAGTATCTACACAGTATGATATGTAAGAAAATAATATTGTATATACTGATATATAGTGTATATACAGTATGATATATAGTGATATACAATAAATATAAGGAACAAACAGGTGGTATACTGCGTGTATACAGTTCGATATATGCAAAAATAATATTATATACACTATATACAGTCCGATATACAGTATATATACAGTTGTGATATATAGTGAAATTGTGCTTAAGGCCCTAAACGCAGATGACCCAACGTTTTAGTCCAGGTGTACAGAAATAAGTGTCGAGCCATATTTTCATGTGTTATTTATTGCTTATTTATATTGATTCATGTTGTAATAATTTATTTACTTATGTTATTTATGCTTGCTTAGATATTAATTTTAATTTGTTTTAACTTAATTAGATTCCCCTAAAGATAAACAAATTCATGTTAATTTACTCTTTAAATGATTTTATACCTTTACTTAGTCATTTGATAAACTTTTTTTTAAAATACACATGTATATTATTTTCAAATGTTTAAGTTTGATCATTTTTCTAAAAAAAATAAATTTTAAAGTCTTCGTTTTCTTTTAAATTAATATTTTCAAAAGTTAGTTAAATAATTTTTCAAATTGTCAGATAACCGCGCGTTAGCGGTCACTTTGAATGCTTAACACCTGCTCAAAGTAGAAATAAGAACCTCGTAACTTTTTCTCTAAATTTTTAAGATTTAAATCTGTTAGGTTTTTTTAAATTAAGTTTTCTTAATTTCTTTAAAAAATTAAGTGGCGACTCTTCTTTTCTAAAATTGATTTTTTTTCTCTATAAAGTTGAAATTAATTTTAAACCGTCTTTTTCCGACATAACAATTTTTTAATGATATGTTGGTTTAGAACTATAAAAGATATTGATTTATTGATGGTAAAGTTGATTTTAGTCATATGTTGGTAAAACCATAATCTAAGCAAGTATGTACCAATTTTTAGTTTCATCAAATTAATTTGCATGGTGTACAATATGGTTTAACCTTGATGTCAAAGTTAAAATTAATTTAAGTCAATTTTACCATAATGAATGAATTACACCAAATTGTAACCAAATAAATTAAAAAATAATAATTCATACTTGATAATAAGGTTAATTTTTGATTATATATTTCAACCTACAATTGTGTAAGAAATAATTTTTAAAAATAACAAAGAGAGAAATTTAAAAAAAATTGGAAAATAAAATGGGGTAAAAATAGTAAAAAAATAAAAAGGAGAAAGAGACGAGTGAAGAGAGAAAGATTTTAGAAAAAAAAGGATGGTGAGAGAAACAAAGAATCTGCTTATTCAATTTAATTAAATTAGTAAAGTAATTTATGAAGAAAATTGTACAAAAAAAATTGATGGGAGATATTTGAGGAAGAAAATTAAAAAAAAGAAGAGATAGATCAGGAAGTACAAATATTGAGGGGAAATATTTTAGGAAGAAGATAAAAAAGCGAGATTTTTTAGTAATAAAAACGTGTGTTTTTCTAATTCCTTTATTATAATTTTGGATTTTTTAAAAAAGTTCTGTTTGTTATAAATATAAACTAAATATATCAAGTGAGACAGGGAGAATATGAAGGAAGAAAGGAGAAACAGAAGTGAAAGTATGTATGTTCTCTCGTATGATCTAATTTTTTGTATCTATGTCTATGCCTATATATAGGCAGAAAGAGAAAGATAGTGGGACAAAAAAAAATGAATACCAAGTGGGCAAATTGCCCACTTTTCAGTGGGCCCCACTTGGGACAAGGACATCCATATACAATTTAACACTCCCCCTTGGATGTCTAAAAATATTCTAGAAAATAAAGAAATATAAATAGTTATTCTGAACCTCAATAGATGTTGTGCCTCGCTAAAATCTTACTTAGGAAAAACCCAGTGGGAAAAAGCCTAGTGAGGGAAAAAGAGTACACACATATGGTAATACGCCTTGAATGCTGCCTCATTAAAAACCTTACAAGGAAAACCCAGTGGGACAAAACCTTGGTTAAGGAAAAAAAGAGTGCAACGCGTATTTTATTCCCCCTGATGAAAACTTCATTTGATATTTTGGAGACGACGCATTCCAACCTTATACCTTAGTTTCTCAAAAGTTGATGTTGGTAATGCCTTTGTGAATAAATCTGCAAGATTATCACTTGAATGAACTTATTGTACATCAATATCACCATTTTTTTGCAGATCATGTGTGAAGAATAATTTTGGTGAAATATGTTTCGTTCTGTCTCCTTTTATGAAGCCACATTTTAATTGAGTTATGCACGCGGTAGTGTCTTCGAATATAATTGTGGGTATTTTAACATTATTTTCCAGACCGCATCTTTCTTTGATGAACTGTATCATCGATCTCAACCACACACATTCTCTACTTGCTTCATGAATTACTATTATTTCAGCATGATTTGAAGAAGTAACAATAATGGACTGCTTTGTAGATCGCCATGATATAGCAGTTCCTCCGTGTGTAAATAGATAGTCTGTCTGAGATCGAGCTTTATGTGGGTATGATAAATAATCTGCATCTGCATAACCAATAAGGTCTGCGCAACCTTTGTTAGTATAAAACAAACCCATATCAATAGTACCCTTCAGGTATCGCAAAATATGTTTGATACCGTTCCAATGCCTTCGCGCTGGGGAAGAACTATACCTTGCTAGCAAATTAACAGAAACTGTTATATCAGGCCTAGTTGCGTTAGCAAGATACATAAGTGCACCAATAGCACTGAGATATGGAACTTCAGGACCAAGAATTTCTTCATCCTCTCATGAAGGTCGAAATTGATCTTTTTCCACTTCAAGTGATCGAACAACCATTGGAGTACTTAATGGATGTGCTTTGTCCATGTAAAATCTTTTTAAGATTTTCTCAGTGTAGGCAGATTGATGGACAAAAACTCCGTCTGCTAAATGTTCAATTTGCAGACCTAGACAAAGTTTTGTCTTTCCAAGGTCTTTCATTTCAAATTCTTTCTTTAGATATTCAATCGCCTTTTGGACCTCTTCAGGGGTTCCAATGAGATTTATGTCATCAACATAAACGGCCAGTATAACAAACTCCGATTCCGTTTTCTTAATAAAAACACATGGACAAATGACATCATTTATATAACCTTCATTTATTAAGTACTTACTAAGGCGATTATACCACATACGCCCTGATTGTTTTAGACCATATAATGATCTTTGTAGTTTTATTGAGTACATTTTCAGAGACTTTTTACATGCTTCAGGCAATTTTAATCCTTCTGGGATTTTCATGTAAATTTCATTATCAAGTGAACCATAAAGGTAAGCTGTAACTACATCCATTAGATGTATTTCAAGATTTTTATGTACAGCTAGACTGATGAGATATCGAAATGTTATTCCATCCATAACGGGTGAATATGTTTCTTCATAGTTGACTCCGGGTCTTTGAGAGAATCCTTGTGCAACAAGGCGTGCCTTGTATCTTACAATTTTTATTTTTCTCATTTCGTTTTCACACAAAAACCCATTTGTAACCAACTGGTTTTACACCTTCAGGGGTTTGGACTACTGGTCCAAAATCCTCACGTTTAGCAAGTGAGTCTAATTCTGATTGAATTGCCTTTTGCCATTCTGGCCAATCACATCTACGTCGACATTCTTCGACAGATTTAGGCTCAAGACTTTCACTATCTTGCATGGGGTTAAGTGCAACATTATATGCAAAAACATTATCAACCGTGATTTTAGATCGATCTAAATTTATCTCATCACCGAAAAAATTTATTGAAAGTTCTTCATTTACTTGAGTCTCGGGTTCACTGATTTCTTCAGGAATATCAAGATTACTCAAATCTTGACCTTCTTCAGGAGGTTCTATTGTAGTATCATCTTTATTATTTCTCACGCTTCTCTTTCTAGGATTTTTATCCTTTGAACCCAACGGTCTACCATGCTTCTGGCGTGTTTGGAATTCAGAAGCTATGATACTTGTAGATGGTCCTTTTGGGACATCAGTCCGGATAGGTACATTCACTGCAGGGATATGTGACTTAGTTATCCGTTTCAAATCAGTAAATGCATCTGGCATTTGATTTGCTATTTTCTGCAAGTGAATGATCTTCTGGACCTCCTGTTCACATGTGCGGGTACGTGGATCAAAATGTGATAGTGATGAAACTTTCCACATAATTTCTTTTTCTTTTTCGGTTTCCTTTTTCTCTCCCCCTAATGGCGGGAAAATTATTTCATCAAACCGATAATCTGCAAATCGAGCAGTGAATAAGTCTCCAGTCAACGGTTCAAGATATCGAATTATGGAGGGTGAGTCAAACCCAACATATATGCCCAACCTTCGTTGAGGGCCCATTTTTGTACGTTGTGGTGGTGCTACAGACACGTATACCGTACAACCAAAATTTCTTAAATGGGCTATATTTGGTTCATGACCAAATACTAATTGCGACGGAGAGTATTTATTATAATGTGTTGGTCTGAGACGTACAAGTGCTGTTGCATGTAAGATAGCATGACCCCAAACAGTAATGGACAATTTTATTTTCATTAGTAGAGGTCTTGCTATCAATTGTAGGCGCTTTATAAATGACTCTGCAAGGCCATTTTGAGTATGAACATGAGCAACATGATGTTTAATTTTTATCCCAATTGATAAGCAATAATCATTAAATGCTTGGGATGTAAATTCTCCAGCATTATCAAGGCGAATGACCTTAATTGGATAATCTAGGAATTGCGCTCTCAATCTTATTATTTGTGCTAACAACTTTGGAAACGCCAGGTTGCGAGATGATAACAGGCACACATGAGACCATCTAGATGATGCATCTATTAGAACCATAAAATATCTAAACAACCCACTAGGTGGATGAATAGGGCCACATATATCTCCATGTATACGCTCTAAAAATCCAGGGGATTCGATGCCGACCTTCAGGGTCGATGGTCTGGCAATTAATTTGCCTTGATAACAAACAGCACATGAAAATTCATCATTTGTAAGAATCTTCTGGTTCTTTAACGGATGTCCAGTTGAATTTTCAAGAATTCGTCTCATCATTATTGATCCAGGATGACCTATTCGATCATGCCATAGCACAAATGTATTTGGATCGGTAAACTTCTGGTTTACGATCATATGTGCTTCAATTGCACTAATTTTTGCATAATATAAGCCAGATGATAGAGTTGGTAATTTTTCCAAAATATATTTCTGGCCTGAGACACTCTTGGTTATACCAAGATATTCAATATTCATTTCATTTAGTGTCTCAACATGATATCCCTTTCTGCGAATATCTTTAAAACTTAACAAGTTTCTTGGAGATTTAGAAGAAAATAGTGCATCTTCTATAACAAATTTTGTCCCCTTAGGTAAAATTATAGTAGCTCTTTCGGAGCCTTCTATGATTTTTGAATTACCAGATATTGTATTAACATTAGCTTTTCTTTTAAGCAAATTGAAAAAATATTTCTTGTCTTTAAATATAGCATGGGTTGTTCCACTATCAATTACACAAATATCCTTGTGATTTATCAATGATCCAAACAAGATTTGAGGCATTTCCATATTTTTTTCAATAAGAAATAAAATAAGTATTAACACATGGTATATTACAAAAATTTTATTTATTTACATTGACTAGGAAAATACAAACATCATATTTAATACAGATAAAAATAAAAATATTTACATATTATTAGTCTTGTCAATATTCATATTTTCGTCTAGAAAATTAAAGAAATCAGCTACATCCAAATGCATGGGCTCAATATTATTTTCAGAGATAAAATTTGTCTCTGGATTATTTTCTGTCTTTTTCAGAGATGCCTGATATAGCTGAACAAGGAGCTTTGATGACCGGCAAATTCGCGATCAGTGCCCCACACCTCCACATCTATGACATATTGTTTCTGAATTATTTTTCGGTAAAGCTTCTGGCTTTTTACCCTGCCATTTATATTGTTGGTTATTTCTCGGTGCCAGCCGAGAATCATGATTAAAATTTCTTCTTTGACCACGACCACGACCACGACCACGACTGGGGCCATGACCTCTTTCTCGTTGGTTAGAATTTACCTGATTCACTTTTAGGGAGTGGCAAAGAACCAACTGGCCGACTATCATGATTTTTCATTAATAGTTCATTATGTCTTTCAGCAATAAGAAGGTGAGAAAGTAATTCAGAATATTTTTTAAATTCTTTTTCGCGATATTGCTGCTGTAGGAGCATATTCGCGGGTGGAAATGTGGAGTATGTTTTTTTCAGTTTATCCTGCTCAGTGATCTCTTCTCCGCATAAATTTAACTGAGCTATAATTCTAAATAGAGCAGAATTATATTCAGTTATATTTTTAAAATCCATTAATCTCAGATTTAGCCAATCATGACGAGCTTGTGGAAGCATGACCAACTTCAGGTGGTCCTATCTTTCTTTTAAATTTTTCCACAATTTAAGGGGGTCTTTTAATGTGAGATATTGTAATTTTAGCCCTCGTCAAGATGGTGACGGAGAAATATCATGGTTTTAGCACGGTCTTGATTGGATGCCATATTGTCATCTTTAATGGTGTCTGCCAGACCCATTGATTCTAAATGAATTTCGGCATCAAGTGCCCATGATGAGTAGCCTTTTCCAGAGATATCAAAAGCAGTAAATTCAATTTTTGAAATATTTGCCATTGTATGAAAATAAATTTAAATAAAACTCTTACTACTTTTATTACCTTGAATAAATAGCAGAGCCTCGTGCTGATAACGTGTTATAAATATAAACTAAATATATCAAGTGAGACAGAGAGAATATGAAGGAAGAAAGGAGAAACAGAAGTGAAAGTATGTATGTTCTCTCGTATGATCTAATTTTTTGTATCTATGTCTATGCCTATATATAGGCAGAAAGAGAAAGATAGTGGGACAAAGAAAAATGAATACCAAGTGGGCAAATTGCCCACTTTTTAGTGGGCCCCACTTGGGACAAGGACATCCATATACAATTTAACACTGTTTTGTTTTTGTAAAAATTCTATTGTTATGTTGGTGAAAAGTCAAATTAATGCTATATGAGTAATTTGGGTCCTTATACTGTATAGTTAATTTTTTCCCCCTAATTTAATTTGTAAAAAGAATTTAATCAAAACTAATTTTGTTTCTACTCAATTTTTTTTTGATGTTAATTAAATAATTTTAAAATGCCTTCTCATTAACGATAAAGGCATTTATTTTCCTTCTAAGCATCTCCCATATCTGTTCTTTCACAAAATCTAACAAACACAAGTTAAATACAATTTTTTCTGTTGGAATAAAATAGCTTAGAGAAATAATATCCATGGTAAATAATAACAATAAATAAAAATGAAACACGAAGATACGATTAACCATCTCAACCTAAAATCACTTATATCACTATGTTATGAAATATATTTATATTTTAGACTTGAATATAAAAACATACTATATGAAGTGTATGCTATTAAATTTGAACTTGCACTATGCTCATAATTTTATTGCATCGTATAATTTTTCTATAAAGAAACAAATAAGTGTTAGGATATACTATTAACCATGTAATTGTGTTCTAGTATTTTTATTTAATTCCTTGTAAAGACTATTTATGTTTTAATAATAAAGACTTGATTTAAATATTTAAATAGATCATTGTGTATATATCTATGTCCATTAGTTAAATAGTAGGCGACTTTGTTTATAGAGTATTTTAACTCATACACGGAAGATTAAAATTATCGTTTCATATAAGTTATAAATTTATGTTCACGATCAAAGATGAAGTAGGACAAATATTTTGTTGATCGTAGCACAAGATTAAATTAAATTTGATCTTAATTATGGGAATGATTAAATTCCAATTTCTTGTGCTAGTACATTAGGCATGTATTGAATGAGCCAATTTAGAGATATTTATTTATGTTCTGAATATTTATGAAATAAATTCTCTAGTCCATTACATATACTTATACTCTTAATCTTTATATAATTATTATGATCTAGTGATTTGATTTATTATTTTGATATATTAAAAGGTGAGACTTTTTCAATGAGCCAATAAAATCCTAGTATATTAGATAATGACAAATTACAATAATGAAATAATAATTAGTTGATAGAATTGTGTCTCGGTCCCGAGTTGAAGACATCCCTTTATGGTTACTTATAAGTTTTCATGTGAAACCCTGCAGGTGGATTTTATCCGACACGTGAAACAAGTTAAGTGAAATAATAAAGGATTAATTTAGTCAATAAATTAAATCTACAGAAAATTTAATTTAATTGACTGATGTCGGTAATTCTAACGCGGGGAGTTAAATAAGATGTAATGGTGGATTTTGAAATTAAATCAAGGAGTGCAATTACATATTTTTAGTGAAATAATTTATAATTTATTACGATATGGTTAATTTATTCTTTTGCAAATTAATAACGTAATTGGAAGCCTCTGTTAATAAATCTGCGGTCTCTGTTATGCCTGACTAATTGACCAGAGTTAGAAACGAAATATATTATAGAAGAGGTAAAAATAATATTTATTGGTCTTCTTAATGGAATGAAATATTTTTTAAATATATCAATGAAGGCAAAAAACGTTTTGCCTTTATTAGAGCAAAAACGTTCCAGTCATTATTCTCTTTTATTGCTCCTTCATTGTCACCATTAAACACTCCTTAATGACCAAAAATGTTTTGGTTCTCCTCCTTGGACTGAATGTTATGTTGGAAAAAGAAGGTTTAAAATTAATTTAAACTTTTAGAGAAAAAATAAATTTTAGAAAAGAGAGTCGCCACTTAATTTTAAAGGAAAATCAAGAAAATTTTAAAGACCCTAACAGATTTAAGTCTTAAAATTAGAAAAAATGGGTAAGAGGTTCTTATTTTCACTTTGAGAAAGTGCTAATATTCAAAGTAGCCGCTAATGTGCGGTTATCCGACGATTTGAAAAATTATTTGACTAACGTTCAAAAATATTAATTTAAAAGAAAATGAAGACTTCAAAATTATTGTTTTAAAAATGATCAAACTTAAACATTGAAAATAATATACATGTATATAAAAAAGTAAAAGTTTATCAAATGACTAAATAAGGTAGAAAATTATTTAAAGAATAAATTAACATGAATTGGTTTATCTTTAGGGGATCTAATTAAATTAAAACAAATTAAAATTAATATCTAAGCAAGCATAAATAACATAAGTAAATAAATTATTACAATCCGAATCAATATAAATAAATAATAAATAACATCTAAAAATATGGTCCAACACTTAGTTTCTGTATGTCTGGACTAAGTTGTTGGGTCATCTGCATTTTAGGCCTTAAGTCCATTTCCACTGTATATCACAGGTATATATACGTTGTATATTGGACTATATATATACTGTATACAGTGTATACAATATTATTTTTGTTTATCAAAATGTATACACACTGTATACCATCTATTTGTTTCATGTATCTGTTGTATATCATACTGTATATACACTTATATAGAGTGTATATAACATTATTTTCTTGCATATCAGACTGTGTATATATATAATGTATATCAGTGTATACAACACTATTTTCCACC
The DNA here is from genome assembly GCF_947179165.1 of Solanum dulcamara. Taxonomy (NCBI): domain Eukaryota; kingdom Viridiplantae; phylum Streptophyta; class Magnoliopsida; order Solanales; family Solanaceae; genus Solanum; species Solanum dulcamara. The sequence continues at coordinate 7,899,371 of NC_077248.1, read as the reverse complement.
TGTATTCCGTGTATACAACCCAATATCGATATTCAAACCATGAATATTAACTTCCTTTCCATGTATCAACTTTTCAACAATTTAAGCAAGATTATGGAAGACTCAAAACTCAATGATATGCAAGGATGGAGTCCAAATATGGACTCGAATTTATATCACATGCACCAAAATAAAATTACATAAGCATTTACTAATTTTAAGATAAACCAAGGAATATATCATGATATTTTAAGGTATCAAATTGATGGGCATCCTAGAGGTGACTAACAACATATATATACGTAGACAAAGGAAAGGAAAGAAAAAATATATTCAAGTAACTAAAGGACACGAAATTAATATATACGCTATACTAACTCAAATTTTTTTAAAACGAATTAAATTAATTATGCCATGAAAGTTCTAACTAAATAATAACTTAAGAATATTTTTGTTATCTAAATCATGTTAAAAGAAGAAATTAAAAAATATGAAAATCTATATTGTCAAAGAAAACTACTTGAAAAAAATAATTAACAAAACTAAGATCTTTTCATTAAATAATCCTAACACATACTAGCTAATTAATCCTAACACATGCTAACTATAAGCTATTTCTATCATTAATCTAATTATTCTTAATACATGCAAACTAGAAAAAACAAGATTACGAATCAATTAAATATAAAACATGAAATAATTAAATAAAATAAAATTGATTTTTTTTTACCTCTTTCCGGGCAGCGAGACTGAAGACGGCGAGCGGAAGACGATTTCACCACCACCCAAGAGCTTGACGGAACTCCAATCCACAAAAAGAAAAATTGAAAATTTAAACTTGAACCTTTGTGGGTTCGACGTTATAAGAACTCTGTTCTTAGCCTAAATTTTGACTTCAATCTCTTATTTTCTTCGAAGAAAAATATAGATTGAAAGCTAGAAATTTTCACAACTTTTAGTCTAAGTACAAGAGTCCAAAATCCTAGTCAAGTAAAGAAGATTTCTAACTTTGGGGTGGCTAAAAAACCTCTCACCTCTTCCCCTCTTCTTAATGAGCCTTTATATAGGCTCCAAAAACCCAAATCCTTAATGAATTTTCGATGTGGGAGAAATGCATTTTTTTTAGTCATAAACCAATTAATTCTAAAATACAATCTATAACTAAACTAACCTAATTAACATAACATTTAGTTACAAATAAAATCTTTTTTTGAGATGATTTTCAAATTATCACATAAGTAGTAATTAAAGATATAGTTATATAAAATATGTATATTATCCTAAAATTATATAAAAAGACAAAAGTAGTTAGGAATAACATGAAAATATTTATTTTTTATAAAAGTTAATTATTTCAAAAATGTTCGAAATTTAAAAAAATTCGATAGCTAATTTGCATTGTGGAGGGTCAAAATTGGGTGTCAGCAGTAGATGTGGTATATAAAAAGACAATGGAGCAAAAGAGAAAGATATCCTTTTCAGAAAATAAAATATTAGCCATAATAAAGATCTGGTAGAGTTTGTGAGGAAAATAGCAGAAGATTGTAGCTTTTGCAAATCTGGATCCTCCGGCTTTGAACGAATTTTGTGACTTCTTCAACAAGTAAGTAGCTTTCTATTTCGTTTATATTATATTATTTAGTTGTTATGTAAGTCTGTGATCCATTTTAAAATCCTTCCGTTGTGCATAATCTAACAATTTGTATCACGAGACCTCTTACATACACTTAATAATGTAATAAGAGTGATACATATTTTCGACAATCTGGATATATCATGTCATTTTTAGATGAATTAAGTTTTTGTTCATTTTATTGTTCAACAAGGATTCAAGAGAATTTAGCATAAACCTGCATATATACTTGTTGTTATGCTCTTGATTAGTTCTAACTTTATATTGTTGATGATGCTACTGTTTTTGTCAACAACGAAACGGTTTGAGGTTTCAACTCTTGAGTTCTTTTGATAGTTATTGTTTTCCAATTCAGTTTTTGTCTTTCTGAATTTTGGAAAAAAATTTGAAATGGTTTTAATTCTACCTAACATCAGTGGTTAATCTCTTGATTTGACTAACATTGTAGTAAAAAGAAAATTTTATTTGAGTTTTTTTATTTCACCCTAATACTATGGTTTATCTATAACTATATATATAGTTTAACTATATACATAGTTTTTAGCGATTAAGGGTAAATCTGGATGTTTTTTTGTATTTGCCCAATTATAGTTGGTTTTTATTTGCCAAAACCAGTAGCTTAGTGGTTAGGCCGTTGTGAATGCACTGCCTGTTTGATCCTTGTGCACAGCTTCGTTGATGTTTGTCGATTTGGTTGGTATTGGAATTTTTTAAATTTTGACAAACTCTGATTGACATGAATTTTGGCTGGTTCATCAAAAGCGACCCTCTGAGCAATACTCTTCGCTTTCCTGTGACCTAGGCCCTTCTTTTGTCCATTCGGAGTTGTTTTGACGGGTTTTTGTGTTTTTTGAAAAATTAAAATTTTTGAAAAAATTATTTTTTGCAAACCAGTGCTTCGAGGGTTCATCCTTTATAGTTTTAAATGTTATTTTATAGTATATATATGAGTTTATATATTGACATATGTCTTCTTTCTCATCGGATAAGCTTGTATATTTATATACTATTTTAGTAGTGTTTTATTTTGATGACTTGTATTAACTTTCCAACTAAGTTACATGTTGAATCAATGAACAATAGATTATATGAATTAGATATACAGATATACATAACTAAACTTGACGGATTACTTTCTAACTGAGTTGGACTTGTTTTGTTTAAGTAGTGATATATGAACATGGTCATGTATTTTCTAGAATAGTTAAGTTTCCCTATCGAATCTAACTGTTCATTAGCATGATTATATGTGCCTTGTGGTTATATTTTTCATACAGCATATGACTAATGATTTGTTTTTTTTTACAATCTCCCAGATTAACCAAGTCTCATTTTAATCCCCTAACCTCTATCCTGAACCAAAACAAATTGGAAGGTCCTAACTATGTGGACTGGAAATGAAATTTCGATATTGTCCTAACTGTTGAAGGTTTCAAATTTGTGTTGGCTGAGGAATGTCTTGAAAAACCAGCAGATCCTACTCTCGAAGAAGTCCAAGCCTATGATAAATGGGTGAAGGCTGATGAGATGGCAAAATGCTACATTCTTTCCTCAATGGCGAATGTGTTGCAGCATCAACATCAGTCAATGTATTCTGCTTATAATATGCTTGCATCTCTTAAAGAGATGTTTGGAGAGAAAAATCGTGTTGACAGTTTTTAGCAATTTTGCTAGAATTACAATATGAACAAAATGGACTTGTCCTTAGCGAAATTGTTGAATGAGCTACAAGCGGCTGAGACTATTATCAAGCAACAAGCTCCTCCATCTGTTGCATTCGTGGTAGACAACCTCGTTGCTTCCTCTTCTAAACCAGGGAAAGCTCAAAAGAAGAAGAAAGAGCCTCGTAAGGCTGTGGCACCTGAGGTGCTAGAGGTGGTATGGCTAAGCCTAAGGTAAAGTGCTTCAGCCTGGACACCACAAGAAGAAATGCCCCGACTATCGAGCCAAAATAAAGAACAAAGATAATTCTTATTCAATTGTCATTGAAACCTATTTAACAGTTGTTTGTACCCAACTATGGGCGATAACTTAAGGCCAATGGAGAACCAACACCAACCTTAGCCATAGGAAATATTTCTTTTTCGTTCAATACTTCCAAGGTTTTATTATCTGTGTCAAAAATAATGGATGCTGGTTATAATATTTATTTTGCAAATAATTGTGATGTTATTAAATACAATAATATTTTTATCCATAGTGCTCCTAAAATACAAGTTTTGTTTGTATTTGAAATATCCCACAACATGCTACAAATTAAATTAAATAACATTGATATTTCTCATAAAAGAAAAAGTATTTCTGAATTGAGTCAAAATTACTTATGGCATCTATGTCTATGTCATATCAATATAAATAGAATTTCAAGGTTGGTTTCTGACAAACCTTTGAGTTCATTGAAAGTGGAGGCACTACCAACCTGCGAATCCTGTTTAGAAGGAAAAATGACAAAGAGACCTTTCCCTTCTAAAGGAAATAAAGTTGGTAATAAGTTAGAATAAATTCATTCTGATTTATGTGTTCTATGAACATCCAAGCAAGAGGTGGTTTTGAGTATTTTGTGACTTTCACAAATGATTACTCAAAATATGGTTATATTAATTTGTTGTGCTGAAAATTTTAATGCTTTTAAAAAATTAAAAAATTTAAGATGGAAATGGGAAAGCGACATGGTAAACATATCCAAACATTAAAATTTGATCGTGGTGGTGAATACCTTTCTATGAAATTGATTAAATACTTATCAGAATCGGAAATTACATCTCAATATTCTTCCCCAGAAACACCACAACAAAATGGTGTTGCAGAGCGAAGAAATAGAATCCTTTTGGAAATGGTTAGATCAATGTTAAGTTATTTTGATTTGCCTTTTACTTTTTGGGATATGCCTTGGAAATTGCAAATTATATTTTGAATTTAGTTCCTTCCAAATCTGTACCTTTAACTCCATCTGAATTGCGGAATAGGCGCAAACATAGTCTACGATATATTTGAGTTTGGGTTGTCCAATATATGTGCTAAGAGAAAAGACATATAAGTTGGAATTAAGGACAGAAGTGTGCATTTTTATTGGATATCCAAAAGATACAAAAGGTGGTTTATTTTATTGTCCTAACGAACAATAGGTGATTGTCTCAACAAATGTCAAGTTTCTAGAACAAGACTATTTGGACAACCATGTTTTTAGAAGTAAACTTGTGTTACAGGAATTGACCAAAAGAGTAACAAGTACTGACTCAATAGAACAAGTTCCACAAACTATTGTTGACATTCCATTACGTCCTCATAGTGGGAGAAATGTCAATAGGCTCTTTGCACATGAAATTGCAGAAGAGGTTACTTTAGAGCAAGCTCAAGCTATTACACTACCCCAAAGTAATGGGAGTAATATTGAGCAACCTGCAACTGTGGAGGACAATGTTCAGATTGTTCAGGATGTTTCAAATTTAGTTTACGAAGTAGAAAATTTTGTAGTGGCTAGTCGTCGTAGTGGGAGCGTTATTAGAAAACCTGAACGGTTTACTCTCTTGGGAGAATCATATGATAGAATTCCTGAAGAGCCTAATATAGAACCATTGAATTACGCCGAAGCATTACATCATAAAGATGTTGAAATATAGATTGTTGCTATGAAATCTGAAATGGAGTCCATGTACTCTAATATAGTCTAGGATCTTGTAGAACCACCTGCGGGTTTAAAGCCTATTGGTTGTAAGTGGATCTTCAAGAAAAAGAGAGGCGTGGATGGAAAAGTGAAAACTTTTAAAGCTAGGCTTGTTGCGAATGGGTTTACTCAAAAAGAAGGAATTGATTATGAGGAAACTTTTTCTCTGGTAGCAATGCTTAAGTCCATTAGGATTTTCTTAGCCATTACTTCTCATTATAATTATGAGATTTGGTAAATGGATGTCAAGACGACTTTTCTAAATTGAAGTCTTGATGAGTGCATTTATATGGCACAACCAAAAGGTTTCAAGGAAAGTGGCAATGAACACATATTTTTAAACTTAAGAGATCCATTTATGGATTAAAACAAGCATCTAGAGAATGGGACATTTGTTTTAACAATTCAATTAAGACTTTTGATTTTGATCAATTTGAAAATGAATCATGCATCTACAAAAAATGAGAGAGAGACAAAGTAGCATTTTTGATACTGTATGTAGATAATATCTTTATCATAGGAAATAATATGAGCATGTGAGCATGTTGAATTCTGTAAAGAAGTGGTTGTCGTCACGTTTTGATATGAAAGACTTGGGAGAAATGGCTCATATCCTCAGGATCAAGCTTATGCGAGATCGCAAACAAAGGATATTAGACTTATCTAAAGCACTTTATATCGATACTATTCTTGCAAGATTTTAGCATGCAAAATTCAAAAAAAGGATTTCTGCCTTTTAGACATGGAATTACTTTATCAAAGGATAAGTCGCCCAAAATGAACGATGAGATAGGGAGGATGAAGACAGTCCCTTATGCTTCTGCAGTAGGGAGTCTCATGTATGCTATGTTGTGCACTAGACCAGATATCTGCTTTGCTGTTGGCATGGTTAGTAGATTTTTGTCTAATCCTGGATAAGAACATTGGACGAAAGTTAAGCATATTATCAAGTACCTGAAAATAACTAGGGATTACATGCTTGTATTCCATTCTGATAATCATGTACCTATTGGGTACATAGATTCAGATTCCCAGTCAGATAGAGATTCAAGAAAATCTACCTTAGGATATGTATTTACTCTAGGAGGTGGGGCCATAGTTTGGAGGAGCATCAAACAATCATGTGTTGCTGATTCCACCATGGAAGCTGAATATGTAGTTGCCTCTGAGGTAGCTAAGGAGGATATTTAGCTCCGAAACTTTCTAAAAGAGCTTGGAGTGATTTCTTCAGTTGAAGCACCAATCACACTTTATTGTGATAAGAGTGGTACAGTTGCAAACTCGAAAGAACCACATAGCCATAAAAGAAGTAAGCACATTGAGAGGAAATATCACTTGATTCGAGATATAACTTAGAGGGGTGATATGAGAGTGTTGAAGATTGAATCGAAGAACAATTTGGCATATCCATTTACAAAAGGTTTACCTCAGAAGGCTTTTGATAAGCACGTAGAAGAAATGAGTGTTAAAATTGTGGCTTCATGGTTATGAGTCTAAGTGGGAGATTGTTGGGATATACTATTAACCATGTAATTGTGTTATAGTATTTGTATTTAATCCCTTGTAAAGACTATTTATGTTTTAATAATAAAGTCTTGATTTAAATATTTAAATAAATCATTGTGTATATATGTGTGTCCATTATTTAAATAGTAGATGATTTTGTGTATGAAGTATTTTAACTCATACACGGAAGATTAAAAGTGTCGGTTCATATAAGTTATAAATTTATGTTCACGATCAAAGATGAAACAGGACAAATATTTTGTTGATCGTAGCACAAGATTAAATTTAATTTGATCTTAATTATGGGAATGATTAAATTTCAACTTCTTGTGCTAGTACATTTGGTATGTATTGTACAGGCCAATTTAGAGATATTTATTTATGTTCTGAATATTTATTAAATAAATTTTCTAGTCCATTATATGTACTCATACTCTTAATCTTGATATAATTATGGGAAAATTACGCGGATAAGCAAACATATACTAGTTAATTAGCTAACATAGCTATAGTTTGAATTAATTATGGCTTGCGACAAACATCTAGCTGTAATTACAGTTTGAATTTTGTATAATTCGCACGATTATATAGTTGAGTTTTGTATAATTTGCATGATTTATACAAACACAGTGCGTAAATCAAATTGTATAGCAAAATATACAAACACTATAAATTATATAGCGAATTATACAAATATTGTGTATAAATTGTATAGTGAAATATACAAGTGTTATACAAAAAATCCAAACTGTATAGCAAATTATGCAAACGTATATAAATGCTGCGCAAATTATACAAATACTGCTATAACTATAGCTACGAATTGTAATTAACAAACTATAGCTATGAAGCATAATTAATATATTTTTGAGTGGCTATATGCGAAAATTTCCATATAATTTGTTGGGTTTAATTGGAGTGTGAATGGGAAAGAAGAATTGAGAAATGTGGGGGAACCAAATGAAGAAAAAATGAAAAGTTATTTCTAACTCATTGGTAGAAGAAAGAAAACGTCTTGTCCTTATATTAGGAAAGACTTTCTTTAACTCATAAAGGGTTAAGTACAGGGTGACCCCTTGCGCCTTCATCATTGTGGCTCGCTCGGCTCGACTTCGATTACGGCTACGGCTTTGACTTTGACTTTGGCAAATGATGTGATTGATTGGTAATTTTTTAGAAAAAAATTATTTATTAATCTCATTATTTGATTTCCTTATTCTGAAATTAGTTTAGTATTAATTTAGAATTATTGATTATTCATTAATTAATTCACAATTAATTTTGAATTAATTAATTTTGCAGCATTAACTAAATAACCGAAATAACTAAAAATGGGATTTTATTTTAAATTTTGCAGATTTTGGAAGGACCCGTTCCTTTCGAAAAAACACTTCCTTCACAAAAGACACTATGCCTATTCTGAACAGATGAGACTGTTCTGAACAAACATATTCTAACCCATTGTTGGCTGTAAATAGAGAGGCATCCTCTCAGTTATCGACATTGAAAATCTCTCCCTCTTCTGTATATATTTTACTTAAAAGCAAAGTTGTGTCTTTGTGTGATTACGTTGCTTTGTTCTGAGTTCGTTGAAATTGAAAAAGTTTGAGGTATCACTACTTTTTTAATGTTCTATCCATTTTATCCTGTGAGGAAATAGTCCATAACCTCGGGTACAGTGAGGGAATTAAATTCTTTAAGGATATATAGTGAATTCTGTGTACTCAGATAATGTTTATTTATTTTCATCTTAAATGTTTCTGGTTTACTAACTTTAATACAAGAGATAACAAGCTTAAGTAATTTAAAAATATTTCTTCCTGTATGTGACGGTTCTGGAGATTAAAACCTTTATGGTTTTCTACTCTGTCTGAATCTAATACTGGTTCGAAGAATATAAAAACTACATCACCATTCAAGATTCATTTGGTTAACGATTGAAAAATATAAAAACTTCATCATTAAACTAAAAAAAAGTTGTATATTTCAGCTTCATCTTATATTCTGTTTTGGGGTTGGAAACTAAAATCGAAAGACTTTCTACTCCAATGATTAACTTGGTTCGAAGAAATAAAATCTTCATCCAGTTAATTAAGTTTTTATTTTTTCTCTGTTTGAAGAATATTGAAACTTTATCGAGTTGAATAAAAATCCTTATTTGGTTATTCTGTTATTTAACACTACTTTTGTTTTGTCAAACAAAGTGGGTGATACAAATGTATCAAGTTTTGAAGCAAAACACAATGCCTTCAGCCAGTAGAACACCAGTTTCTACAACAATGACTACTGCAAAAAAGCCTGAAAAGTTCAATGATATTAACTTCATATGTTGGTAGCAGAAAATGTTCTTCTATCTGACTACACTCAGTCTACAATGGCTTATCAATAAAGATATTCTTGTGATAGAGGATGTAACACCCCAAAAATTTCTATGCCAAGACTCGTAGCATTTTTCAGGTACATATAGGATCGTACTCGATGACTTTAAAGTTTATTCATGAGTTAGGATCAATTCCTAAGTAATTCAAGGATATTATATGTGATTTAGGGTCATAAAGGATCCCTAAAACCAAGTCGAGCCCAAAGAATTAGTCTCGGCTAAGTTTCCGAATGAGTCCGTATAAGGGTCAACTTCCAATGACAATATCTCTTTGAATATAACGAACTGGGTGTCCCATCACCTACCAAATTAAAGGTCTTTGAGTCTTCTTTCCAATTCCACCAAGATTTCAATTTTTGGAGTTCGGAGTCAAACGTTATGACCATTTGACTACAGACTAGTACTACAGGATTTTCAGGCCTAGGCGACCACTGTAGGAAATTTAGGCTTGGCGCTCCAGTGGCGTCCCACGCCACTATAGCGCCAGAAAATAGCCTCAGTAATTTGGGGCTTGGCGCGATACGCCACTATTAGATGTGCAGGGTTTTAAGCCTATTTTGCCTTGGCGCTGCAGTGGCGCGACGCGCCACTATAGCGCCAACAGGATTTTTGCCCAATTTCCAAAATTTTGATGAAGGGCAGTTTGGGCATTTTTCCTAAAACATATATACACTAACATAGGACGTTTTAGACTCATTATTTTCAGTTTTTCACCTCTCAAAAGAACCCTAAACTTCATCCTCTTCTCTCTCAAATCATCTTCTCCAATTTTTCTATCAAACTCAAGGATTCAACCTTCCCTTTGAAGACCTAACACCAAGAATTCTTCAATTCTTCTTCAAGTTCCTCCCTAAGGTATGTGGGTTTTCATCCATGGGTTCTTCCACCCATGGAGCCCAAATGTTTTCTCAACCTTATATATCAATTTTAAATGATGAAATCTTATGTTATTTTATATAATGGTTCCAAATGCATAGATTATGGTATATTTATGTTTATTTACTCCTATTGGTATATATATGTGTATTGACTCTTAATTTCAAGTGATAGAGAAATTTTAGGAATTTTCATACTATGATTTCAAATGTATAGATTCACGAATATTTGAAGTTTATTACCTATATTGACTTATGTTGATTCTTATTTACATGAAATAGATGGTTTATCAAGGTACTTATATGAAGGCTTGAAAGTAGTTTTAAAGTGCATATGGTGGGTTATTTTTAAGATGTTTGATTTGATGCATTCATATCACTCTCATGCATACATGTATTCTTTTAAATGAATTTGAAAGTTATATGAAATGAACCCACCTAGTCTTCTTATGTTGAAATGAAGTTGGATTGAAAGTTTGACTCTAAATGAAAGTTTATGAAGTAAATGCCTATATTTAAGGGAGTCTTGTGAAATGATTGAATGATTGATTGATAAAAGGGCTTCTTAGCCAAATTAAGGTTTCAATGTGAAAGGACAATTCTCACATTGAATCAAATGAAATGTCTTTATGAAATGCTTGATTGATAAAAGGGCTTCTTAGCCAAATTAAGGTTTCAATGTGAAAGGACAATTCTCACATTGAATCAAATAAAATGTTTAAGGTTATGATATGACATGTTTGACCTCTCTATAAGCCGTCAATGCTTTTGAACATTTTCCCAAAATAGAAGGTCCGATTAGCATGGTACCCGCAATGCCATCACTGATTGTAGACCTAATTTTCTTATAAACCAAGGTTCATTAGTAGAACGGTAAATAGGGCATGGTAGTCATGATGATATTATAAACCAAAGGTTTTAATGAGCTATTCCACCGATGATGATTTGATGTCTAAAGTTATACAATGCTTATGTTATTATGATATATAAATGTTATTCTGTGGGATTTGACCTAGCACCGAATGTAGCATGTAGATGGGGACTCGAACTAAGGGGTTCTTAAGTAAAGTTTCATGTTGCATTAACTATGTGCCACCATAGGAGCCCTTGTCGGCTAGGCCTTTGTAGCCACCAAATGTTAAATAATTTAATGTAATCTGAATGGAGTTCTACCTGGCAAGTAGTCTCCCCGTGCCAACGTAGGGGCTTATGTTGGATTCCATGTAATAGCTCGCATGGTCTTAAATGTCAGTTATGGTCACTTTCCCACAAAATGAATATTTTAAAGTTTCATATGATGATGTCTAATGCATGCATTCACTTATGCATATTGCTTACTCATGTCTCTCTTATGTTCTTCATTCCATAGCATACTTACATACTTAGTACATTCAAAGTACTAACGCATACTTTTGCCTACATGATATCACCATATAGGAACCGACGTCACTCCTCGACCCCCTCCACGTGGCTAGCTCAAATTAGTTAAAGATTTCTTGTGGTGAGTTCCCATGTTTCGGGAATGACATCCTTTTTATTCTAAGCTTATGTTATGTAGAATAGTAAGACTTTTATTAAGACATTTCTTGACACTTATATTGAGGGTGAGCTAGGGACATGTCTTATCCCCCGCCAAGTCTATTAGTAGAGGTATGTTTGGACATAAATGGATAAAATGTTTTTATTTCCACTTATTATTGTTTACCAATACCAATGAAATGCTTAATGAATGCTAAGAGGCTTGGGTGAGGTACCTTCGGGTATCTCATTCGCCGTGTCACGTCTAGGCCCTAGGCTTGGGTCGTGAGTCTCGTGACAGAGGAAGAAACTCCTAACAACGAAAAGTTTATTGTGACTGAGGCATGAACTCATTCTGATTTCTTTTGCAAGAACTACATACTCCGTGGATTGGAAGATGGCTTGTATAACGTCCATAGTGTTTGTAAAACCTCTAAAGAACTCTGATATGCTCTTGAAAAGAAATACAAAACTAAAGATGCAGGCTTAAAGAAGCTTGTGGATGCAAAAATTTTGGACTATAAGATGGTTGACAGCAAGACTGTCATGCCTCAAGTCCAAGAACTACAAGTCATTATTCATGATCTCCTGGCAGAAGGTATGATCAAATTCAATAGTTTTATTGTTAAAATTATTAAATGTGTTATTGATTTTAAATGATCTATTATAGGTATTATCATAAATGAAATATTTCAAGTAGCAGCATTAATTGAGAAACTGCCTTATTCATGGAAAGACTTCAAAAATTATTTGAAGCACAAACAAAAAGAGATGACTCTTGAAGACTTGATTATTTGTCTCAGGATCGAGGAAGACAATAAGGTTGCCAAGAAGAAGGCGAGAGGAAACTCAACAATTATGTAAGCAAATATTATTGATGATGGTCCAAATAAATCAAAAAAGATAAAGAAACCTTCAGGATCGAAGAACTATCCTAATAAAAAAAAGTTTAAAGGAGACTACCATAATTGTAGAAAAACTGGACATAAGGCTGTGAAATGTCGTGCTTCCAAGAAGGAAAAGAAGAATGGTCATGCCAATATGGTTGATACAAATGGGGATGTTGAAAAGTTATATGCAATGTTGACCAAATGCAACCTGGTAGGCAATTCCAAAGAATGGTAGCTTGATTCAGGAGCCACATCACATGTTTGTACAGTTCGAGAAGCCTTCGCTATTTATTTTCATACTACACTTGATGAGACTATCTATATGGGAAATTCTGCAACGACTAAGGTTGATGGATATGGTAGAGTATTCCTGAAAATGATATCTGGCAAGGTGGTGACGCTAAACAAAGTTTGTCATATTCAAAAAATGAGAAACAACTTGGTTTCTGCCAGTCTACTTATCAAAAATGGATTCAACTACATTTTGGTTTTAGACAAAGTAGTTATTAGTAAGAATGAAATATATTTAGGAAAAGGCTACCTCACTGAGGCTCTTTTCAAACTGAATGTAATGGTTGTTGATAATAATAATGTTCATGCTTCTTCTTACTTACTTCAGTCAAATAATTTATGACATTCACACTTAGGACATATCAATTATAAAACTTTGCGAAAACTGATCAACTTAAATGTATTGCCTAACTTTGAGTGCAACAAATTAAAATGTCAAGTATGTGTTGATTCTAAGTATGCTAAGCATCCTTATAAATCAGTTGAAAGAAATTCAAGTCCTTTAGAATTGATTCACATACACATTTGTGATACGAAGTCAACACCAACTCGTGGTGGGAATTTTTTTTATAACTTTTATTGACGATTGCATTAGATGATGTTATGTCTATTTGTTGAAAAGTAAGGATGAAATAATAGAAGCATTTAGATAATATAAAACTGAAATTGAAAATTAGTTGGATAATAAGATAAAAATGATAAGAAGTTATAGAGGTGGAGAGTATGAATCTCCTTTTGCAGAAATATGTTTGGAAAATGAAATCATCCATCAAACTACTTCTCCTTACTCACCTTAATCAAATGGAATTGCAGAAAAGAAAATTGAACTTTAAGGAAAATGATGAATATTTTACTTATAAGTTCAGGTTTATCTCAAAACTTATGGAGGGAAGCCTTCCTTACAGCAAATCGAATACTTAGTAGAATTCCCTATAGCAAAAACACAGTCTATTCTATATGAAAAATGAAAAGGAAGAAAATCAAACTTGAAATATTTCAATGTGTGGGAGTGTCTAGCCAAAGTCCAAGTTCCTAAATCTAAGAAGGTCACAATAGGATCTAAGATTGTGGACTGTGTTTTCATTGGATATACTACAATAGTAAAGCATATCGATTTTTTTCATAAGTCCGAACATTCGGATATTCATGACAATACGGTAATAGAATCAGATAATGCTAAATTTTATGAACATATATATCCGTATAAAACTAGACTTGAATTCTCTAGTGAAGGGTCTAAACGTTCTTGAGAAGAACCAAAAGAGAATGTACCTAATAAAGAAAATCCAAGACGTAGTATACATCTAAGGAAATCTACTTTATTTGGATCTAATTTTGTAACATTTTTTCTTGAACATGAACCTCAAGCATTCAAAGAAGCTATGTCTACTGCAGACTCATCCTTTTGGAAAGAGGCTGTCAATAGTGAGATTGATTCAATCTTGAGCAACCATACTTGGGAATTTGTTGATCTTTCTACAGGAAACAAACCTTTGGGTTCAAAATGGATTTTCAAAAGAAAAATGAAAGCTGATGGAACTACTGACAAATATGAGGCAAGACTTGTCGTCAAAGTATTTAGACATAAAAAAGGTCTTGATTATTTTGATACATACTCACCTGTAACTAGGACTACATCTATTCGGATGTTAATTGCACTAACTGCGGTATATGACCTTGAAATCCATAAAATGGATGTAAAAACAGCTTTCTTAAATGACGAATTGGAGGAAAACTTTTACATGGAACAACCGGAGGATTTTTTGGTTCCTGGTAAAGAAAAAAGTGTGCAAACTTGTTAAGTCACTTTATGGACTAAAACAAGCACCCAAACAATGGCATGCGAAGTTTGACCAAACCATGTTGGCAAATGGATTTAAGATTAATGAATGTGAAATGTGTTTAAATTAAAGATACTTCAAACAAAGTTGTCATTGTTTGTTTATACATGGATGATATGCTAATAATGAGTAACGACATTGCAGACATAAATGCTACTAAGCGTATTCTTTTTAGTAAATTTGATATGAAAAATCTAGGAGTTGCCGATTTGATATTGGGAATTATGATCCACAAAAATTCTCAAGGTCTAGCATTGTCTCAAACTTATTATATCCAAAAGTTACTTGAAAAATACAAGTACTTAAACTTCAAAAGTGCAAAAACACCAATTGGTGTGAACCTTGATCTTGCTAAGAATAAAGGTGAAAGTCAAGCTCAATTGGATTATACAAGAGTATTGGAAGTTTGATATATACATCATGAACTATACAAGGTCAGACATAGCTTGTGCTATAAGTAAATTGAATTGATACACAAGTAATCCCAACCAAAATCAATGGATGACAATGAAACAAATTTTGGTATATTTAGGACACACGCAAAACTTTGCTTTGCATTATAATAAGTATCCAACAGTTGTTGAAGGATATAGTGATGCAAATTAGATTACTGGGTCAACTGAGACTAAGTCCATAAGTAGATACGTTTTTACCATTAGTGGAGAAGTGATATCTTGGAAATCATCTAAACAAACATGTATAGCTCGCTCTATAATGGAGTCTGAGTTCATAGCCTTAGACAAGGACGGTGAAGAAGCATAATGGCTCCGGAATTTCTTAGAAGATATTCCATTTTGGCCCAAACCAATGACTTTTATATGCATACATTGTGATAGTCAAGTTGCAATAGAAAGAGTTGGGAGCGTTATGTATAATGGTAAGTCTCATCACATACGACGAAGATATAACACCATTAGGAAACTACTCTCTAGTGGAATTATCACAATTGATTATGTAAAGTCAAAACATAATGTGTCGGATCTACTTACAAAAGGCCAAACTAGAGAGGCAGTTGAGAGATCATTAAAGGGAATGGGACTATCGTCGAGGAGAAATCATCGTGGCGGTAACTCTACCTAGAAGACTAGAGATCCCAAGATCTAGGTTCAATAATATCAAACAAAGTCATTGATGATGGTTCAACATTGTCAAAATAATTTTTATGATCCATTCTCATGATACAGGCATATCAAATGGTGTTTCTACGAGATAACACATTTATATATCACCTATGTAAGAGTGAAGTGTAATCCGCTTCAAGGAGAATCTGGTAAGGCCAGTTGTATACGCACTTATGAACTAGGAAGTGTTCATGGTTGAAATGAACAAAACAATGAGAACCAGAAATAGTTAAAGGGTTAATTGTGTGACTTATGTTGTCTAGGTATACAATAAATTTCGATGGTTCAAAGATATGAAATCTACTGATTGACCGAGTATATCTAATATATGTTCACTATGAAAAGTTCAAAGGAAAACCTACTTATCCAGATTTAATTAATTCTTACTTATGATTCACAGTTTTTCATGCATATGTTTTTAAACAATAGCCATTCCCCATTCATGTGAGGAATTGTTGGGTTTAAGTGGAGTGTGAATGGGAAAGAATGAGAAAGAAGAATTGGGAAATCTGGGGGAACCAAATGAAGGGAAAATGAAAAGTCATTTCTTCCTCATTGGTAGAAGAAAGGAAAAGTCTTGTCCTTATATCAGGAAAGACTTCCTTTAACTCATAAAGGGTTAAGCAGAGGATACCCCCTCGCGCCGTCGTCGTCGTCGCTCGGCTCGGCTTCGACTTTGGCTTTGGCAAATGATATGATTGATTGATTATTTTTAGATAAAATTTATTTATTAATCTCATTATTTGATTTTTTTTTTTGAATATTAGTTAAGTATTAATTCGGATTTATTGATTATTCATTAATTAATTCACAGATTAATTTGAATTAATTAAATTCTCAGAATTAACTAAATAACCGAAATAACTAAAAACAGAATTTTATTTTAAATTTCATGGAAATATTTTGGAAGGACCTGTTCCTTCCGAAAAGACACTTCCTTCCCAAAAGACACTGTGCCTATTCTGAACAGATGAGATTGTTCTGAACAGGCATATTCTAACCCATTGTTGGCTATAAATAGAGAGGCCTTTTCTCAGTTTTTGATATTAAAAATCTGTCACGCCCCGAGAGGGTACCCTAGGCGTGGCCGGCACTCAGAAACCATCTCTGGCTTCCGAGAGAACCACTTGGTCTCATTACTCATTTGTTCATCAGCGGAAGACTTAAGAATACTAATGTGGGCTTGTCATCATCAATATGGAAAGAAAAAAAATGATAATTCTTAGAAGAAGTAGTTTCTAAGGAGAACTACTCGGATTACATCATTAAACTCTGTCTATGAAGCCTCTAATACTCTTAGATGGTGCCCATGACATGTCCATGGCTACCTCAAAAGAAACATCACACTCAACAATAATAAAAGGATAAGGAGTTCCTTCGAATACAAGAAGGACTCACCAAATAGCCGAAAAGAAATGATCTTCAACGATGCGCCTATTGAGGATCACTAACACTTGTATCTGCATCATAAAACGATGCAGGTCGAATGACGTCAGTACGTGGAATGTACGAGTATGTAAAATGGCAGGAAGGTAAGGACAGATATCAAGAAACTCCTCTCAAGAAAACTCAGCTCAGAACTCAACATCATCTCAACATCAATATGTAATGCAAGTTTAAAATATAATAATAAAAATAATAGTAATAAGCAATGCTTACTCAGTTGGGAGTTTCTCTAACCGACAACCATCACTTATGAGCTAGCAATGATACAACGAAGCGATGCCGTTGCCACATCCATCCAATACCTTGCCAGGGTAAAGGACATCACCATCTTGGATCCACTCAACAAATCCTCTTTTTGGGACTTAAGAGGCATAGCCTCCATCCTACGCTGGCTACGTAGTTCTGGGGTTTGAGTCAATTAAACTCTTACCCAACTCGGTGCTCAATACTACTCCCAAAATATGTGCTCATATTAAACTCATCATCTAGTCTCATTGGACTTTAATTTAAATCATCAAACTCATCTCATTTCATGTTCATCAATCATTATACTTCCAAAAACATCATTTACATCTCATTAAAACATCTTGCTCAAAATATCATTTGCTCAAATTCATTCAAACTCAACTCTTTTGCTTTTTCAAAACTCAATAAAATACATATATAGTATTAATTCATATAACTTTCTTTTTATCAATGAAAATAATAAAAACCATCATCTTTACTCAAAACATGTGTAAAAATATTTATGAACATCAAATCAATTAGGATTCATGGGAAAGTAGCCATGAACAATAATTCCAATAATATGAGAGATAACAATAACAATAGTATTAATGCATAAATATATCAAAATCAATAGAAGAAGAATTAATTTATTTAGAATTCAAGATTTGGATAAAACTCAACTATAACTCAATTATAATGAATTTAAATATTGGGTGCATGGACGAACTCAATCCAATGCTATGAAAGCCTTACATACCTTAAATCGGAAGCTTTACTTCGAATTGGAACACTCTTGGACCCCTAGCCTTTTCTTCTCGCCGGTTTGTTTTGTGTACTACCCGGAGCATAAGAATCACCAGAGTAGTATTTTTATACTACTAAAACTAAAACTATATTTGAGAAGGAGTAAAGAAGTATATAGAGAGAAGAGTTGCTTAAGAAAGCTTGGTGAATAAAATGAGGAAATAAGGTGGGTATTTATAGGTGTGGAGGAGGGACCTAACAATAAATAAACATAATCATAAAGGATGATCTTAAAAATTCAATGAAGAATTTTGATGTCATGGATGATGTCAAATGGTTCTAGATCTTTGTATGGTAGGTGAGATGAAATATCTTTTAACGGAATATTCGTTTTCGAAGCTGCGTTTGAATAAGATAAATTCCTTATTAGGATTTGGTGTCTTCATAAGAATTGTAGATATAGAAGTCTAGTTTCAGTTAGTTCAAGAATCATTCGATTTGGAGCATTCTACACCGAGATATGAATTTTATTCTACAAATACTCCATTCCGTCACAGCACTATGTCTTGCAAAGATCAATTTATTTGATCTACTTAAACTCCGAATCTTAAGATGTGTTCTTCATGAAAGTTGTAGGTAATGATGTTGTGGTTACTCAGAAATTTGAATCACCTAATTTGGACCATTCTATGAAAAGTTATGCCCAAATTACTTTAGGCATGAGAGAACATGATGAAAATACTTTTAGAATATGATCAAAATACTTTAGAATATGATAAAAATACTTTAGGCATGAGAGAACATGATCAAAATACTTTTAGAACATGCTCAAAATACTTTAGAACATTATCAAAATTCTTTAGTCATGAGAGAACATAATATAATCAAAATACTTTAGTAATGAGAGAAATAATTATGATCAAAATACTTTAGACATGAGAGATCATAATAAAATCAAAATACTTTAGTCATTAGAAAACATAATTATGATCAAAATACTTTAGTAATGAGAGATCATAATATGATAAAAATATTTTTAGGCATGAGAGATCATAATATAATCAAAATACTTTAGTAATGAGAGAAATAATTATGATCAAAATACTTTAGGCATGAGAGATCATAATATAATCAAAATACTTTAAAACATTTTTATGTCTTCATATAAGGACCTTTCATAAATCAAAAAAAATTTAATGCATTTGAGAGACAACATAAACTAACATAAGATAGGTGATTAAACTTCAAATATTTAATAATCTATGCAATTAGAATCATGATATGAAAATCCATAAAGTTTCATACTTGAATTAAATAGTTTTTTTGATAATTTATTTGGACTTCATGAATGAAAGGATCCATGAATCAATAACATTTTAAGGGGTGTTACAAAATCTCTCCCTCTTCTGCATATATATTCTTACAAACAAAGTTGTGTCTTTGTGTGTGGACGTTATTGTTTTTTGAGTTCGCTGAAATTGAAGAAGTTTGAGGTACCACTACTTCTTTAATGTTCTATCCGTTTATCCTAGGAGGAAATAATCCATAACCTCGGGTATAGTGAAATGATTAAATTTCTTAAGGACACATAGTGAATTCTGTGGACTCGAATACTGTTTATTTATTTTCATCTTAAACGTTTCTGGTTTACTAACTTTAATACATGAGATAACATAATTATTATGATCTACGTGATTTGATTTACTATTTTGATCTATTAAAAAGTGAGGCTTTTTCAATGAGTCAATAAAATCTTAGTAGATTGGATAATGACAAATTACATTAGTGAAATAAGAATTAGTTGATAGAACCGTATCTCGATCCCGAGTTGAAGACACCCCTTTATGGTTACGTATAAGGTTTCATGTGAAACCCGGCAAGTGAATTTTATCCGACACGTGAAATAAGTTAAGTGAAATAATGAAGGATAAATTTAGTTAATAAATTAAATTTACAAAAAAATTGATTTAATTGATTGGTGTCATTAATTCTAACACGGGGAGTTAAGTAAGTTGTAATGGTGGATTTCAAAATTAAATCAAGGAGTGCAATTATAATTTTTTAGTGGAACGATTTATAATTTATTATGATATGGTTAATTTATTCTTTTGCAAATTAATATCGTAATTGAAAGCCTCTGTTAATAAATATGTGGTCCCTGCTATGCCTGACCAATTGACCAGAGTTAGAAACGGGATATATTATAGAAGAGGTAAAAATAATATTTACTGGTCTTCTCAATGGAATGAAATATTTTTGAAATATCTCAATGAAGGCAGAAAACGTTTTGCCCCTTTTTAGAGCAAAAACGTTTCATCAATTATTCTCTTTTATTGCTCCTTCATTGTCACCATTAAACACACCTTAATGACCAAAAATGTTTTAGTTCTCCTCCTTCGAGTGGAGGAGGTGTATAAAAAGGCAATGGAGCAAAAGAGAAAGATATCTTTTTCAGAAAATAAAATATTAGCCCACACTAAAGCTCTGGTAGAGTTTGTGAGGAAAATAGAAGAAGATTGTAGCTTTTACAATTCTGGATCCTCTGTCTTTGAATGAATTTTGTGACTGCTTCAACAAGTAAGTAGCTTTCTAATTCGTTTATATTACATTATTTAGTTGTTAGGTAAGTCTATGATCTTGTTTAAAATGCTTTCGCTATAATCTAACAATAAGAACCTGAAGTTATTTATTAGTTGAATTTGAAAATTATGACATGTATTGTTTTTAAAAAGAATAAAATTATGACATGTTGAATTAGTCCAAATTGCTCCTCGGATTGATCACCAATAATTTAATATTCCATTATTTTATTTCAACCATTAGCTGAGTTAAAATCGGCTGCCAACTTCTATTCCATCTTCTATTCTATCTAGATAGTCATAGTCAATATATTACGCAAAATAAAATAATTGCAGTATGATTTTCATTTTTTAACAGTTTGTTATTGCTTGATTGTGTTATTTTTTTTTATTAATTCTCGACATAAATTATATCAGGAGAATTAATTTTAGTATAACTAAATATTAAGATAGCTAATTTTAATATAATTAATTTAAGTATAAAACATTTTGATATAATTATTTTGAGCTAAAATAATTATAAATTTGGAAAGAAAGTATATAATATTTTAAAATATCTTTCAATTTTATGATATTAAACGAGTCACACAGAATACTAATTTTAACAGACTCAAAAGAAAATGGAGGGAGCACTAAAGTATTACTTCAAATGGTCAAAGGGAGAATTCATATATAGCCGCCATATTCTGTTATACATTTTTTTTTTTAATTATTATTATTATTATTATTATTATTATTATTATTATTATTTTCCACTTGATGACCTATAAAACAAAGTACTTAGAAAATAATTCTTGAGCCTATTTCCTTTAGCCAAAGAAATGGGAATTCCTTCATCTGTAGCTCCAATTCTCAAAAGGTGAGTGACTATCAACAACTCAAATTAGTCCTATCCTTAATTAGTCAAACAAAATAGTTTGTTTCTCCTATGGTCACTTGACTGAAGAGTTGATTTCGAAAGAAAATTGAAATCAACAAAAATATGGCATTAACAACTATTAGTCGAGTGACTATTGAAATAAACTCACTGTTATTATCTTAGAAATTTTTTTTTGAAATCAATTAAAAAGATAAGATTTTCTGATATAACAACTATTAGTCGAGTGATGATTTGAGGAATCAATTTTTTTTTGTGTGTAAGAATAATATGGACATTGCAATTAAGTAAGAGCATTTAAATCTGCAGGTTAGAAGGTAAAGTAGCAGTGATCACAGGCGGAGCTAGTGGAATTGGAGAGGCTGCAACTCGGCTTTTCACAAAACACGGCGCCAAAGTTGTGGTTGCTGATGTTCAAGATGATCTGGGTACGTGTGATCATTTCATCTAAAAAATTTATTTATCATTGAAAAAAATAATTTAATTAGTCAATTGTATCATGTTTCGTCATGTCCTACCACTTGTTAATTAGTTAATTATATTATGTCTGATTAACAGGTCGTGCCCTGTGCAAAGAACTAGGCTCAAACGACACCATCTCCTTCGCGCATTGCAATGTCACGAATGAAAACGACATGCAAAACACGATAGACGGGGCAATTTCGAGGTACGGAAAGCTAGACATCATGTTCAGTAACGCGGGAATAACCGGAAACATGAAGGACCCGAGTATTTTAGCCACGGATTACAACGTCTTCAAGAACGTGTTTGATGTAAACGTTTACGGGGCATTTTTAGGAGCTAAAATTGCAGCCAAAGCTATGATACCAACTAAAAAAGGTAGCATTTTGTTCACTTGTAGTATTGCTTCTGTAATTGGTGGAATTGGTGCACCAATAACTTATGCTTCATCAAAACATGCTGTAGTTGGACTAACAAATCATTTAGCTGTTGAATTGGGACAATATGGAATAAGGGTAAATTGCATTTCTCCATATACAGTTGCTACACCGCTTGTTAGGGAAATTTTGGGGAAAATGGATAAGGAAAAAGCAGAGGAAATTATTATGGAAACTGCTAATCTTAAAGGGAGAATATTGGAACCAGAGGATATTGCTGAGGCTGCTGTTTATTTGGGAAGTGATGAATCTAAGTATGTGAGTGGTATTAATTTAGTGATTGATGGAGGGTATAGTAAAACTAATCCATTTGCCTCGATTGTCATGCAAAACTACATTTAATTTTCTAGAAGTTGAAGGACATTTAATTTTCTTGTTTGTATGTTTGTTTGTTGTTTATGAGTTCAATATCATGTAAGTGTGTTCTTGTATACCATTTGTGCAGAAATTTTCACTTGTCTCTTTTGGGACAACTGATTAGTAAATGATATTTTTAATATTTTTCTTGCAACTTGTGAATTTCTTAGATCACGGTCGGTTGAAAATATCTATTGGGTCGGGTCTATTCAAAGGGGTGTTAATTAGCAATTTAGCCATTAGCTTGTCCTGCTCCTTTAAGAGATTTTTTTCCACGTTAGATGATTCCTAGAGTTAGGGTAATGCGCTGCATCTCTAAAGGATATCTAGGTTGTGGTCAAAGAGAGTTCGTCCACTTTGTGAGGATTCCCGAGAATGGAGAAAACCGTAAGTATGTTGAAATAGTATTTACGAATTAGATATAATATGGTCTAAAGATCTCTTTTAAACTGACTAAAATTTTTTTGAGTAAACATTAGACCATTGTTTAAAATTTGTAAGTTATTGCAAATGTTAGACGACAGTCTAATGAAGGGTAAATTTCTAATGGCTATTGCACGACTTTTTTAAAACAAGGACAAAATCTAAACGAGAGGCCTACAAAAAGGACATATGCGTAAATCAGCCCCATATTTGCTATATCAATAAAATAGGCACTTGAACAATATTTAGTAGAAGTTGGAAACAAAAAAAGTTATTGAAGTTGAAGGTGGAAAAGGATGTGCGGAATTGACAGTTGTGTT